>NW_028125729.1:0-315000 GCF_965194825.1 Balaenoptera physalus
CATGTTCCCAGGCCACAGGGATCCAGAATCAAACGTCAGTCATGTTGCCAGGCCACAGGTTTCTGCCATCAAACCTCAGTCATGTTCCCGGGTCACAGGGTTCCTGAATCAAGCCTCAGTCATTTTGCCAGGCCAGAGTGTTCCACCATCAAACCTCAGTCATGATCCCAGGCCACATGTTTCCACAATGAAACCTCAGTCATTTTCTCAGGCCAAAGGTTTCCAGAATCAAACCTCAGTCATATTCCCAGGACACATGGTTCCAGAATCAAACCTGAGTCATGTTCGCAGGCCACAGGTTTCAACAATCAAACATCACTCATGTTCCCAGGACACAGGTGTCCAGAATCAAACCTCAGTCATGTACCCAGGGAACAGGCTTCCAGCAACAAACCTTTGTCATATTCCCAGGACACAGGGTTCCAGAATCAAACCTCAGTCTTGTTCCCAGGACAGAAGTTTCCAGAATCAACCCGATATCATGTTTCCTGGCCACAGTCTTCCAGTATCAAACCTCAGTCATGTTGCCAGGCCACAGGGCTCCACCATCAATCCTCACTCATGTTCCCAGGCCACAGGGTTCCAGAATCAAACCGTTCTCATGTTCCCAGGCCACAGGGTTCCAGAATCCACCGATGTCATGTTAAAGGCCACAGGGTTCCAGAATCAAACCGTTCTCATGTTCCCGGGCCACAGGGTTCCAGAATCAAGCCTCAGTCATTTTGCCAGGCCAGAGTGTTCCACCATCAAACCTCAGTCATGATCCCAGGCCACATGTTTCCACAATGAAACCTCAGTCATTTTCCCAGGCCAAAGGTTTCCAAAATCAAACCTCAGTCATGTTCCCAGGACACATGGTTCCAGAATCAAACCTGAGTCATGTTCGCGGGCCACAGGTTTCAACCATCAAACCTCAGTCATGTTCCCAGGACACAGGTGTCCAGAATCAAACCTCAGTCATGTTCCCAGGGCACAGGCTTCCAGAAACAAACCTCAGTCATGTTCCCAGGACACAAGTTTCCAGAATCAACCAGATATCATGCTTCCTGGCCACAGTCTTCCAGAATCAAACCTTAGTCAGGTTGCCAAGCCACAGGTTTCCACCATCAAACCTCAGACATGTTCCCAGGCCACAGGGTTCTAGAATCCACTGATGTCATGTTCCCAGGCCACAGGGTTCGAGAATCAATCCTCAGTTATGTTTCCCGGCTACAGGGTTCTAGAATAAAACTTCAGTCATGTTCCCAGTCCACAGGGTTCCAGAACCAAGGCTCAGTCAGGTTCCCGGGGCACAGTATTCCACAATCTAAACAGATGTCACATGCCCAGTCCCGAGGGTTCCAGAATCCACCGGTATCATGTTCCCAGGCAACAGGGTTCCAGAATCAATCCTCAGTTATGTTCCCAGGCTACAGGGTTCCAGAATAAAACCTCAGTCATGTTCCCAGTCCACAGGGTTTCAGAACCAAGGCTCAGTCAGGTTCCCGGGGCACAGTATTCCACTATCTAAACAGATGTCATGTTCCCAGGCCACAGTTTTCCAGAATCACGCCTCAGTCATGTTCCCAGGCCACAGGGATCCAGAATCAAACGTCAGTCATGTTGCCAGGCCACAGGTTTCTCCCATCAAACCTCAGTCACGTTCCCGGGTCACAGGGTTCCTTAATCAAGCCTCAGTCATTTTGCCAGGCCAGAGTGTTCCACCATCAAACCTCAGTCATGATCCCAGGCCACATGTTTCCACAATGAAACCTCAGTCATTTTCTCAGGCCAAAGGTTTCCAGAATCAAACCTCAGTCATATTCCCAGGACACATGGTTCCAGAATCAAACCTGAGTCATGTTCGCAGGCCACAGGTTTCAACAATCAAACATCACTCATGTTCCCAGGACACAGGTGTCCAGAATCAAACCTCAGTCATGTACCCAGGGAACAGGCTTCCAGCAACAAACCTTTGTCATATTCCCAGGACACAGGGTTCCAGAATCAAACCTCAGTCTTGTTCCCAGGACAGAAGTTTCCAGAATCAACCCGATATCATGTTTCCTGGCCACAGTCTTCCAGTATCAAACCTCAGTCATGTTGCCAGGCCACAGGGTTCCACCATCAATCCTCACTCATGTTCCCAGGCCACAGGGTTCCAGAATCAAACCGTTCTCATGTTCCCAGGCCACAGGGTTCCAGAATCCACTGATGTCATGTTAAAGGCCACAGGGTTCCAGAATCAAACCGTTCTCATGTTCCCGGGCCACAGGGTTCCAGAATCAAGCCTCAGTCATTTTGCCAGGCCAGAGTGTTCCACCATCAAACCTCAGTCATGATCCCAGGCCACATGTTTCCACAATGAAACCTCAGTCATTTTCTCAGGCCAAAGGTTTCCAGAATCAAACCTCAGTCATGTTCCCAGGACACATGGTTCCAGAATCAAACCTGAGTCATGTTCGCAGGCCACAGGTTTCAACAATCAAACATCACTCATGTTCCCAGGACACAGGTGTCCAGAATCAAACCTCAGTCATGTACCCAGGGAACAGGCTTCCAGCAACAAACCTTTGTCATATTCCCAGGACACAGGGTTCCAGAATCAAACCTCAGTCTTGTTCCCAGGACAGAAGTTTCCAGATTCAACCCGATATCATGTTTCCTGGCCACAGTCTTCCAGTATCAAACCTCAGTCATGTTGCCAGGCCACAGGGTTCCACCATCAATCCTCACTCATGTTCCCAGGCCACAGGGTTCCAGAATCAAACCGTTCTCATGTTCCCAGGCCACAGGGTTCCAGAATCCACCGATGTCATGTTAAAGGCCACAGGGTTCCAGAATCAAACCGTTCTCATGTTCCCGGGCCACAGGGTTCCAGAATCAAGCCTCAGTCATTTTGCCAGGCCAGAGTGTTCCACCATCAAACCTCAGTCATGATCCCAGGCCACATGTTTCCACAATGAAACCTCAGTCATTTTCTCAGGCCAAAGGTTTCCAAAATCAAACCTCAGTCATGTTCCCAGGACACATGGTTCCAGAATCAAACCTGAGTCATGTTCGCGGGCCACAGGTTTCAACCATCAAACCTCAGTCATGTTCCCAGGACACAGGTGTCCAGAATCAAACCTCAGTCATGTTCCCAGGGCACAGGCTTCCAGAAACACACCTCAGTCATGTTCCCAGGACACAAGTTTCCAGAATCAACCAGATATCATGCTTCCTGGCCACAGTCTTCCAGAATCAAACCTTAGTCATGTTGCCAAGCCACAGGTTTCCACCATCAAACCTCAGACATGTTCCCAGGCCACAGGGTTCGAGAATCAATCCTCAGTTATGTTTCCCGGCTACAGGGTTCTAGAATAAAACCTCAGTCATGTTCCCAATCCACAGGGTTCCAGAACCAAGGCTCAGTCAGGTTCCCGGGGCACAGTATTCCACAATCTAAACAGATGTCACATGCCCAGTCCCGAGGGTTACCGAATCCACCGGTATCATGTTCCCAGGCAACAGGGTTCCAGAATCAATCCTCAGTTATGTTCCCAGGCTACAGGGTTCCAGAATAAAACCTCAGTCATGTTCCCAGTCCACAGGGTTTCAGAACCAAGGCTCAGTCAGGTTCCCGGGGCACAGTATTCCACAATCTAAACAGATGTCATGTTCCCAGGCCACAGTTTTCCAGAATCACGCCTCAGTCATGTTCCCAGGCCACAGGGATCCAGAATCAAACGTCAGTCATGTTGCCAGGCCACAGGTTTCTGCCATCAAACCTCAGTCACGTTCCCGGGTCACAGGGTTCCTTAATCAAGCCTCAGTCATTTTGCCAGGCCAGAGTGTTCCACCATCAAACCTCAGTCATGATCCCAGGCCACATGTTTCCACAATGAAACCTCAGTCATTTTCTCAGGCCAAAGGTTTCCAGAATCAAACCTCAGTCATATTCCCAGGACACATGGTTCCAGAATCAAACCTGAGTCATGTTCACAGGCCACAGGTTTCAACAATCAAACATCACTCATGTTCCCAGGACACAGGTGTCCAGAAGCAAACCTCAGTCATGTACCCAGGGAACAGGCTTCCAGCAACAAACCTTTGTCATATTCCCAGGACACAGGGTTCCAGAATCAAACCTCAGTCTTGTTCCCAGGACAGAAGTTTCCAGAATCAACCCGATATCATGTTTCCTGGCCACAGTCTTCCAGTATCAAACCTCAGTCATGTTGCCAGGCCACAGGGTTCCACCATCAATCCTCACTCATGTTCCCAGGCCACAGGGTTCCAGAATCAAACCGTTCTCATGTTCCCAGGCCACAGGGTTCCAGAATCCACCGATGTCCTGTTAAAGGCCACAGGGTTCCAGAATCAAACCGTTCTCATGTTCCCGGGCCACAGGGTTCCAGAATCAAGCCTCAGTCATTTTGCCAGGCCAGAGTGTTCCACCATCAAACCTCAGTCATGATCCCAGGCCACATGTTTCCACAATGAAACCTCAATCATTTTCCCAGGCCAAAGGTTTCCAAAATCAAACCTCAGTCATGTTCCCAGGACACATGGTTCCAGAATCAAACCTGAGTCATGTTCGCGGGCCACAGGTTTCAACCATCAAACCTCAGTCATGTTCCCAGGACACAGGTGTCCAGAATCAAACCTCAGTCATGTTCCCAGGGCACAGGCTTCCAGAAACACACCTCAGTCATGTTCCCAGGACACAAGTTTCCAGAATCAACCAGATATCATGCTTCCTGGCCACAGTCTTCCAGAATCAAACCTTAGTCATGTTGCCAAGCCACAGGTTTCCACCATCAAACCTCAGACATGTTCCCAGGCCACAGGGTTCTAGAATCCACCGATGTCATGTTCCCAGGCCACAGGGTTCGAGAATCAATCCTCAGTTATGTTTCCAGGCTACAGGGTTCTAGAATAAAACCTCAGTCATGTTCCCAATCCACAGGGTTCCAGAACCAAGGCTCAGTCAGGTTCCCGGGGCACAGTAGTCCACAATCTAAACAGATGTCACATGCCCAGTCCCCAGGGTTCCAGAATCCACCGGTATCATGTTCCCAGGCCACAGGGTTCCAGAATCAATCCTCAGTTATGTTCCCAGGCTACAGGGTTCCAGAATAAAACCTCAGTCATGTTCCCAGTCCACAGGGTTTCAGAACCAAGGCTCAGTCAGGTTCCCGGGGCACAGTATTCCACAATCTAAACAGATGTCAGGTTCCCAGGCCACAGTTTTCCAGAATCACGCCTCAGTCATGTTCCCAGGCCACAGGGATCCAGAATCAAACGTCAGTCATGTTGCCAGGCCACAGGTTTCTGCCATCAAACCTCAGTCACGTTCCCGGGCCACAGGGTTCCAGAATCAAGCCTCAGTCATTTTGCCAGGCCAGAGTGTTCCACCATCAAACCTCAGTCATGATCCCAGGCAACATGTTTCCACAATGAAACCTCAGTCATTTTCTCAGGCCAAAGGTTTCCAGAATCAAACCTCAGTCATATTCCCAGGACACATGGTTCCAGAATCAAACCTGAGTCATGTTCGCAGGCCACAGGTTTCAACAATCAAACATCACTCATGTTCCCAGGACACAGGTGTCCAGAATCAAACCTCAGTCATGTACCCAGGGAACAGGCTTCCAGCAACAAACCTTTGTCATATTCCCAGGACACAGGGTTCCAGAATCAAACCTCAGTCTTGTTCCCAGGACAGAAGTTTCCAGATTCAACCCGATATCATGTTTCCTGGCCACAGTCTTCCAGTATCAAACCTCAGTCATGTTGCCAGGCCACAGGGTTCCACCATCAATCCTCACTCATGTTCCCAGGCCACAGGGTTCCAGAATCAAACCGTTCTCATGTTCCCAGGCCACAGGGTTCCAGAATCCACCGATGTCATGTTAAAGGCCACAGGGTTCCAGAATCAAACCGTTCTCATGTTCCCGGGCCACAGGGTTCCAGAATCAAGCCTCAGTCATTTTGCCAGGCCAGAGTGTTCCACCATCAAACCTCAGTCATGATCCCAGGCCACATGTTTCCACAATGAAACCTCAGTCATTTTCCCAGGCCAAAGGTTTCCAAAATCAAACCTCAGTCATGTTCCCAGGACACATGGTTCCAGAATCAAACCTGAGTCATGTTCGCGGGCCACAGGTTTCAACCATCAAACCTCAGTCATGTTCCCAGGACACAGGTGTCCAGAATCAAACCTCAGTCATGTTCCCAGGGCACAGGCTTCCAGAAACAAACCTCAGTCATGTTCCCAGGACACAAGTTTCCAGAATCAACCAGATATCATGCTTCCTGGCCACAGTCTTCCAGAATCAAACCTTAGTCGTGTTGCCAAGCCACAGGTTTCCACCATCAAACCTCAGACATGTTCCCAGGCCACAGGGTTCGAGAATCAATCCTCAGTTATGTTTCCCGGCTACAGGGTTCTAAAATAAAACCTCAGTCATGTTCCCAATCCACAGGGTTCCAGAACCAAGGCTCAGTCAGGTTCCCGGGGCACAGTATTCCACAATCTAAACAGATGTCACATGCCCAGTCCCGAGGGTTACCGAATCCACCGGTATCATGTTCCCAGGCAACAGGGTTCCAGAATCAATCCTCAGTTATGTTCCCAGGCTACAGGGTTCCAGAATAAAACCTCAGTCATGTTCCCAGTCCACAGGGTTTCAGAACCAAGGCTCAGTCAGGTTCCCGGGGCACAGTATTCCACAATCTAAACAGATGTCATGTTCCCAGGCCACAGTTTTCCAGAATCACGCCTCAGTCATGTTCCCAGGCCACAGGGATCCAGAATCAAACGTCAGTCATGTTGCCAGGCCACAGGTTTCTGCCATCAAACCTCAGTCACGTTCCCGGGTCACAGGGTTCCTTAATCAAGCCTCAGTCATTTTGCCAGGCCAGAGTGTTCCACCATCAAACCTCAGTCATGATCCCAGGCCACATGTTTCCACAATGAAACCTCAGTCATTTTCTCAGGCCAAAGGTTTCCAGAATCAAACCTCAGTCATATTCCCAGGACACATGGTTCCAGAATCAAACCTGAGTCATGTTCACAGGCCTCAGGTTTCAACAATCAAACATCACTCATGTTCCCAGGACACAGGTGTCCAGAAGCAAACCTCAGTCATGTACCCAGGGAACAGGCTTCCAGCAACAAACCTTTGTCATATTCCCAGGACACAGGGTTCCAGAATCAAACCTCAGTCTTGTTCCCAGGACAGAAGTTTCCAGAATCAACCCGATATCATGTTTCCTGGCCACAGTCTTCCAGTATCAAACCTCAGTCATGTTGCCAGGCCACAGGGTTCCACCATCAATCCTCACTCATGTTCCCAGGCCACAGGGTTCCAGAATCAAACCGTTCTCATGTTCCCAGGCCACAGGGTTCCAGAATCCACCGATGTCCTGTTAAAGGCCACAGGGTTCCAGAATCAAACCGTTCTCATGTTCCCGGGCCACAGGGTTCCAGAATCAAGCCTCAGTCATTTTGCCAGGCCAGAGTGTTCCACCATCAAACCTCAGTCATGATCCCAGGCCACATGTTTCCACAATGAAACCTCAATCATTTTCCCAGGCCAAAGGTTTCCAAAATCAAACCTCAGTCATGTTCCCAGGACACATGGTTCCAGAATCAAACCTGAGTCATGTTCGCGGGCCACAGGTTTCAACCATCAAACCTCAGTCATGTTCCCAGGACACAGGTGTCCAGAATCAAACCTCAGTCATGTTCCCAGGGCACAGGCTTCCAGAAACACACCTCAGTCATGTTCCCAGGACACAAGTTTCCAGAATCAACCAGATATCATGCTTCCTGGCCACAGTCTTCCAGAATCAAACCTTAGTCATGTTGCCAAGCCACAGGTTTCCACCATCAAACCTCAGACATGTTCCCAGGCCACAGGGTTCTAGAATCCACCGATGTCATGTTCCCAGGCCACAGGGTTCGAGAATCAATCCTCAGTTATGTTTCCAGGCTACAGGGTTCTAGAATAAAACCTCAGTCATGTTCCCAATCCACAGGGTTCCAGAACCAAGGCTCAGTCAGGTTCCCGGGGCACAGTAGTCCACAATCTAAACAGATGTCACATGCCCAGTCCCCAGGGTTCCAGAATCCACCGGTATCATGTTCCCAGGCCACAGGGTTCCAGAATCAATCCTCAGTTATGTTCCCAGGCTACAGGGTTCCAGAATAAAACCTCAGTCATGTTCCCAGTCCACAGGGTTTCAGAACCAAGGCTCAGTCAGGTTCCCGGGGCACAGTATTCCACAATCTAAACAGATGTCAGCTTCCCAGGCCACAGTTTTCCAGAATCACGCCTCAGTCATGTTCCCAGGCCACAGGGATCCAGAATCAAACGTCAGTCATGTTGCCAGGCCACAGGTTTCTGCCATCAAACCTCAGTCACGTTCCCGGGCCACAGGGTTCCAGAATCAAGCCTCAGTCATTTTGCCAGGCCAGAGTGTTCCACCATCAAACCTCAGTCATGATCCCAGGCCACATGTTTCCACAATGAAACCTCAGTCATTTTCTCAGGCCAAAGGTTTCCAGAATCAAACCTCAGTCATATTCCCAGGACACATGGTTCCAGAATCAAACCTGAGTCATGTTCGCAGGCCACAGGTTTCAACAATCAAACATCACTCATGTTCCCAGGACACAGGTGTCCAGAATCAAACCTCAGTCATGTACCCAGGGAACAGGCTTCCAGCAACAAACCTTTGTCATATTCCCAGGACACAGGGTTCCAGAATCAAACCTCAGTCTTGTTCCCAGGACAGAAGTTTCCAGATTCAACCCGATATCATGTTTCCTGGCCACAGTCTTCCAGTATCAAACCTCAGTCATGTTGCCAGGCCACAGGGTTCCACCATCAATCCTCACTCATGTTCCCAGGCCACAGGGTTCCAGAATCAAACCGTTCTCATGTTCCCAGGCCACAGGGTTCCAGAATCCACCGATGTCATGTTAAAGGCCACAGGGTTCCAGAATCAAACCGTTCTCATGTTCCCGGGCCACAGGGTTCCAGAATCAAGCCTCAGTCATTTTGCCAGGCCAGAGTGTTCCACCATCAAACCTCAGTCATGATCCCAGGCCACATGTTTCCACAATGAAACCTCAGTCATTTTCCCAGGCCAAAGGTTTCCAAAATCAAACCTCAGTCATGTTCCCAGGACACATGGTTCCAGAATCAAACCTGAGTCATGTTCGCGGGCCACAGGTTTCAACCATCAAACCTCAGTCATGTTCCCAGGACACAGGTGTCCAGAATCAAACCTCAGTCATGTTCCCAGGACACAGGTGTCCAGAATCAAACCTCAGTCATGTTCCCAGGGCACAGGCTTCCAGAAACAAACCTCAGTCATGTTCCCAGGACACAAGTTTCCAGAATCAACCAGATATCATGCTTCCTGGCCACAGTCTTCCAGAATCAAACCTTAGTCGTGTTGCCAAGCCACAGGTTTCCACCATCAAACCTCAGACATGTTCCCAGGCCACAGGGTTCGAGAATCAATCCTCAGTTATGTTTCCCGGCTACAGGGTTCTAAAATAAAACCTCAGTCATGTTCCCAATCCACAGGGTTCCAGAACCAAGGCTCAGTCAGGTTCCCGGGGCACAGTATTCCACAATCTAAACAGATGTCACATGCCCAGTCCCGAGGGTTACCGAATCCACCGGTATCATGTTCCCAGGCAACAGGGTTCCAGAATCAATCCTCAGTTATGTTCCCAGGCTACAGGGTTCCAGAATAAAACCTCAGTCATGTTCCCAGTCCACAGGGTTTCAGAACCAAGGCTCAGTCAGGTTCCCGGGGCACAGTATTCCACAATCTAAACAGATGTCATGTTCCCAGGCCACAGTTTTCCAGAATCACGCCTCAGTCATGTTCCCAGGCCACAGGGATCCAGAATCAAACGTCAGTCATGTTGCCAGGCCACAGGTTTCTGCCATCAAACCTCAGTCACGTTCCCGGGTCACAGGGTTCCTTAATCAAGCCTCAGTCATTTTGCCAGGCCAGAGTGTTCCACCATCAAACCTCAGTCATGATCCCAGGCCACATGTTTCCACAATGAAACCTCAGTCATTTTCTCAGGCCAAAGGTTTCCAGAATCAAACCTCAGTCATATTCCCAGGACACATGGTTCCAGAATCAAACCTGAGTCATGTTCACAGGCCACAGGTTTCAACAATCAAACATCACTCATGTTCCCAGGACACAGGTGTCCAGAAGCAAACCTCAGTCATGTACCCAGGGAACAGGCTTCCAGCAACAAACCTTTGTCATATTCCCAGGACACAGGGTTCCAGAATCAAACCTCAGTCTTGTTCCCAGGACAGAAGTTTCCAGAATCAACCCGATATCATGTTTCCTGGCCACAGTCTTCCAGTATCAAACCTCAGTCATGTTGCCAGGCCACAGGGTTCCACCATCAATCCTCACTCATGTTCCCAGGCCACAGGGTTCCAGAATCAAACCGTTCTCATGTTCCCAGGCCACAGGGTTCCAGAATCCACCGATGTCCTGTTAAAGGCCACAGGGTTCCAGAATCAAACCGTTCTCATGTTCCCGGGCCACAGGGTTCCAGAATCAAGCCTCAGTCATTTTGCCAGGCCAGAGTGTTCCACCATCAAACCTCAGTCATGATCCCAGGCCACATGTTTCCACAATGAAACCTCAATCATTTTCCCAGGCCAAAGGTTTCCAAAATCAAACCTCAGTCATGTTCCCAGGACACATGGTTCCAGAATCAAACCTGAGTCATGTTCGCGGGCCACAGGTTTCAACCATCAAACCTCAGTCATGTTCCCAGGACACAGGTGTCCAGAATCAAACCTCAGTCATGTTCCCAGGGCACAGGCTTCCAGAAACACACCTCAGTCATGTTCCCAGGACACAAGTTTCCAGAATCAACCAGATATCATGCTTCCTGGCCACAGTCTTCCAGAATCAAACCTTAGTCATGTTGCCAAGCCACAGGTTTCCACCATCAAACCTCAGACATGTTCCCAGGCCACAGGGTTCTAGAATCCACCGATGTCATGTTCCCAGGCCACAGGGTTCGAGAATCAATCCTCAGTTATGTTTCCAGGCTACAGGGTTCTAGAATAAAACCTCAGTCATGTTCCCAATCCACAGGGTTCCAGAACCAAGGCTCAGTCAGGTTCCCGGGGCACAGTAGTCCACAATCTAAACAGATGTCACATGCCCAGTCCCCAGGGTTCCAGAATCCACCGGTATCATGTTCCCAGGCCACAGGGTTCCAGAATCAATCCTCAGTTATGTTCCCAGGCTACAGGGTTCCAGAATAAAACCTCAGTCATGTTCCCAGTCCACAGGGTTTCAGAACCAAGGCTCAGTCAGGTTCCCGGGGCACAGTATTCCACAATCTAAACAGATGTCAGCTTCCCAGGCCACAGTTTTCCAGAATCACGCCTCAGTCATGTTCCCAGGCCACAGGGATCCAGAATCAAACGTCAGTCATGTTGCCAGGCCACAGGTTTCTGCCATCAAACCTCAGTCACGTTCCCGGGCCACAGGGTTCCAGAATCAAGCCTCAGTCATTTTGCCAGGCCAGAGTGTTCCACCATCAAACCTCAGTCATGATCCCAGGCCACATGTTTCCACAATGAAACCTCAGTCATTTTCTCAGGCCAAAGGTTTCCAGAATCAAACCTCAGTCATATTCCCAGGACACATGGTTCCAGAATCAAACCTGAGTCATGTTCGCAGGCCACAGGTTTCAACAATCAAACATCACTCATGTTCCCAGGACACAGGTGTCCAGAATCAAACCTCAGTCATGTACCCAGGGAACAGGCTTCCAGCAACAAACCTTTGTCATATTCCCAGGACACAGGGTTCCAGAATCAAACCTCAGTCTTGTTCCCAGGACAGAAGTTTCCAGAATCAACCCGATATCATGTTTCCTGGCCACAGTCTTCCAGTATCAAACTTCAGTCATGTTGCCAGGCCACAGGGTTCCACCATCAATCCTCACTCATGTTCCCAGGCCACAGGGTTCCAGAATCAAACCGTTCTCATGTTCCCAGGCCACAGGGTTCCAGAATCCACCGATGTCATGTTAAAGGCCACAGGGTTCCAGAATCAAACCGTTCTCATGTTCCCGGGCCACAGGGTTCCAGAATCAAGCCTCAGTCATTTTGCCAGGCCAGAGTGTTCCACCATCAAACCTCAGTCATGATCCCAGGCCACATGTTTCCACAATGAAACCTCAGTCATTTTCCCAGGCCAAAGGTTTCCAAAATCAAACCTCAGTCATGTTCCCAGGACACATGGTTCCAGAATCAAACCTGAGTCATGTTCGCGGGCCACAGGTTTCAACCATCAAACCTCAGTCATGTTCCCAGGACACAGGTGTCCAGAATCAAACCTCAGTCATGTTCCCAGGGCACAGGCTTCCAGAAACAAACCTCAGTCATGTTCCCAGGACACAAGTTTCCAGAATCAACCAGATATCATGCTTCCTGGCCACAGTCTTCCAGAATCAAACCTTAGTCATGTTGCCAAGCCACAGGTTTCCACCATCAAACCTCAGACATGTTCCCAGGCCACAGGGTTCTAGAATCCACCGATGTCATGTTCCCAGGCCACAGGGTTCAAGAATCAATCCTCAGTTATGTTTCCCGGCTACAGGGTTCTAGAATAAAACCTCAGTCATGTTCCCAATCCACAGGGTTCCAGAACCAAGGCTCAGTCAGGTTCCCGGGGCACAGTATTCCACAATCTAAACAGATGTCACATGCCCAGTCCCGAGGGTTCCAGAATCCACCGGTATCATGTTCCCAGGCAACAGGGTTCCAGAATCAATCCTCAGTTATGTTCCCAGGCTACAGGGTTCCAGAATAAAACCTCAGTCATGTTCCCAGTCCACAGGGTTTCAGAACCAAGGCTCAGTCAGGTTCCCGGGGCACAGTATTCCACAATCTAAACAGATGTCATGTTCCCAGGCCACAGTTTTCCAGAATCACGCCTCAGTCATGTTCCCAGGCCACAGGGATCCAGAATCAAACGTCAGTCATGTTGCCAGGCCACAGGTTTCTGCCATCAAACCTCAGTCACGTTCCCGGGTCACAGGGTTCCTTAATCAAACCTCAGTCATGTTGCCAGGCCACAGGGTTCCACCATCAATCCTCACTCATGTTCCCAGGCCACAGGGTTCCAGAATCAAACCGTTCTCATGTTCCCAGGCCACAGGGTTCCAGAATCCACCGATGTCATGTTAAAGGCCACAGGGTTCCAGAATCAAACCGTTCTCATGTTCCCGGGCCACAGGGTTCCAGAATCAAGCCTCAGTCATTTTGCCAGGCCAGAGTGTTCCACCATCAAACCTCAGTCATGATCCCAGGCCACATGTTTCCACAATGAAACCTCAGTCATTTTCTCAGGCCAAAGGTTTCCAGAATCAAACCTCAGTCATATTCCCAGGACACATGGTTCCAGAATCAAACCTGAGTCATGTTCGCAGGCCACAGGTTTCAACAATCAAACATCACTCATGTTCCCAGGACACAGGTGTCCAGAATCAAACCTCAGTCATGTACCCAGGGAACAGGCTTCCAGCAACAAACCTTTGTCATATTCCCAGGACACAGGGTTCCAGAATCAAACCTCAGTCTTGTTCCCAGGACAGAAGTTTCCAGAATCAACCCGATATCATGTTTCCTGGCCACAGTCTTCCAGTATCAAGCCTCAGTCATGTTGCCAGGCCACAGGGTTCCACCATCAATCCTCACTCATGTTCCCAGGCCACAGGGTTCCAGAATCAAACCGTTCTCATGTTCCCAGGCCACAGGGTTCCAGAATCCACCGATGTCATGTTAAAGGCCACAGGGTTCCAGAATCAAACCGTTCTCATGTTCCCGGGCCACAGGGTTCCAGAATCAAGCCTCAGTCATTTTGCCAGGCCAGAGTGTTCCACCATCAAACCTCAGTCATGATCCCAGGCCACATGTTTCCACAATGAAACCTCAGTCATTTTCCCAGGCCAAAGGTTTCCAAAATCAAACCTCAGTCATGTTCTCAGGACACAGGTGTCCAGAATCAAACCTCAGTCATGTTCCCAGGGCACAGGCTTCCAGAAACACACCTCAGTCATGTTCCCAGGACACAAGTTTCCAGAATCAACCAGATATCATGTTTCCTGGGCACAGTCTTCCAGAATCAAACCTTAGTCATGTTGCCAAGCCACAGGTTTCCACCATCAAACCTCAGACATGTTCCCAGGCCACAGGGTTCAAGAATCAATCCTCAGTTATGTTTCCCGGCTACAGGGTTCTAGAATAAAACCTCAGTCATGTTCCCAATCCAAGGGTTCCAGAACCAAGGCTCAGTCAGGTTCCCGGGGCACAGTATTCCACAATCTAAACAGATGTCATGTTCCCAGGCCACAGTTTTCCAGAATCACGCCTCAGTCATGTTCCCAGGCCACAGGGATCCAGAATCAAACGTCAGTCATGTTGCCAGGACACAGGTTTCTGCCATCAAACCTCAGTCACGTTCCCGGGCCACAGGGTTCCAGAATCAAGCTTCAGTCATTTTGCCAGGCCAGAGTGTTCCACCATCAAACCTCAGTCATGATCCCAGGCCACATGTTTCCACAATGAAACCTCAGTCATTTTCTCAGGCCAAAGTTTTCCAGAATCAAACCTCAGTCATATTCCCAGGACACATGGTTCCAGAATCAAACCTGAGTCATGTTCGCAGGCCACAGGTTTCAACCATCAAACCTCAGTCATGTTCCCAGGACACAGGTGTCCAGAATCAAACCTCAGTCATGTACCCAGGGAACAGGCTTCCAGCAACAAACCTTTGTCATATTCCCAGGACACAGGGTTCCAGAATCAAACCTCAGTCTTGTTCCCAGGACAGAAGTTTCCAGAATCAACCCGATATCATGTTTCCTGGCCACAGTCTTCCAGTATCAAACCTCAGTCATGTTGCCAGGCCACAGGGTTCCACCATCAATCCTCACTCATGTTCCCAGGCCACAGGGTTCCAGAATCAAACCGTTCTCATGTTCCCAGGCCACAGGGTTCCAGAATCCACCGATGTCATGTTAAAGGCCACAGGGTTCCAGAATCAAACCGTTCTCATGTTCCCGGGCCACAGGGTTCCAGAATCAAGCCTCAGTCATTATGCCAGGCCAGAGTGTTCCACCATCAAACCTCAGTCATGATCCCAGGCCACATGTTTCCACAATGAAACCTCAGTCATTTTCTCAGGCCAAAGGTTTCCAGAATCAAACCTCAGTCATATTCCCAGGACACATGGTTCCAGAATCAAACCTGAGTCATGTTCGCAGGCCACAGGTTTCAACAATCAAACATCACTCATGTTCCCAGGACACAGGTGTCCAGAATCAAACCTCAGTCATGTACCCAGGGAACAGGCTTCCAGCAACAAACCTTTGTCATATTCCCAGGACACAGGGTTCCAGAATCAAACCTCAGTCTTGTTCCCAGGACAGAAGTTTCCAGAATCAACCCGATATCATGTTTCCTGGCCACAGTCTTCCAGTATCAAACCTCAGTCATGTTGCCAGGCCACAGGGTTCCACCATCAATCCTCACTCATGTTCCCAGGCCACAGGGTTCCAGAATCAAACCGTTCTCATGTTCCCAGGCCACAGGGTTCCAGAATCCACCGATGTCATGTTAAAGGCCACAGGGTTCCAGAATCAAACCGTTCTCATGTTCCCGGGCCACAGGGTTCCAGAATCAAGCCTCAGTCATTTTGCCAGGCCAGAGTGTTCCACCATCAAACCTCAGTCATGATCCCAGGCCACATGTTTCCACAATGAAACCTCAGTCATTTTCTCAGGCCAAAGGTTTCCAGAATCAAACCTCAGTCATATTCCCAGGACACATGGTTCCAGAATCAAACCTGAGTCATGTTCGCAGGCCACAGGTTTCAACCATCAAACATCACTCATGTTCCCAGGACACAGGTGTCCAGAATCAAACCTCAGTCATGTACCCAGGGAACAGGCTTCCAGCAACAAACCTTTGTCATATTCCCAGGACACAGGGTTCCAGAATCAAACCTCAGTCTTGTTCCCAGGACAGAAGTTTCCAGAATCAACCCGATATCATGTTTCCTGGCCACAGTCTTCCAGTATCAAACCTCAGTCATGTTGCCAGGCCACAGGGTTCCACCATCAATCCTCACTCATGTTCCCAGGCCACAGGGTTCCAGAATCAAACCGTTCTCATGTTCCCAGGCCACAGGGTTCCAGAATCCACCGATGTCATGTTAAAGGCCACAGGGTTCCAGAATCAAACCGTTCTCATGTTCCCGGGCCACAGGGTTCCAGAATCAAGCCTCAGTCATTTTGACAGGCCAGAGTGTTCCACCATCAAACCTCAGTCATGATCCCAGGCCACATGTTTCCACAATGAAACCTCAGTCATTTTCCCAGGCCAAAGGTTTCCAAAATCAAACCTCAGTCATGTTCCCAGGACACATGGTTCCAGAATCAAACCTGAGTCATGTTCGCGGGACACAGGTTTCAACCATCAAACCTCAGTCATGTTCCCAGGACACAGGGGTCCAGAATCAAACCTCAGTCATGTTCCCAGGGCACAGGCTTCAAGAAACAAACCTCAGTCATGTTCCTAGGACACAAGTTTCCAGAATCAACCAGATATCATGCTTCCTGGCCACAGTCTTCCAGAATCAAACCTTAGTCATGTTGCCAAGCCACAGGTTTCCACCATTAAACCTCAGATATGTTCCCAGGCCACAGGGTTCTAGAATCCACCGATGTCATGTTCCCAGGCCACAGGGTTCGAGAATCAATCCTCAGTTATGTTTCCAGGCTACAGGGTTCTAGAATAAAACCTCAGTCATGTTCCCAATCCACAGGGTTCCAGAACCAAGGCTCAGTCAGGTTCCCGGGGCACAGTATTCCACAATCTAAACAGATGTCACATGCCCAGTCCCCAGGGTTCCAGAATCCACCGGTATCATGTTCCCAGGCCACAGGGTTCCAGAATCAATCCTCAGTTATGTTCCCAGGGTACAGGGTTCCAGAATAAAACCTCAGTCATGTTCCCAGTCCACAGGGTTTCAGAACCAAGGCTCAGTCTGGTTCCCGGGGCACAGTATTCCACAATCTAAACAGATGTCATGTTCCCAGGCCACAGTTTTCCAGAATCACGCCTCAGTCATGTTCCCAGGCCACAGGGATCCAGAATCAAACGTCAGTCATGTTGCCAGGCCACAGGTTTCTGCCATCAAACCTCAGTCATGTTCCCGGGTCACAGGGTTCCTGAATCAAGCCTCAGTCATTTTGCCAGGCCAGAGTGTTCCACCATCAAACCTCAGTCATGATCCCAGGCCACATGTTTCCACAATGAAACCTCAGTCATTTTCTCAGGCCAAAGGTTTCTAGAATCAAACCTCAGTCATATTCCCAGGACACATGGTTCCAGAATCAAACCTGAGTCTTGATCGCAGGACACAGGTTTCAACAATCAAACATCACTCATGTTCCCAGGACACAGGTGTCCAGAATCAAACCTCAGTCATGTACCCAGGGAACAGGCTTCCAGCAACAAACCTTTGTCATATTCCCAGGACACAGGGTTCCAGAATCAAACCTCAGTCTTGTTCCCAGGACAGAAGTTTCCAGAATCAACCCGATATCATGTTTCCTGGCCACAGTCTTCCACTATCAAACCTCAGTCATGTTGCCAGGCCACAGGGCTCCACCATCAATCCTCACTCATGTTCCCAGGCCACAGGGTTCCAGAATCAAACCGTTCTCATGTTCCCAGGCCACAGGGTTCCAGAATCCACCGATGTCATGTTAAAGGCCACAGGGTTCCAGAATCAAACCGTTCTCATGTTCCCGGGCCACAGGGTTCCAGAATCAAGCCTCAGTCATTTTGCCAGGCCAGAGTGTTCCACCATCAAACCTCAGTCATGATCCCAGGCCACATGTTTCCACAATGAAACCTCAGTCATTTTCCCAGGCCAAAGGTTTCCAAAATCAAACCTCAGTCATGTTCCCAGGACACATGGTTCCAGAATCAAACCTGAGTCATGTTCGCGGGCCACAGGTTTCAACCATCAAACCTCAGTCATGTTCCCAGGACACAGGTGTCCAGAATCAAACCTCAGTCATGTTCCCAGGGCACAGGCTTCCAGAAACAAACCTCAGTCATGTTCCCAGGACACAAGTTTCCAGAATCAACCAGATATCATGCTTCCTGGCCACAGTCTTCCAGAATCAAACCTTAGTCAGGTTGCCAAGCCACAGGTTTCCACCATCAAACCTCAGACATGTTCCCAGGCCACAGGGTTCTAGAATCCACCGATGTCATGTTCCCAGGCCACAGGGGTCGAGAATCAATCCTCAGTTATGTTTCCCGGCTACAGGGTTCTAGAATAAAACTTCAGTCATGTTCCCAATCCACAGGGTTCCAGAACCAAGGCTCAGTCAGGTTCCCGGGGCACAGTATTCCACAATCTAAACAGATGTCACATGCCCAGTCCCGAGGGTTACAGAATCCACCGGTATCATGTTCCCAGGCAACAGGGTTCCAGAATCAATCCTCAGTTATGTTCCCAGGCTACAGGGTTCCAGAATAAAACCTCAGTCATGTTCCCAGTCCACAGGGTTTCAGAACCAAGGCTCAGTCAGGTTCCCGGGGCACAGTATTCCACAATCTAAACAGATGTCATGTTCCCAGGCCACAGTTTTCCAGAATCACGCCTCAGTCATGTTCCCAGGCCACAGGGATCCAGAATCAAACGTCAGTCATGTTGCCAGGCCACAGGTTTCTCCCATCAAACCTCAGTCACGTTCCCGGGTCACAGGGTTCCTTAATCAAGCCTCAGTCATTTTGCCAGGCCAGAGTGTTCCACCATCAAACCTCAGTCATGATCCCAGGCCACATGTTTCCACAATGAAACCTCAGTCATTTTCTCAGGCCAAAGGTTTCCAGAATCAAACCTCAGTCATATTCCCAGGACACATGGTTCCAGAATCAAACCTGAGTCATGTACCCAGGGAACAGGCTTCCAGCAACAAACCTTTGTCATATTCCCAGGACACAGGGTTCCAGAATCAAACCTCAGTCTTGTTCCCAGGACAGAAGTTTCCAGAATCAACCCGATATCATGTTTCCTGGCCACAGTCTTCCAGTATCAAACCTCAGTCATGTTGCCAGGCCACAGGGTTCCACCATCAATCCTCACTCATGTTCCCAGGCCACAGGATTCCAGAATCAAACCGTTCTCATGTTCCCAGGCCACAGGGTTCCAGAATCCACCGATGTCATGTTAAAGGCCACAGGGTTCCAGAATCAAACCGTTCTCATGTTCCCGGGCCACAGGGTTCCAGAATCAAGCCTCAGTCATTTTGCCAGGCCAGAGTGTTCCACCATCAAACCTCAGTCATGATCCCAGGCCACATGTTTCCACAATGAAACCTCAGTCATTTTCTCAGGCCAAAGGTTTCCAGAATCAAACCTCAGTCATATTCCCAGGACACATGGTTCCAGAATCAAACCTGAGTCATGTTCGCAGGCCACAGGTTTCAACCATCAAACATCACTCATGTTCCCAGGACACAGGTGTCCAGAATCAAACCTCAGTCATGTACCCAGGGAACAGGCTTCCAGCAACAAACCTTTGTCATATTCCCAGGACACAGGGTTCCAGAATCAAACCTCAGTCTTGTTCCCAGGACAGAAGTTTCCAGAATCAACCCGATATCATGTCTCCTGGCCACAGTCTTCCAGTATCAAACCTCAGTCATGTTGCCAGGCCACAGGGTTCCACCATCAATCCTCACTCATGTTCCCAGGCCACAGGGTTCCAGAATCAAACCGTTCTCATGTTCCCAGGCCACAGGGTTCCAGAATCCACCGATGTCATGTTAAAGGCCACAGGGTTCCAGAATCAAACCGTTCTCATGTTCCCGGGCCACAGGGTTCCAGAATCAAGCCTCAGTCATTTTGCCAGGCCAGAGTGTTCCACCATCAAACCTCAGTCATGATCCCAGGCCAAATGTTTCCACAATGAAACCTCAGTCATTTTCCCAGGCCAAAGGTTTCCAGAATCAAACCTCAGTCATGTTCCCAGGACACAGGTGTCCAGAATCAAACCTCAGTCATGTTCCCAGGGCACAGGCTTCCAGAAACACACCTCAGTCATGTTCCCAGGACACAAGTTTCCAGAATCAACCAGATATCATGCTTCCTGGCCACAGTCTTCCAGAATCAAACCTTAGTCGTGTTGCCAAGCCACAGGTTTCCACCATCAAACCTCAGACATGTTCCCAGGCCACAGGGTTCGAGAATCAATCCTCAGTTATGTTTCCCGGCTACAGGGTTCTAGAATAAAACCTCAGTCATGTTCCCAATCCACAGGGTTCCAGAACCAAGGCTCAGTCAGGTTCCCGGGGCACAGTATTCCACAATCTAAACAGATGTCACATGCCCAGTCCCGAGGGTTACAGAATCCACCGGTATCATGTTCCCAGGCAACAGGGTTCCAGAATCAATCCTCAGTTATGTTCCCAGGCTACAGGGTTCCAGAATAAAACCTCAGTCATGTTCCCAGTCCACAGGGTTTCAGAACCAAGGCTCAGTCAGGTTCCCGGGGCACAGTATTCCACAATCTAAACAGATGTCATGTTCCCAGGCCACAGTTTTCCAGAATCACGCCTCAGTCATGTTCCCAGGCCACAGGGATCCAGAATCAAACGTCAGTCATGTTGCCAGGCCACAGGTTTCTGCCATCAAACCTCAGTCACGTTCCCGGGTCACAGGGTTCCTTAATCAAGCCTCAGTCATTTTGCCAGGCCAGAGTGTTCCACCATCAAACCTCAGTCATGATCCCAGGCCACATGTTTCCACAATGAAACCTCAGTCATTTTCTCAGGCCAAAGGTTTCCAGAATCAAACCTCAGTCATATTCCCAGGACACATGGTTCCAGAATCAAACCTGAGTCATGTTCGCAGGCCACAGGTTTCAACAATCAAACATCACTCATGTTCCCAGGACACAGGTGTCCAGAATCAAAGCTCAGTCATGTACCCAGGGAACAGGCTTCCAGCAACAAACCTTTGTCATAGTCCCAGGACACAGGGTTCCAGAATCAAACCTCAGTCTTGTTCCCAGGACAGAAGTTTCCAGAATCAACCCGATATTATGTTTCCTGGCCACAGTCTTCCAGTATCAAACCTCAGTCATGTTGCCAGGCCACAGGGTTCCACCATCAATCCTCACTCATGTTCCCAGGCCACAGGGTTCCAGAATCAAACCGTTCTCATGTTCCCAGGCCACAGGGTTCCAGAATCCACCGATGTCATGTTAAAGGCCACAGGGTTCCAGAATCAAACCGTTCTCATGTTCCCGGGCCACAGGGTTCCAGAATCAAGCCTCAGTCATTTTGCCAGGCCAGAGTGTTCCACCATCAAACCTCAGTCATGATCCCAGGCCACATGTTTCCACAATGAAACCTCAGTCATTTTCCCAGGCCAAAGGTTTCCAAAATCAAACCTCAGTCATGTTCCCAGGACACATGGTTCCAGAATCAAACCTGAGTCATGTTCGCGGGCCACAGGTTTCAACCATCAAACCTCAGTCATGTTCCCAGGACACAGGTGTCCAGAATCAAACCTCAGTCATGTTCCCAGGGCACAGGCTTCCAGAAACACACCTCAGTCATGTTCCCAGGACACAAGTTTCCAGAATCAACCAGATATCATGCTTCCTGGATACAGTCTTCCAGAATCAAACCTTAGTCATGTTGCCAAGCCACAGGTTTCCACCATCAAACCTCAGACATGTTCCCAGGCCACAGGGTTCTAGAATCCACCGATGTCATGTTCCCAGGCCACAGGGTTCGAGAATCAATCCTCAGTTATGTTTCCCGGCTACAGGGTTCTAGAATAAAACCTCAGTCATGTTCCCAATCCACAGGGTTCCAGAACCAAGGCTCAGTCAGGTTCCCGGGGCACAGTAGTCCACAATCTAAACAGATGTCACATGCCCAGTCCCCAGGGTTCCAGAATCCACCGGTATCATGTTCCCAGGCCACAGGGTTCCAGAATCAATCCTCAGTTATGTTTCCAGGCTACAGTGTTCCAGAATAAAACCTCAGTCATGTTCCCAGTCCACAGGGTTTCAGAACCAAGGCTCAGTCAGGTTCCCGGGGCACAGTATTCCACAATCTAAACAGATGTCATGTTCCCAGGCCACAGTTTTCCAGAATCACGCCTCAGTCATGTTCCCAGGCCACAGGGATCCAGAATCAAACGTCAGTCATGTTGCCAGGCCACAGGTTTCTGCCATCAAACCTCAGTCACGTTCCCGGGCCACAGGGTTCCAGAATCAAGCCTCAGTCATTTTGCCAGGCCAGAGTGTTCCACCATCAAACCTCAGTCATGATCCCAGGCCACATGTTTCCACAATGAAACCTCAGTCATTTTCTCAGGCCAAAGGTTTCCGGAATCAAACCTCAGTCATATTCCCAGGACACATGGTTCCAGAATCAAACCTGAGTCATGTTCGCAGGCCACAGGTTTCAACAATCAAACATCACTCATGTTCCCAGGACACAGGGTTCCAGAATCAAACCTCAGTCTTGTTCCCAGGACAGAAGTTTCCAGAATCAACCCGATATCATGTTTCCTGGCCACAGTCTTCCAGTATCAAACCTCAGTCATGTTGCCAGGCCACAGGGTTCCACCATCAATCCTCACTCATGTTCCCAGGCCACAGGGTTCCAGAATCAAACCGTTCTCATGTTCCCAGGCCACAGGGTTCCAGAATCCACCGATGTCATGTTAAAGGCCACAGGATTCCAGAATCAAACCGTTCTCATGTTCCCGGGCCACAGGGTTCCAGAATCAAGCCTCAGACATATTGCCAGGCCAGAGTGTTCCACCATCAAACCTCAGTCATGATCCAAGGCCACATGTTTCCACGATGAAACCTCAGTCATTTTCCCAGGCCAAAGGTTTCCAAAATCAAACCTCAGTCATGTTCCCAGGACACATGGTTCCAGAATCAAACCTGAGTCATGTTCGCGGGCCACAGGTTTCAACCATCAAACCTCAGTCATGTTCCCAGGACACAGGGGTCCAGAATCAAACCTCAGTCATGTTCCCAGGGCACAGGCTTCCAGAAACAAACCTCAGTCATGTTCCCAGAACACAAGTTTCCAGAATCAACCAGATATCATGCTTCCTGGCCACAGTCTTCCAGAATCAAACGTTAGTCATGGTGCCAAGCCACAGGTTTCCACCATCAAACCTCAGACATGTTCCCAGGCCACAGGGTTCTAGAATCCACCGATGTCATGTTCCCAGGCCACAGGGTTCGAGAATCAATCCTCAGTTATGTTTCCCGGCTACAGGGTTCTAGAATAAAACCTCAGTCATGTTCCCAATCCACAGGGTTCCAGAACCAAGGCTCAGTCAGGTTCCCGGGGCACAGTATTCCACAATCTAAACAGATGTCACATGCCCAGTCCCGAGGGTTACAGAATCCACCGGTATCATGTTCCCAGGCAACAGGGTTCCAGAATCAAACCTCAGTCATGTTCCCAGGGCACAGGCTTCCAGAAACAAACCTCAGTCATGTTCCCAGAACACAAGTTTCCAGAATCAACCAGATATCATGCTTCCTGGCCACAGTCTTCCAGAATCAAACGTTAGTCATGGTGCCAAGCCACAGGTTTCCACCATCAAACCTCAGACATGTTCCCAGGCCACAGGGTTCTAGAATCCACCGATGTCATGTTCCCAGGCCACAGGGTTCGAGAATCAATCCTCAGTTATGTTTCCCGGCTACAGGGTTCTAGAATAAAACCTCAGTCATGTTCCCAATCCACAGGGTTCCAGAACCAAGGCTCAGTCAGGTTCCCGGGGCACAGTAGTCCACAATCTAAACAGATGTCACATGCCCAGTCCCCAGGGTTCCAGAATCCACCGGTATCATGTTCCCAGGACACAGGGTTCCAGAATCAATCCTCAGTTATGTTCCCAGGTTACAGGGTTCCAGAATAAAACCTCAGTCATGTTCCCAGTCCACAGGGTTTCAGAACCAAGGCTCAGTCAGGTTCCCGGGGCACAGTATTCCACAATCTAAACAGATGTCAGGTTCCCAGGCCACAGTTTTCCAGAATCACGCCTCAGTCATGTTCCCAGGCCACAGGGATCCAGAATCAAACGTCAGTCATGTTGCCAGGCCACAGGTTTCTGCCATCAAACCTCAGTCACGTTCCCAGGCCACAGGGTTCCAGAATCAAGCCTCAGTCATTTTGCCAGGCCAGAGTGTTCCACCATCAAACCTCAGTCATGATCCCAGGCCACATGTTTCCACAATGAAACCTCAGTCATTTTCTCAGGCCAAAGGTTTCCAGAATCAAACCTCAGTCATATTCCCAGGACACATGGTTCCAGAATCAAACCTGAGTCATGTTCGCAGGCCACAGGTTTCAACAATCAAACATCACTCATGTTCCCAGGACACAGGTGTCCAGAATCAAACCTCAGTCATGTACCCAGGGAACAGGCTTCCAGCAACAAACCTTTGTCATATTCCCAGGACACAGGGTTCCAGAATCAAACCTCAGTCTTGTTCCCAGGACAGAAGTTTCCAGAATCAACCCGATATCATGTTTCCTGGCCACAGTCTTCCAGTATCAAACCTCAGTCATGTTGCCAGGCCACAGGGTTCCACCATCAATCCTCACTCATGTTCCCAGGCCACAGGGTTCCAGAATCAAACCGTTCTCATGTTCCCAGGCCACAGGGTTCCAGAATCCACCGATGTCATGTTAAAGGCCACAGGGTTCCAGAATCAAACCGTTCTCATGTTCCCGGGCCACAGGGTTCCAGAATCAAGCCTCAGTCATTTTGCCAGGCCAGAGTGTTCCACCATCAAACCTCAGTCATGATCCCAGGCCACATGTTTCCACAATGAAACCTCAGTCATTTTCCCAGGCCAAAGGTTTCCAAAATCAAACCTCAGTCATGTTCCCAGGACACATGGTTCCAGAATCAAACCTGAGTCATGTTCGCGGGCCACAGGTTTCAACCATCAAACCTCAGTCATGTTCCCAGGACACAGGTGTCCAGAATCAAACCTCAGTCATGTTCCCAGGGCACAGGCTTCCAGAAACACACCTCAGTCATGTTCCCAGGACACAAGTTTCCAGAATCAACCAGATATCATGCTTCCTGGATACAGTCTTCCAGAATCAAACCTTAGTCATGTTGCCAAGCCACAGGTTTCCACCATCAAACCTCAGACATGTTCCCAGGCCACAGGGTTCTAGAATCCACCGATGTCATGTTCCCAGGCCACAGGGTTCGAGAATCAATCCTCAGTTATGTTTCCCGGCTACAGGGTTCTAGAATAAAACCTCAGTCATGTTCCCAATCCACAGGGTTCCAGAACCAAGGCTCAGTCAGGTTCCCGGGGCACAGTAGTCCACAATCTAAACAGATGTCACATGCCCAGTCCCCAGGGTTCCAGAATCCACCGGTATCATGTTCCCAGGCCACAGGGTTCCAGAATCAATCCTCAGTTATGTTTCCAGGCTACAGGGTTCCAGAATAAAACCTCAGTCATGTTCCCAGTCCACAGGGTTCCAGAACCAAGGCTCAGTCAGGTTCCCGGGGCACAGTAGTCCACAATCTAAACAGATGTCAGGTTCCCAGGCCACAGTTTTCCAGAATCACGCCTCAGTCATGTTCCCAGGCCACAGGGATCCAGAATCAAACGTCAGTCATGTTGCCAGGCCACAGGTTTCTGCCATCAAACCTCAGTCACGTTCCCGGGCCACAGGGTTCCAGAATCAAGCCTCAGTCATTTTGCCAGGCCAGAGTGTTCCACCATCAAACCTCAGTCATGATCCCAGGCCACATGTTTCCACAATGAAACCTCAGTCATTTTCTCAGGCCAAAGGTTTCCAGAATCAAACCTCAGTCATATTCCCAGGACACATGGTTCCAGAATCAAACCTGAGTCATGTTCGCAGGCCACAGGTTTCAACCATCAAACATCACTCATGTTCCCAGGACACAGGTGTCCAGAATCAAACCTCAGTCATGTACCCAGGGAACAGGCTTCCAGCAACAAACCTTTGTCATATTCCCAGGACACAGGGTTCCAGAATCAAACCTCAGTCTTGTTCCCAGGACAGAAGTTTCCAGAATCAACCCGATATCATGTTTCCTGGCCACAGTCTTCCAGTATCAAACCTCAGTCATGTTGCCAGGCCACAGGGTTCCACCATCAATCCTCACTCATGTTCCCAGGCCACAGGGTTCCAGAATCAAACCGTTCTCATGTTCCCAGGCCACAGGGTTCCAGAATCCACCGATGTCATGTTAAAGGCCACAGGGTTCCAGAATCAAACCGTTCTCATGTTCCCGGGCCACAGGGTTCCAGAATCAAGCCTCAGTCATTTTGCCAGGCCAGAGTGTTCCACCATCAAACCTCAGTCATGATCCCAGGCCACATGTTTCCACAATGAAACCTCAGTCATTTTCCCAGGCCAAAGGTTTCCAAAATCAAACCTCAGTCATGTTCCCAGGACACATGGTTCCAGAATCAAACCTGAGTCATGTTCGCGGGCCACAGGTTTCAACCATCAAACCTCAGTCATGTTCCCAGGACACAGGTGTCCAGAATCAAACCTCAGTCATGTTCCCAGGGCACAGGCTTCCAGAAACACACCTCAGTCATGTTCCCAGGACACAAGTTTCCAGAATCAACCAGATATCATGCTTCCTGGATACAGTCTTCCAGAATCAAACCTTAGTCATGTTGCCAAGCCACAGGTTTCCACCATCAAACCTCAGACATGTTCCCAGGCCACAGGGTTCTAGAATCCACCGATGTCATGTTCCCAGGCCACAGGGTTCGAGAATCAATCCTCAGTTATGTTTCCCGGCTACAGGGTTCTAGAATAAAACCTCAGTCATGTTCCCAATCCACAGGGTTCCAGAACCAAGGCTCAGTCAGGTTCCCGGGGCACAGTATTCCACAATCTAAACAGATGTCACATGCCCAGTCCCCAGGGTTCCAGAATCCACCGGTATCATGTTCCCAGGCCACAGGGTTCCAGAATCAATCCTCAGTTATGTTTCCAGGCTACAGTGTTCCAGAATAAAACCTCAGTCATGTTCCCAGTCCACAGGGTTTCAGAACCAAGGCTCAGTCAGGTTCCCGGGGCACAGTATTCCACAATCTAAACAGATGTCATGTTCCCAGGCCACAGTTTTCCAGAATCACGCCTCAGTCATGTTCCCAGGCCACAGGGATCCAGAATCAAACGTCAGTCATGTTGCCAGGCCACAGGTTTCTGCCATCAAACCTCAGTCACGTTCCCGGGTCACAGGGTTCCAGAATCAAGCCTCAGTCATTTTGCCAGGCCAGAGTGTTCCACCATCAAACCTCAGTCATGATCCCAGGCCACATGTTTCCACAATGAAACCTCAGTCATTTTCCCAGGCCAAAGGTTTCCAAAATCAAACCTCAGTCATGTTCCCAGGACACATGGTTCCAGAATCAAACCTGAGTCATGTTCGCGGGCCACAGGTTTCAACCATCAAACCTCAGTCATGTTCCCAGGACACAGGTGTCCAGAATCAAACCTCAGTCATGTTCCCAGGGCACAGGCTTCCAGAAACACACCTCAGTCATGTTCCCAGGACACAAGTTTCCAGAATCAACCAGATATCATGCTTCCTGGATACAGTCTTCCAGAATCAAACCTTAGTCATGTTGCCAAGCCACAGGTTTCCACCATCAAACCTCAGACATGTTCCCAGGCCACAGGGTTCTAGAATCCACCGATGTCATGTTCCCAGGCCACAGGGTTCGAGAATCAATCCTCAGTTATGTTTCCCGGCTACAGGGTTCTAGAATAAAACCTCAGTCATGTTCCCAATCCACAGGGTTCCAGAACCAAGGCTCAGTCAGGTTCCCGGGGCACAGTAGTCCACAATCTAAACAGATGTCACATGCCCAGTCCCCAGGGTTCCAGAATCCACCGGTATCATGTTCCCAGGCCACAGGGTTCCAGAATCAATCCTCAGTTATGTTTCCAGGCTACAGGGTTCCAGAATAAAACCTCAGTCATGTTCCCAGTCCACAGGGTTCCAGAACCAAGGCTCAGTCAGGTTCCCGGGGCACAGTAGTCCACAATCTAAACAGATGTCAGGTTCCCAGGCCACAGTTTTCCAGAATCACGCCTCAGTCATGTTCCCAGGCCACAGGGATCCAGAATCAAACGTCAGTCATGTTGCCAGGCCACAGGTTTCTGCCATCAAACCTCAGTCACGTTCCCGGGCCACAGGGTTCCAGAATCAAGCCTCAGTCATTTTGCCAGGCCAGAGTGTTCCACCATCAAACCTCAGTCATGATCCCAGGCCACATGTTTCCACAATGAAACCTCAGTCATTTTCTCAGGCCAAAGGTTTCCAGAATCAAACCTCAGTCATATTCCCAGGACACATGGTTCCAGAATCAAACCTGAGTCATGTTCGCAGGCCACAGGTTTCAACCATCAAACATCACTCATGTTCCCAGGACACAGGTGTCCAGAATCAAACCTCAGTCATGTACCCAGGGAACAGGCTTCCAGCAACAAACCTTTGTCATATTCCCAGGACACAGGGTTCCAGAATCAAACCTCAGTCTTGTTCCCAGGACAGAAGTTTCCAGAATCAACCCGATATCATGTTTCCTGGCCACAGTCTTCCAGTATCAAACCTCAGTCATGTTGCCAGGCCACAGGGTTCCACCATCAATCCTCACTCATGTTCCCAGGCCACAGGGTTCCAGAATCAAACCGTTCTCATGTTCCCAGGCCACAGGGTTCCAGAATCCACCGATGTCATGTTAAAGGCCACAGGGTTCCAGAATCAAACCGTTCTCATGTTCCCGGGCCACAGGGTTCCAGAATCAAGCCTCAGTCATTTTGCCAGGCCAGAGTGTTCCACCATCAAACCTCAGTCATGATCCCAGGCCACATGTTTCCACAATGAAACCTCAGTCATTTTCCCAGGCCAAAGGTTTCCAAAATCAAACCTCAGTCATGTTCCCAGGACACATGGTTCCAGAATCAAACCTGAGTCATGTTCGCGGGCCACAGGTTTCAACCATCAAACCTCAGTCATGTTCCCAGGACACAGGTGTCCAGAATCAAACCTCAGTCATGTTCCCAGGGCACAGGCTTCCAGAAACACACCTCAGTCATGTTCCCAGGACACAAGTTTCCAGAATCAACCAGATATCATGCTTCCTGGATACAGTCTTCCAGAATCAAACCTTAGTCATGTTGCCAAGCCACAGGTTTCCACCATCAAACCTCAGACATGTTCCCAGGCCACAGGGTTCTAGAATCCACCGATGTCATGTTCCCAGGCCACAGGGTTCGAGAATCAATCCTCAGTTATGTTTCCCGGCTACAGGGTTCTAGAATAAAACCTCAGTCATGTTCCCAATCCACAGGGTTCCAGAACCAAGGCTCAGTCAGGTTCCCGGGGCACAGTATTCCACAATCTAAACAGATGTCACATGCCCAGTCCCCAGGGTTCCAGAATCCACCGGTATCATGTTCCCAGGCCACAGGGTTCCAGAATCAATCCTCAGTTATGTTTCCAGGCTACAGTGTTCCAGAATAAAACCTCAGTCATGTTCCCAGTCCACAGGGTTTCAGAACCAAGGCTCAGTCAGGTTCCCGGGGCACAGTATTCCACAATCTAAACAGATGTCATGTTCCCAGGCCACAGTTTTCCAGAATCACGCCTCAGTCATGTTCCCAGGCCACAGGGATCCAGAATCAAACGTCAGTCATGTTGCCAGGCCACAGGTTTCTGCCATCAAACCTCAGTCACGTTCCCGGGTCACAGGGTTCCAGAATCAAGCCTCAGTCATTTTGCCAGGCCAGAGTGTTCCACCATCAAACCTCAGTCATGATCCCAGGCCACATGGTTCCACAATGAAACCTCAGTCATTTTCTCAGGCCAAAGGTTTCCGGAATCAAACCTCAGTCATATTCCCAGGACACATGGTTCCAGAATCAAACCTGAGTCATGTTCGCAGGCCACAGGTTTCAACAATCAAACATCACTCATGTTCCCAGGACACAGGTGTCCAGAATCAAACCTCAGTCATGTACCCAGGGAACAGGCTTCCAGCAACAAACCTTTGTCATATTCCCAGGACACAGGGTTCCAGAATCAAACCTCAGTCTTGTTCCCAGGACAGAAGTTTCCAGAATCAACCCGATATCATGTTTCCTGGCCACAGTCTTCCAGTATCAAACCTCAGTCATGTTGCCAGGCCACAGGGTTCCACCATCAATCCTCACTCATGTTCCCAGGCCACAGGGTTCCAGAATCAAACCGTTCTCATGTTCCCAGGCCACAGGGTTCCAGAATCCACCGATGTCATGTTAAAGGCCACAGGGTTCCAGAATCAAACCGTTCTCATGTTCCCGGGCCACAGGGTTCCAGAATCAAGCCTCAGACATATTGCCAGGCCAGAGTGTTCCACCATCAAACCTCAGTCATGATCCAAGGCCACATGTTTCCACAATGAAACCTCAGTCATTTTCCCAGGCCAAAGGTTTCCAAAATCAAACCTCAGTCATGTTCCCAGGACACATGGTTCCAGAATCAAACCTGAGTCATGTTCGCGGGCCACAGGTTTCAAACATCAAACCTCAGTCATGTTCCCAGGACACAGGGGTCCAGAATCAAACCTCAGTCATGTTCCCAGGGCACAGGCTTCCAGAAACAAACCTCAGTCATGTTCCCAGAACACAAGTTTCCAGAATCAACCAGATATCATGCTTCCTGGCCACAGTCTTCCAGAATCAAACGTTAGTCATGGTGCCAAGCCACAGGTTTCCACCATCAAACCTCAGACATGTTCCCAGGCCACAGGGTTCTAGAATCCACCGATGTCATGTTCCCAGGCCACAGGGTTCGAGAATCAATCCTCAGTTATGTTTCCCGGCTACAGGGTTCTAGAATAAAACCTCAGTCATGTTCCCAATCCACAGGGTTCCAGAACCAAGGCTCAGTCAGGTTCCCGGGGCACAGTATTCCACAATCTAAACAGATGTCACATGCCCAGTCCCGAGGGTTCCAGAATCCACCGGTATCATGTTCCCAGGCAACAGGGTTCCAGAATCAATCCTCAGTTATGTTCCCAGGCTACAGGGTTCCAGAATAAAACCTCAGTCATGTTCCCAATCCACAGGGTTCCAGAACCAAGGCTCAGTCAGGTTCCCGGGGCACAGTAGTCCACAATCTAAACAGATGTCACATGCCCAGTCCCCAGGGTTCCAGAATCCACCGGTATCATGTTCCCAGGACACAGGGTTCCAGAATCAATCCTCAGTTATGTTCCCAGGTTACAGGGTTCCAGAATAAAACCTCAGTCATGTTCCCAGTCCACAGGGTTTCAGAACCAAGGCTCAGTCAGGTTCCCGGGGCACAGTATTCCACAATCTAAACAGATGTCAGGTTCCCAGGCCACAGTTTTCCAGAATCACGCCTCAGTCATGTTCCCAGGCCACAGGGATCCAGAATCAAACGTCAGTCATGTTGCCAGGCCACAGGTTTCTGCCATCAAACCTAAGTCACGTTCCCAGGCCACAGGGTTCCAGAATCAAGCCTCAGTCATTTTGCCAGGCCAGAGTGTTCCACCATCAAACCTCAGTCATGATCCCAGGCCACATGTTTCCACAATGAAACCTCAGTCATTTTCTCAGGCCAAAGGTTTCCAGAATCAAACCTCAGTCATATTCCCAGGACACATGGTTCCAGAATCAAACCTGAGTCATGTTCGCAGGCCACAGGTTTCAACAATCAAACATCACTCATGTTCCCAGGACACAGGTGTCCAGAATCAAAGCTCAGTCATGTACCCAGGGAACAGGCTTCCAGCAACAAACCTTTGTCATATTCCCAGGACACAGGGTTCCAGAATCAAACCTCAGTCTTGTTCCCAGGACAGAAGTTTCCAGAATCAAACCGATATCATGTTTCCTGGCCACAGTCTTCCAGTATCAAACCTCAGTCATGTTGCCAGGCCACAGGGTTCCACCATCAATCCTCACTCATGTTCCCAGGCCACAGGGTTCCAGAATCAAACCGTTCTCATGTTCCCAGGCCACAGGGTTCCAGAATCCACCGATGTCATGTTAAAGGCCACAGGGTTCCAGAATCAAACCGTTCTCATGTTCCCGGGCCACAGGGTTCCAGAATCAAGCCTCAGTCATTTTGCCAGGCCAGAGTGTTCCACCATCAAACCTCAGTCATGATCCCAGGCCACATGTTTCCACAATGAAACCTCAGTCATTTTCCCAGGCCAAAGGTTTCCAAAATCAAACCTCAGTCATGTTCCCAGGACACATGGTTCCAGAATCAAACCTGAGTCATGTTCGCGGGCCACAGGTTTCAACCATCAAACCTCAGTCATGTTCCCAGGACACAGGTGTCCAGAATCAAACCTCAGTCATGTTCCCAGGGCACAGGCTTCCAGAAACACACCTCAGTCATGTTCCCAGGACACAAGTTTCCAGAATCAACCAGATATCATGCTTCCTGGATACAGTCTTCCAGAATCAAACCTTAGTCATGTTGCCAAGCCACAGGTTTCCACCATCAAACCTCAGACATGTTCCCAGGCCACAGGGTTCTAGAATCCACCGATGTCATGTTCCCAGGCCACAGGGTTCGAGAATCAATCCTCAGTTATGTTTCCCGGCTACAGGGTTCTAGAATAAAACCTCAGTCATGTTCCCAATCCACAGGGTTCCAGAACCAAGGCTCAGTCAGGTTCCCGGGGCACAGTATTCCACAATCTAAACAGATGTCACATGCCCAGTCCCCAGGGTTCCAGAATCCACCGGTATCATGTTCCCAGGCCACAGGGTTCCAGAATCAATCCTCAGTTATGTTTCCAGGCTACAGGGTTCCAGAATAAAACCTCAGTCATGTTCCCAGTCCACAGGGTTTCAGAACCAAGGCTCAGTCAGGTTCCCGGGGCACAGTATTCCACAATCTAAACAGATGTCATGTTCCCAGGCCACAGTTTTCCAGAATCACGCCTCAGTCATGTTCCCAGGCCACAGGGATCCAGAATCAAACGTCAGTCATGTTGCCAGGCCACAGGTTTCTGCCATCAAACCTCAGTCACGTTCCCGGGCCACAGGGTTCCAGAATCAAGCCTCAGTCATTTTGCCAGGCCAGAGTGTTCCACCATCAAACCTCAGTCATGATCCCAGGCCACATGTTTCCACAATGAAACCTCAGTCATTTTCTCAGGCCAAAGGTTTCCGGAATCAAACCTCAGTCATATTCCCAGGACACATGGTTCCAGAATCAAACCTGAGTCATGTTCGCAGGCCACAGGTTTCAACAATCAAACATCACTCATGTTCCCAGGACACAGGTGTCCAGAATCAAACCTCAGTCATGTACCCAGGGAACAGGCTTCCAGCAACAAACCTTTGTCATATTCCCAGGACACAGGGTTCCAGAATCAAACCTCAGTCTTGTTCCCAGGACAGAAGTTTCCAGAATCAACCCGATATCATGTTTCCTGGCCACAGTCTTCCAGTATCAAACCTCAGTCATGTTGCCAGGCCACAGGGTTCCACCATCAATCCTCACTCATGTTCCCAGGCCACAGGGTTCCAGAATCAAACCGTTCTCATGTTCCCAGGCCACAGGGTTCCAGAATCCACCGATGTCATGTTAAAGGCCACAGGGTTCCAGAATCAAACCGTTCTCATGTTCCCGGGCCACAGGGTTCCAGAATCAAGCCTCAGACATATTGCCAGGCCAGAGTGTTCCACCATCAAACCTCAGTCATGATCCAAGGCCACATGTTTCCACAATGAAACCTCAGTCATTTTCCCAGGCCAAAGGTTTCCAAAATCAAACCTCAGTCATGTTCCCAGGACACATGGTTCCAGAATCAAACCTGAGTCATGTTCGCGGGCCACAGGTTTCAACCATCAAACCTCAGTCATGTTCCCAGGACACAGGGGTCCAGAATCAAACCTCAGTCATGTTCCCAGGGCACAGGCTTCCAGAAACAAACCTCAGTCATGTTCCCAGAACACAAGTTTCCAGAATCAACCAGATATCATGCTTCCTGGCCACAGTCTTCCAGAATCAAACGTTAGTCATGGTGCCAAGCCACAGGTTTCCACCATCAAACCTCAGACATGTTCCCAGGCCACAGGGTTCTAGAATCCACCGATGTCATGTTCCCAGGCCACAGGGTTCGAGAATCAATCCTCAGTTATGTTTCCCGGCTACAGGGTTCTAGAATAAAACCTCAGTCATGTTCCCAATCCACAGGGTTCCAGAACCAAGGCTCAGTCAGGTTCCCGGGGCACAGTATTCCACAATCTAAACAGATGTCACATGCCCAGTCCCGAGGGTTACAGAATCCACCGGTATCATGTTCCCAGGCAACAGGGTTCCAGAATCAATCCTCAGTTATGTTCCCAGGCTACAGGGTTCCAGAATAAAACCTCAGTCATGTTCCCAATCCACAGGGTTCCAGAACCAAGGCTCAGTCAGGTTCCCGGGGCACAGTAGTCCACAATCTAAACAGATGTCACATGCCCAGTCCCCAGGGTTCCAGAATCCACCGGTATCATGTTCCCAGGACACAGGGTTCCAGAATCAATCCTCAGTTATGTTCCCAGGTTACAGGGTTCCAGAATAAAACCTCAGTCATGTTCCCAGTCCACAGGGTTTCAGAACCAAGGCTCAGTCAGGTTCCCGGGGCACAGTATTCCACAATCTAAACAGATGTCAGGTTCCCAGGCCACAGTTTTCCAGAATCACGCCTCAGTCATGTTCCCAGGCCACAGGGATCCAGAATCAAACGTCAGTCATGTTGCCAGGCCACAGGTTTCTGCCATCAAACCTCAGTCACGTTCCCAGGCCACAGGGTTCCAGAATCAAGCCTCAGTCATTTTGCCAGGCCAGAGTGTTCCACCATCAAACCTCAGTCATGATCCCAGGCCACATGTTTCCACAATGAAACCTCAGTCATTTTCTCAGGCCAAAGGTTTCCAGAATCAAACCTCAGTCATATTCCCAGGACACATGGTTCCAGAATCAAACCTGAGTCATGTTCGCAGGCCACAGGTTTCAACAATCAAACATCACTCATGTTCCCAGGACACAGGTGTCCAGAATCAAACCTCAGTCATGTACCCAGGGAACAGGCTTCCAGCAACAAACCTTTGTCATATTCCCAGGACACAGGGTTCCAGAATCAAACCTCAGTCTTGTTCCCAGGACAGAAGTTTCCAGAATCAACCCGATATCATGTTTCCTGGCCACAGTCTTCCAGTATCAAACCTCAGTCATGTTGCCAGGCCACAGGGTTCCACCATCAATCCTCACTCATGTTCCCAGGCCACAGGGTTCCAGAATCAAACCGTTCTCATGTTCCCAGGCCACAGGGTTCCAGAATCCACCGATGTCATGTTAAAGGCCACAGGGTTCCAGAATCAAACCGTTCTCATGTTCCCGGGCCACAGGGTTCCAGAATCAAGCCTCAGTCATTTTGCCAGGCCAGAGTGTTCCACCATCAAACCTCAGTCATGATCCCAGGCCACATGTTTCCACAATGAAACCTCAGTCATTTTCCCAGGCCAAAGGTTTCCAAAATCAAACCTCAGTCATGTTCCCAGGACACATGGTTCCAGAATCAAACCTGAGTCATGTTCGCGGGCCACAGGTTTCAACCATCAAACCTCAGTCATGTTCCCAGGACACAGGTGTCCAGAATCAAACCTCAGTCATGTTCCCAGGGCACAGGCTTCCAGAAACACACCTCAGTCATGTTCCCAGGACACAAGTTTCCAGAATCAACCAGATATCATGCTTCCTGGCCACAGTCTTCCAGAATCAAACCTTAGTCATGTTGCCAAGCCACAGGTTTCCACCATCAAACCTCAGACATGTTCCCAGGCCACAGGGTTCTAGAATCCACCGATGTCATGTTCCCAGGCCACAGGGTTCAAGAATCAATCCTCAGTTATGTTTCCAGGCTACAGGGTTCTAGAATAAAACCTCAGTCATGTTCCCAATCCACAGGGTTCCAGAACCAAGGCTCAGTCAGGTTCCCGGGGCACAGTAGTCCACAATCTAAACAGATGTCACATGCCCAGTCCCCAGGGTTCCAGAATCCACCGGTATCATGTTCCCAGGCCACAGGGTTCCAGAATCAATCCTCAGTTATGTTCCCAGGCTACAGGGTTCCAGAATAAAACCTCAGTCATGTTCCCAGTCCACAGGGTTTCAGAACCAAGGCTCAGTCAGGTTCCCGGGGCACAGTATTCCACAATCTAAACAGATGTCATGTTCCCAGGCCACAGTTTTCCAGAATCACGCCTCAGTCATGTTCCCAGGCCACAGGGATCCAGAATCAAACGTCAGTCATGTTGCCAGGCCACAGGTTTCTGCCATCAAACCTCAGTCACGTTCCCGGGCCACAGGGTTCCAGAATCAAGCCTCAGTCATTTTGCCAGGCCAGAGTGTTCCACCATCAAACCTCAGTCATGATCCCAGGCCACATGTTTCCACAATGAAACCTCAGTCATTTTCTCAGGCCAAAGGTTTCCAGAATCAAACCTCAGTCATATTCCCAGGACACATGGTTCCAGAATCAAACCTGAGTCATGTTCGCAGGCCACAGGTTTCAACAATCAAACATCACTCATGTTCCCAGGACACAGGTGTCCAGAATCAAACCTCAGTCATGTACCCAGGGAACAGGCTTCCAGCAACAAACCTTTGTCATATTCCCAGGACACAGGGTTCCAGAATCAAACCTCAGTCTTGTTCCCAGGACAGAAGTTTCCAGAATCAACCCGATATCATGTTTCCTGGCCACAGTCTTCCAGTATCAAACCTCAGTCATGTTGCCAGGCCACAGGGTTCCACCATCAATCCTCACTCATGTTCCCAGGCCACAGGGTTCCAGAATCAAACCGTTCTCATGTTCCCAGGCCACAGGGTTCCAGAATCCACCGATGTCATGTTAAAGGCCACAGGGTTCCAGAATCAAACCGTTCTCATGTTCCCGGGCCACAGGGTTCCAGAATCAAGCCTCAGTCATTTTGCCAGGCCAGAGTGTTCCACCATCAAACCTCAGTCATGATCCCAGGCCACATGTTTCCACAATGAAACCTCAGTCATTTTCCCAGGCCAAAGGTTTCCAAAATCAAACCTCAGTCATGTTCCCAGGACACAGGTGTCCAGAATCAAACCTCAGTCAGGTTCCCAGGGCACAGGCTTCCAGAAACACACCTCAGTCATGTTCCCAGGACACAAGTTTCCAGAATCAACCAGATATCATGTTTCCTGGCCACAGTCTTCCAGAATCAAACCTTAGTCATGTTGCCAAGCCACAGGTTTCCACCATCAAACCTCAGACATGTTCCCAGGCCACAGGGTTCGAGAATCAATCCTCAGTTATGTTTCCCGGCTACAGGGTTCTAGAATAAAACCTCAGTCATGTTCCCAATCCACAGGGTTCCAGAACCAAGGCTCAGTCAGGTTCCCGGGGCACAGTGTTCCACAATCTAAACAGATGTCACATGCCCAGTCCCGAGGGTTACAGAATCCACCGGTATCATGTTCCCAGGCAACAGGGTTCCAGAATCAATCCTCAGTTATGTTCCCAGGCTACAGGGTTCCAGAATAAAACCTCAGTCATGTTCCCAGTCCACAGGGTTTCATAACCAAGGCTCAGTCAGGTTCCCGGGGCACAGTATTCCACAATCTAAACAGATGTCATGTTCCCAGGCCACAGTTTTCCAGAATCACGCCTCAGTCATGTTCCCAGGCCACAGGGATCCAGAATCAAACGTCAGTCATGTTGCCAGGCCACAGGTTTCTGCCATCAAACCTCAGTCACGTTCCCGGGTCACAGGGTTCCTTAATCAAGCCTCAGTCATTTTGCCAGGCCAGAGTGTTCCACCATCAAACCTCAGTCATGATCCCAGGCCACATGTTTCCACAATGAAACCTCAGTCATTTTCTCAGGCCAAAGGTTTCCAGAATCAAACCTCAGTCATATTCCCAGGACACATGGTTCCAGAATCAAACCTGAGTCATGTTCGCAGGCCACAGGTTTCAACAATCAAACATCACTCATGTTCCCAGGACACAGGTGTCCAGAATCAAACCTCAGTCATGTACCCAGGGAACAGGCTTCCAGCAACAAACCTTTGTCATATTCCCAGGACACAGGGTTCCAGAATCAAACCTCAGTCTTGTTCCCAGGACAGAAGTTTCCAGAATCAACCCGATATCATGTTTCCTGGCCACAGTCTTCCATTATCAAACCTCAGTCATGTTGCCAGGCCACAGGGTTCCACCATCAATCCTCACTCATGTTCCCAGGCCACAGGGTTCCAGAATCAAACCGTTCTCATGTTCCCAGGCCACAGGGTTCCAGAATCCACCGATGTCATGTTAAAGGCCACAGGGTTCCAGAATCAAACCGTTCTCATGTTCCCGGGCCACAGGGTTCCAGAATCAAGCCTCAGTCATTTTGCCAGGCCAGAGTGTTCCACCATCAAACCTCAGTCATGATCCCAGGCCACATGTTTCCACAATGAAACCTCAGTCATTTTCCCAGGCCAAAGGTTTCCAAAATCAAACCTCAGTCATGTTCCCAGGACACATGGTTCCAGAATCAAACCTGAGTCATGTTCGCGGGCCACAGGTTTCAACCATCAAACCTCAGTCATGTTCCCAGGACACAGGTGTCCAGAATCAAACCTCAGTCATGTTCCCAGGGCACAGGCTTCCAGAAACAAACCTCAGTCATGTTCCCAGGACACAAGTTTCCAGAATCAACCAGATATCATGCTTCCTGGCCACAGTCTTCCAGAATCAAACCTTAGTCAGGTTGCCAAGCCACAGGTTTCCACCATCAAACCTCAGACATGTTCCCAGGCCACAGGGTTCTAGAATCCACTGATGTCATGTTCCCAGGCCACAGGGTTCGAGAATCAATCCTCAGTTATGTTTCCCGGCTACAGGGTTCTAGAATAAAACCTCAGTCATGTTCCCAATCCACAGGGTTCCAGAACCAAGGCTCAGTCAGGTTCCCGGGGCACAGTATTCCACAATCTAAACAGATGTCACATGCCCAGTCCCGAGGGTTACAGAATCCACCGGTATCATGTTCCCAGGCAACAGGGTTCCAGAATCAATCCTCAGTTATGTTCCCAGGCTACAGGGTTCAAGAATAAAACCTCAGTCATGTTCCCAGTCCACAGGGTTTCAGAACCAAGGCTCAGTCAGGTTCCCGGGGCACAGTATTCCACAATCTAAACAGATGTCATGTTCCCAGGCCACAGTTTTCCAGAATCACGCCTCAGTCATGTTCCCAGGCCACAGGGATCCAGAATCAAACGTCAGTCATGTTGCCAGGCCACAGGTTTCTGCCATCAAACCTCAGTCACGTTCCCGGATCACAGGGTTCCTTAATCAAACCTCAGTCCTTTTGCCATGCCAGAGTGTTCCACCATCAAACCTCAGTCATGATCCCAGGCCACATGTTTCCACAATGAAACCTCAGTCATTTTCTCAGGCCAAAGGTTTCCAGAATCAAACCTCAGTCATATTTCCAGGACACATGGTTCCAGAATCAAACCTGAGTCATGTTCGCAGGCCACAGGTTTCAACAATCAAACATCACTCATGTTCCCAGGACACAGGTGTCCAGAATCAAACCTCAGTCATGTACCCAGGGAACAGGCTTCCAGCAACAAACCTTTGTCATATTCCCAGGACACAGGGTTCCAGAATCAAACCTCAGTCTTGTTCCCAGGACAGAAGTTTCCAGAATCAACCCGATATCATGTTTCCTGGCCACAGTCTTCCAGTATCAAACCTCAGTCATGTTGCCAGGCCACAGGGTTCCACCATCAATCCTCACTCATGTTCCCAGGCCACAGGGTTCCAGAATCAAACCGTTCTCATGTTCCCAGGCCACAGGGTTCCAGAATCCACTGATGTCATGTTAAAGGCCACAGGGTTCCAGAATCAAACCGTTCTCATGTTCCCGGGCCACAGGGTTCCAGAATCAAGCCTCAGTCATTTTGCCAGGCCAGAGTGTTCCACCATCAAACCTCAGTCATGATCCCAGGCCACATGTTTCCACAATGAAACCTCAGTCATTTTCTCAGGCCAAAGGTTTCCAGAATCAAACCTCAGTCATATTCCCAGGACACATGGTTCCAGAATCAAACCTGAGTCATGTTCGCAGGCCACAGGTTTCAACAATCAAACATCACTCATGTTCCCAGGACACAGGTGTCCAGAATCAAACCTCAGTCATGTACCCAGGGAACAGGCTTCCAGCAACAAACCTTTGTCACATTCCCAGGACACAGGGTTCCAGAATCAAACCTCAGTCTTGTTCCCAGGACAGAAGTTTCCAGAATCAACCCGATATCATGTTTCCTGGCCACAGTCTTCCAGTATCAAACCTCAGTCATGTTGCCAGGCCACAGGGTTCCACCATCAATCCTCACTCATGTTCCCAGGCCACAGGGTTCCAGAATCAAACCGTTCTCATGTTCCCAGGCCACAGGGTTCCAGAATCCACCGATGTCATGTTAAAGGCCACAGGGTTCCAGAATCAAACCGTTCTCATGTTCCCGGGCCACAGGGTTCCAGAATCAAGCCTCAGTCATTTTGCCAGGCCAGAGTGTTCCACCATCAAACCTCAGTCATGATCCCAGGCCACATGTTTCCACAATGAAACCTCAGTCATTTTCCCAGGCCAAAGGTTTCCAAAATCAAACCTCAGTCATGTTCCCAGGACACAGGTGTCCAGAATCAAACCTCAGTCATGTTCCCAGGGCACAGGCTTCCAGAAACACACCTCAGTCATGTTCCCAGGACACAAGTTTCCAGAATCAACCAGATATCATGTTTCCTGGCCACAGTCTTCCAGAATCAAACCTTAGTCATGTTGCCAAGCCACAGGTTTCCACCATCAAACCTCAGACATGTTCCCAGGCCACAGGGTTCGAGAATCAATCCTCAGTTATGTTTCCCGGCTACAGGGTTCTAGAATAAAACCTCAGTCATGTTCCCAATCCACAGGGTTCCAGAACCAAGGCTCAGTCAGGTTCCCGGGGCACAGTATTCCACAATCTAAACAGATGTCACATGCCCAGTCCCGAGGGTTACAGAATCCACCGGTATCATGTTCCCAGGCAACAGGGTTCCAGAATCAATCCTCAGTTATGTTCCTACACTACAGGGTTCCAGAATAATACCTCAGTCATGTTCCCAGTCCACAGGGTTTCAGAACCAAGGCTCAGTCAGGTTCCCGGGGCACAGTATTCCACAATCTAAACAGATGTCATGTTCCCAGGCCACAGTTTTCCAGAATCACGCCTCAGTCATGTTCCCAGGCCACAGGGATCCAGAATCAAACGTCAGTCATGATGCCAGGCCACAGGTTTCTGCCATCAAACCTCAGTCACGTTCCCGGGTCACAGGGTTCCTTAATCAAGCCTCAGTCATTTTGCCAGGCCAGAGTGTTCCACCATCAAACCTCAGTCATGATCCCAGGCCACATGTTTCCACAATGAAACCTCAGTCATTTTCTCAGGCCAAAGGTTTCCAGAATCAAACCTCAGTCATATTCCCAGGACACATGGTTCCAGAATCAAACCTGAGTCATGTTCGCAGGCCACAGGTTTCAACAATCAAACATCACTCATGTTCCCAGGACACAGGTGTCCAGAATCAAACCTCAGTCATGTACCCAGGGAACAGGCTTCCAGCAACAAACCTTTGTCATATTCCCAGGACACAGGGTTCCAGAATCAAACCTCAGTCTTGTTCCCAGGACAGAAGTTTCCAGAATCAACCCGATATCATGTTTCCTGGCCACAGTCTTCCAGTATCAAACCTCAGTCATGTTGCCAGGCCACAGGGTTCCACCATCAATCCTCACTCATGTTCCCAGGCCACATGGTTCCAGAATCAAACCGTTCTCATGTTCCCAGGCCACAGGGTTCCAGAATCCACCGATGTCATGTTAAAGGCCACAGGGTTCCAGAATCAAACCGTTCTCATGTTCCCGGGCCACAGGGTTCCAGAATCAAGCCTCAGTCATTTTGCCAGGCCAGAGTGTTCCACCATCAAACCTCAGTCATGATCCCAGGCCACATGTTTCCACAATGAAACCTCAGTCATTTTCCCAGGCCAAAGGTTTCCAAAATCAAACCTCAGTCATGTTCCCAGGACACATGGTTCCAGAATCAAACCTGAGTCATGTTCGCGGGCCACAGGTTTCAACCATCAAACCTCAGTCATGTTCCCAGGACACAGGTGTCCAAAATCAAACCTCAGTCATGTTCCCAGGGCACAGGCTTCCAGAAACAAACCTCAGTCATGTTCCCAGGACACAAGTTTCCAGAATCAACCAGATATCATGCTTCCTGGCCACAGTCTTCCAGAATCAAACCTTAGTCAGGTTGCCAAGCCACAGGTTTCCACCATCAAACCTCAGACATGTTCCCAGGCCACAGGGTTCTAGAATCCACTGATGTCATGTTCCCAGGCCACAGGGTTCGAGAATCAATCCTCAGTTATGTTTCCCGGCTACAGGGTACTAGAATAAAACCTCAGTCATGTTCCCAATCCACAGGGTTCCAGAACCAAGGCTCAGTCAGGTTCCCGGGGCACAGTATTCCACAATCTAAACAGATGTCACATGCCCAGTCCCGAGGGTTACAGAATCCACCGGTATCATGTTCCCAGGCAACAGGGTTCCAGAATCAATCCTCAGTTATGTTCCCAGGCTACAGGGTTCAAGAATAAAACCTCAGTCATGTTCCCAGTCCACAGGGTTTCAGAACCAAGGCTCAGTCAGGTTCCCGGGGCACAGTATTCCACAATCTAAACAGATGTCATGTTCCCAGGCCACAGTTTTCCAGAATCACGCCTCAGTCATGTTCCCAGGCCACAGGGATCCAGAATCAAACGTCAGTCATGTTGCCAGGCCACAGGTTTCTGCCATCAAACCTCAGTCACGTTCCCGGATCACAGGGTTCCTTAATCAAGCCTCAGTCCTTTTGCCATGCCAGAGTGTTCCACCATCAAACCTCAGTCATGATCCCAGGCCACATGTTTCCACAATGAAACCTCAGTCATTTTCTCAGGCCAAAGGTTTCCAGAATCAAACCTCAGTCATATTCCCAGGACACATGGTTCCAGAATCAAACCTGAGTCATGTTCGCAGGCCACAGGTTTCAACAATCAAACATCACTCATGTTCCCAGGACACAGGTGTCCAGAATCAAACCTCAGTCATGTACCCAGGGAACAGGCTTCCAGCAACAAACCTTTGTCATATTCCCAGGACACAGGGTTCCAGAATCAAACCTCAGTCTTGTTCCCAGGACAGAAGTTTCCAGAATCAACCCGATATCATGTTTCCTGGCCACAGTCTTCCAGTATCAAACCTCAGTCATGTTGCCAGGCCACAGGGTTCCACCATCAATCCTCACTCATGTTCCCAGGCCACAGGGTTCCAGAATCAAACCGTTCTCATGTTCCCAGGCCACAGGGTTCCAGAATCCACTGATGTCATGTTAAAGGCCACAGGGTTCCAGAATCAAACCGTTCTCATGTTCCCGGGCCACAGGGTTCCAGAATCAAGCCTCAGTCATTTTGCCAGGCCAGAGTGTTCCACCATCAAACCTCAGTCATGATCCCAGGCCACATGTTTCCACAATGAAACCTCAGTCATTTTCTCAGGCCAAAGGTTTCCAGAATCAAACCTCAGTCATATTCCCAGGACACATGGTTCCAGAATCAAACCTGAGTCATGTTCGCAGGCCACAGGTTTCAACAATCAAACATCACTCATGTTCCCAGGACACAGGTGTCCAGAATCAAACCTCAGTCATGTTCCCAGGGCACAGGCTTCCAGAAACACACCTCAGTCATGTTCCCAGGACACAAGTTTCCAGAATCAACCAGATATCATGTTTCCTGGCCACAGTCTTCCAGAATCAAACCTTAGTCATGTTGCCAAGCCACAGGTTTCCACCATCAAACCTCAGACATGTTCCCAGGCCACAGGGTTCGAGAATCAATCCTCAGTTATGTTTCCCGGCTACAGGGTTCTAGAATAAAACCTCAGTCATGTTCCCAATCCACAGGGTTCCAGAACCAAGGCTCAGTCAGGTTCCCGGGGCACAGTATTCCACAATCTAAACAGATGTCACATGCCCAGTCCCGAGGGTTACAGAATCCACCGGTATCATGTTCCCAGGCAACAGGGTTCCAGAATCAATCCTCAGTTATGTTCCTACACTACAGGGTTCCAGAATAAAACCTCAGTCATGTTCCCAGTCCACAGGGTTTCAGAACCAAGGCTCAGTCAGGTTCCCGGGGCACAGTATTCCACAATCTAAACAGATGTCATGTTCCCAGGCCACAGTTTTCCAGAATCACGCCTCAGTCATGTTCCCAGGCCACAGGGATCCAGAATCAAACGTCAGTCATGATGCCAGGCCACAGGTTTCTGCCATCAAACCTCAGTCACGTTCCCGGGTCACAGGGTTCCTTAATCAAGCCTCAGTCATTTTGCCAGGCCAGAGTGTTCCACCATCAAACCTCAGTCATGATCCCAGGCCACATGTTTCCACAATGAAACCTCAGTCATTTTCTCAGGCCAAAGGTTTCCAGAATCAAACCTCAGTCATATTCCCAGGACACATGGTTCCAGAATCAAACCTGAGTCATGTTCGCAGGCCACAGGTTTCAACAATCAAACATCACTCATGTTCCCAGGACACAGGTGTCCAGAATCAAACCTCAGTCATGTACCCAGGGAACAGGCTTCCAGCAACAAACCTTTGTCATATTCCCAGGACACAGGGTTCCAGAATCAAACCTCAGTCTTGTTCCCAGGACAGAAGTTTCCAGAATCAACCCGATATCATGTTTCCTGGCCACAGTCTTCCAGTATCAAACCTCAGTCATGTTGCCAGGCCACAGGGTTCCACCATCAATCCTCACTCATGTTCCCAGGCCACAGGGTTCCAGAATCAAACCGTTCTCATGTTCCCAGGCCACAGGGTTCCAGAATCCACCGATGTCATGTTAAAGGCCACAGGGTTCCAGAATCAAACCGTTCTCATGTTCCCGGGCCACAGGGTTCCAGAATCAAGCCTCAGTCATTTTGCCAGGCCAGAGTGTTCCACCATCAAACCTCAGTCATGATCCCAGGCCACATGTTTCCCCAATGAAACCTCAGTCATTTTCCCAGGCCAAAGGTTTCCAAAATCAAACCTCAGTCATGTTCCCAGGACACATGGTTCCAGAATCAAACCTGAGTCATGTTCGCGGGCCACAGGTTTCAACCATCAAACCTCAGTCATGTTCCCAGGACACAGGTGTCCAGAATCAAACCTCAGTCATGTTCCCAGGGCACAGGCTTCCAGAAACAAACCTCAGTCATGTTCCCAGGACACAAGTTTCCAGAATCAACCAGATATCATGCTTCCTGGCCACAGTCTTCCAGAATCAAACCTTAGTCATGTTGCCAAGCCACAGGTTTCCACCATCAAACCTCAGATATGTTCCCAGGCCACAGGGTTCTAGAATCCACCGATGTCATGTTCCCAGGCCACAGGGTTCGAGAATCAATCCTCAGTTATGTTTCCAGGCTACAGGGTTCTAGAATAAAACCTCAGTCATGTTCCCAATCCACAGGGTTCCAGAACCAAGGCTCAGTCAGGTTCCCGGGGCACAGTATTCCACAATCTAAACAGATGTCACATGCCCAGTCCCCAGGGTTCCAGAATCCACCGGTATCATGTTCCCAGGCCACAGGGTTCCAGAATCAATCCTCAGTTATTTTCCCAGGGTACAGGGTTCCAGAATAAAACCTCAGTCATGTTCCCAGTCCACAGGGTTTCAGAACCAAGGCTCAGTCAGGTTCCCGGGGCACAGTATTCCACAATCTAAACAGATGTCATGTTCCCAGGCCACAGTTTTCCAGAATCACACCTCAGTCATGTTCCCAGGCCACAGGGATCCAGAATCAAACGTCAGTCATGTTGCCAGGCCACAGGTTTCTGCCATCAAACCTCAGTCACGTTCCCGGGTCACAGGGTTCCTGAATCAAGCCTCAGTCATTTTGCCAGGCCAGAGTGTTCCACCATCAAACCTCAGTCATGATCCCAGGCCACATGTTTCCACAATGAAACCTCAGTCATTTTCTCAGGCCAAAGGTTTCCAGAATCAAACCTCAGTCATATTCCCAGGACACATGGTTCCAGTATCAAACCTGAGTCATGTTCGCAGGCCACAGGTTTCAACAATCAAACATCACTCATGTTCCCAGGACACAGGTGTCCAGAATCAAACCTCAGTCATGTTCCCAGGGAACAGGTTTCCAGAAACAAACCTCAGTCATGTTCCCAAGGCACAGGGTTCCAGAATCAAACCTCAGTCTTGTTCCCAGGACACAGGTTTCCAGAATTAACCCGATATCATGTTCCCTAGCCACAGTCTTCCAGAATCAAACCTCAGTCATGTTGCCAGGCCACAGGGTTCCAGAATCAAGCCTCAGTCATTTTGCCAGGCCATAGTGTTCCACGATCAAACCTCAGTCATCATCCCAAGCCACATGTTTCCACAATGAAACCTCAGTCATTTTCCCAGGCCAAAGGCTTCCAGAATCAAACCTCAGTCATATTCCCAGGACACATGGTTCCAGAATCAAACCTGAGTCATGTTCGCAGGCCACAGGTTTCAGCATTCAAACCTCAGTCATGTTCCCAGGACACAGGTGTCCAGAATCAAACCTCAGTCATGTACCCAGGGAACAGGCTTCCAGCAACAAACCTTTGTCATATTCCCAGGACACAGGGTTCCAGAATCAAACCTCAGTCTTGTTCCCAGGACAGAAGTTTCCAGAATCAACCCGATATCATGTTTCCTGGCCACAGTCTTCCAGTATCAAACCTCAGTCATGTTGCCAGGCCACAGGGTTCCACCATCAATCCTCACTCATGTTCCCAGGCCACAGGATTCCAGAATCAAACCGTTCTCATGTTCCCAGGCCACAGGGTTCCAGAATCCACCGATGTCATGTTAAAGGCCACAGGGTTCCAGAATCAAACCGTTCTCATGTTCCCGGGCCACAGGGTTCCAGAATCAAGCCTCAGTCATTTTGCCAGGCCAGAGTGTTCCACCATCAAACCTCAGTCATGATCCCAGGCCACATGTTTCCACAATGAAACCTCAGTCATTTTCTCAGGCCAAAGGTTTCCAGAATCAAACCTCAGTCATATTCCCAGGACACATGGTTCCAGAATCAAACCTGAGTCATGTTCGCAGGCCACAGGTTTCAACAATCAAACATCACTCATGTTCCCAGGACACAGGTGTCAAGAATCAAACCTCAGTCATGTACCCAGGGAACAGGCTTCCAGCAACAAACCTTTGTCATATTCCCAGGACACAGGGTTCCAGAATCAAACCTCAGTCTTGTTCCCAGGACAGAAGTTTCCAGAATCAACCCGATATCATGTTTCCTGGCCACAGTCTTCCAGTATCAAACCTCAGTCATGTTGCCAGGCCACAGGGTTCCACCATCAATCCTCACTCATGTTCCCAGGCCACAGGGTTCCAGAATCAAACCGTTCTCATGTTCCCAGGCCACAGGGTTCCAGAATCCACCGATGTCATGTTAAAGGCCACAGGGTTCCAGAATCAAACCGTTCTCATGTTCCCGGGCCACAGGGTTCCAGAATCAAGCCTCAGTCATTTTGCCAGGCCAGAGTGTTCCACCATCAAACCTCAGTCATGATCCCAGGCCACATGTTTCCACAATGAAACCTCAGTCATTTTCCCAGGCCAAAGGTTTCCAAAATCAAACCTCAGTCATGTTCCCAGGACACATGGTTCCAGAATCAAACCTGAGTCATGTTCGCGGGCCACAGGTTTCAACCATCAAACCTCAGTCATGTTCCCAGGACACAGGGGTCCAGAATCAAACCTCTGTCATGTTCCCAGGGCACAGGCTTCCAGAAACAAACCTCAGTCATGTTCCCAGGACACAAGTTTCCAGAATCAACCAGATATCATGCTTCCTGGCCACAGTCTTCCAGAATCAAACCTTAGTCATGTTGCCAAGCCACAGGTTTCCACCATCAAACCTCAGACATGTTCCCAGGCCACAGGGTTCGAGAATCAATCCTCAGTTATGTTTCCCGGCTACAGGGTTGTAGAATAAAACCTCAGTCAGGTTCCCAATCCACAGGGTTCCAGAACCAAGGCTCAGTCAGGTTCCCGGGGCACAGTATTCCACAATCTAAACAGATGTCACATGCCCAGTCCCGAGGGTTACAGAATCCACCGGTATCATGTTCCCATGGCACAGGGTTCCAGAATCAATCCTCAGTTATGTTCCCAGGCTACAGGGTTCCAGAATAAAACCTCAGTCATGTTCCCAGTCCACAGGGTTTCAGAACCAAGGCTCAGTCAGGTTCCCGGGGCACAGTATTCCACAATCTAAACAGATGTCATGTTCCCAGGCCACAGTTTTCCAGAATCACGCCTCAGTCATGTTCCCAGGCCACAGGGATCCAGAATCAAACGTCAGTCATGTTGCCAGGCCACAGGTTTCTGCCATCAAACCTCAGTCACGTTCCCGGGCCACAGGGTTCCAGAATCAAGCCTCAGTCATTTTGCCAGGCCAGAGTGTTCCACCATCAAACCTCAGTCATGATCCCAGGCCACATGTTTCCACAATGAAACCTCAGTCATTTTCTCAGGCCAAAGGTTTCCAGAATCAAACCTCAGTCATATTCCCAGGACACATGGTTCCAGAATCAAACCTGAGTCATGTTCGCAGGCCACAGGTTTCAACAATCAAACATCACTCATGTTCCCAGGACACAGGTGTCCAGAATCAAACCTCAGTCATGTACCCAGGGAACAGGCTTCCAGCAACAAACCTTTGTCATATTCCCAGGACACAGGGTTCCAGAATCAAACCTCAGTCTTGTTCCCAGGACAGAAGTTTCCAGAATCAACCCGATATCATGTTTCCTGGCCACAGTCTTCCAGTATCAAACCTCAGTCATGTTGCCAGGCCACAGGGTTCCACCATCAATCCTCACTCATGTTCCCAGGCCACAGGGTTCCAGAATCAAACCGTTCTCATGTTCCCAGGCCACAGGGTTCCAGAATCCACCGATGTCATGTTAAAGGCCACAGGGTTCCAGAATCAAACCGTTCTCATGTTCCCGGGCCACAGGGTTCCAGAATCAAGCCTCAGTCATTTTGCCAGGCCAGAGTGTTCCACCATCAAACCTCAGTCATGATCCCAGGCCACATGTTTCCACAATGAAACCTCAGTCATTTTCCCAGGCCAAAGGTTTCCAAAATCAAACCTCAGTCATGTTCCCAGGACACATGGTTCCAGAATCAAACCTGAGTCATGTTCGCGGGCCACAGGTTTCAACCATCAAACCTCAGTCATGTTCCCAGGACACAGGGGTCCAGAATCAAACCTCTGTCATGTTCCCAGGGCACAGGCTTCCAGAAACAAACCTCAGTCATGTTGCCAGGACACAAGTTTCCAGAATCAACCAGATATCATGCTTCCTGGCCACAGTCTTCCAGAATCAAACCTTAGTCATGTTGCCAAGCCACAGGTTTTCACCATCAAACCTCAGACATGTTCCCAGGCCACAGGGTTCGAGAATCAATCCTCAGTTATGTTTCCCGGCTACAGGGTTCTAGAATAAAACCTCAGTCATGTTCCCAATCCACAGGGTTCCAGAACCAAGGCTCAGTCAGGTTCCCGGGGCACAGTATTCCACAATCTAAACAGATGTCACATGCCCAGTCCCGAGGGTTACAGAATCCACCGGTATCATGTTCCCATGGCACAGGGTTCCAGAATCAATCCTCAGTTATGTTCCCAGGCTACAGGGTTCCAGAATAAAACCTCAGTCATGTTCCCAGTCCACAGGGTTTCAGAACCAAGGCTCAGTCAGGTTCCCGGGGCACAGTATTCCACAATCTAAACAGATGTCATGTTCCCAGGCCACAGTTTTCCAGAATCACGCCTCAGTCATGTTCCCAGGCCACAGGGATCCAGAATCAAACGTCAGTCATGTTGCCAGGCCACAGGTTTCTGCCATCAAACCTCAGTCACGTTCCCGGGCCACAGGGTTCCAGAATCAAGCCTCAGTCATTTTGCCAGGCCAGAGTGTTCCACCATCAAACCTCAGTCATGATCCCAGGCCACATGTTTCCACAATGAAACCTCAGTCATTTTCTCAGGCCAAAGGTTTCCAGAATCAAACCTCAGTCATATTCCCAGGACACATGGTTCCAGAATCAAACCTGAGTCATGTTCGCAGGCCACAGGTTTCAACAATCAAACATCACTCATGTTCCCAGGACACAGGTGTCCAGAATCAAACCTCAGTCATGTACCCAGGGAACAGGCTTCCAGCAACAAACCTTTGTCATATTCCCAGGACACAGGGTTCCAGAATCAAACCTCAGTCTTGTTCCCAGGACAGAAGTTTCCAGAATCAACCCGATATCATGTTTCCTGGCCACAGTCTTCCAGTATCAAACCTCAGTCATGTTGCCAGGCCACAGGGTTCCACCATCAATCCTCACTCATGTTCCCAGGCCACAGGGTTCCAGAATCAAACCGTTCTCATGTTCCCAGGCCACAGGGTTCCAGAATCCACCGATGTCATGTTAAAGGCCACAGGGTTCCAGAATCAAACCGTTCTCATGTTCCCGGGCCACAGGGTTCCAGAATCAAGCCTCAGTCATTTTGCCAGGCCAGAGTGTTCCACCATCAAACCTCAGTCATGATCCCAGGCCACATGTTTCCACAATGAAACCTCAGTCATTTTCCCAGGCCAAAGGTTTCCAAAATCAAACCTCAGTCATGTTCCCAGGACACATGGTTCCAGAATCAAACCTGAGTCATGTTCGCGGGCCACAGGTTTCAACCATCAAACCTCAGTCATGTTCCCAGGACACAGGGGTCCAGAATCAAACCTCAGTCATGTTCCCAGGGCACAGGCTTCCAGAAACAAACCTCAGTCATGTTCCCAGGACACAAGTTTCCAGAATCAACCAGATATCATGCTTCCTGGCCACAGTCTTCCAGAATCAAACCTTAGTCATGTTGCCAAGCCACAGGTTTCCACCATCAAACCTCAGACATGTTCCCAGGCCACAGGGTTCTAGAATCCACCGATGTCATGTTCCCAGGCCACAGGGTTCGAGAATCAATCCTCAGTTATGTTTCCCGGCTACAGGGTTCTAGAATAAAACCTCAGTCATGTTCCCAATCCACAGGGTTCCAGAACCAAGGCTCAGTCAGGTTCCCGGGGCACAGTATTCCACAATCTAAACAGATGTCACATGCCCAGTCCCGAGGGTTCCAGAATCCACCGGTATCATGTTCCCAGGCCACAGGGTTCCAGAATCAATCCTCAGTTATGTTCCCAGGCTACAGGGTTCCAGAATAAAACCTCAGTCATGTTCCCAGTCCACAGGGTTTCAGAACCAAGGCTCAGTCAGGTTCCCGGGGCACAGTATTCCACAATCTAAACAGATGTCATGTTCCCAGGCCACAGTTTTCCAGAATCACGCCTCAGTCATGTTCCCAGGCCACAGGGATCCAGAATCAAACGTCAGTCATGTTGCCAGGCCACAGGTTTCTGCCATCAAACCTCAGTCACGTTCCCGGGCCACAGGGTTCCAGAATCAAGCCTCAGTCATTTTGCCAGGCCAGAGTGTTCCACCATCAAACCTCAGTCATGATCCCAGGCCACATGTTTCCACAATGAAACCTCAGTCATTTTCTCAGGCCAAAGGTTTCCAGAATCAAACCTCAGTCATATTCCCAGGACACATGGTTCCAGAATCAAACCTGAGTCATGTTCGCAGGCCACAGGTTTCAACAATCAAACATCACTCATGTTCCCAGGACACAGGTGTCCAGAATCAAACCTCAGTCATGTACCCAGGGAACAGGCTTCCAGCAACAAACCTTTGTCATATTCCCAGGACACAGGGTTCCAGAATCAAACCTCAGTCTTGTTCCCAGGACAGAAGTTTCCAGAATCAACCCGATATCATGTTTCCTGGCCACAGTCTTCCAGTATCAAACCTCAGTCATGTTGCCAGGCCACAGGGTTCCACCATCAATCCTCACTCATGTTCCCAGGCCACAGGGTTCCAGAATCAAACCGTTCTCATGTTCCCAGGCCACAGGGTTCCAGAATCCACCGATGTCATGTTAAAGGCCACAGGGTTCCAGAATCAAACCGTTCTCATGTTCCCGGGCCACAGGGTTACAGAATCAAGCCTCAGTCATTTTGCCAGGCCAGAGTGTTCCACCATCAAACCTCAGTCATGATCCCAGGCCACATGTTTCCACAATGAAACCTCAGTCATTTTCCCAGGCCAAAGGTTTCCAAAATCAAACCTCAGTCATGTTCCCAGGACACATGGTTCCAGAATCAAACCTGAGTCATGTTCGCGGGCCACAGGTTTCAACCATCAAACCTCAGTCATGTTCCCAGGACACAGGGGTCCAGAATCAAATCTCAGTCATGTTCCCAGTGCACAGGCTTCCAGAAACAAACCTCAGTCATGTTCCCAGGACACAAGTTTCCAGAATCAACCAGATATCATGCTTCCTGGCCACAGTCTTCCAGAATCAAACCTTAGTCATGTTGCCAAGCCACAGGTTTCCACCATCAAACCTCAGACATGTTCCCAGGCCACAGGGTTCTAGAATCCACTGATGTCATGTTCCCAGGCCACAGGGTTCGAGAATCAATCCTCAATTATGTTTCCCGGCTACAGGGTTCTAGAATAAAACCTCAGTCATGTTCCCAATCCACAGGGTTCCAGAACCAAGGCTCAGTCAGGTTCCCGGGGCACAGTATTCCACAATCTAAACAGATGTCACATGCCCAGTCCCGAGGGTTCCAGAATCCACCGGTATCATGTTCCCAGGCCACAGGGTTCCAGAATCAATCCTCAGTTATGTTCCCAGGCTACAGGGTTCCAGAATAAAACCTCAGTCATGTTCCCAGTCCACAGGGTTTCAGAACCAAGGCTCAGTCAGGTTCCCGGGGCACAGTATTCCACAATCTAAACAGATGTCATGTTCCCAGGCCACAGTTTTCCAGAATCACGCCTCAGTCATGTTCCCAGGCCACAGGGATCCAGAATCAAACGTCAGTCATGTTGCCAGGCCACAGGTTTCTGCCATCAAACCTCAGTCACGTTCCCGGGCCACAGGGTTCCAGAATCAAGCCTCAGTCATTTTGCCAGGCCAGAGTGTTCCACCATCAAACCTCAGTCATGATCCCAGGCCACATGTTTCCACAATGAAACCTCAGTCATTTTCTCAGGCCAAAGGTTTCCAGAATCAAACCTCAGTCATATTCCCAGGACACATGGTTCCAGAATCAAACCTGAGTCATGTTCGCAGGCCACAGGTTTCAACAATCAAACATCACTCATGTTCCCAGGACACAGGTGTCCAGAATCAAACCTCAGTCATGTACCCAGGGAACAGGCTTCCAGCAACAAACCTTTGTCATATTCCCAGGACACAGGGTTCCAGAATCAAACCTCAGTCTTGTTCCCAGGACAGAAGTTTCCAGAATCAACCCGATATCATGTTTCCTGGCCACAGTCTTCCAGTATCAAACCTCAGTCATGTTGCCAGGCCACAGGGTTCCACCATCAATCCTCACTCATGTTCCCAGGCCACAGGGTTCCAGAATCAAACCGTTCTCATGTTCCCAGGCCACAGAGTTCCAGAATCCACCGATGTCATGTTAAAGGCCACAGGGTTCCAGAATCAAACCGTTCTCATGTTCCCGGGCCACAGGGTTACAGAATCAAGCCTCAGTCATTTTGCCAGGCCAGAGTGTTCCACCATCAAACCTCAGTCATGATCCCAGGCCACATGTTTCCACAATGAAACCTCAGTCATTTTCCCAGGCCAAAGGTTTCCAAAATCAAACCTCAGTCATGTTCCCAGGACACATGGTTCCAGAATCAAACCTGAGTCATGTTCGCGGGCCACAGGTTTCAACCATCAAACCTCAGTCATGTTCCCAGGACACAGGGGTCCAGAATCAAATCTCAGTCATGTTCCCAGTGCACAGGCTTCCAGAAACAAACCTCAGTCATGTTCCCAGGACACAAGTTTCCAGAATCAACCAGATATCATGCTTCCTGGCCACAGTCTTCCAGAATCAAACCTTAGTCATGTTGCCAAGCCACAGGTTTCCACCATCAAACCTCAGACATGTTCCCAGGCCACAGGGTTCTAGAATCCACTGATGTCATGTTCCCAGGCCACAGGGTTCGAGAATCAATCCTCAGTTATGTTTCCCGGCTACAGGGTTCTAGAATAAAACCTCAGTCATGTTCCCAATCCACAGGGTTCCAGAACCAAGGCTCAGTCAGGTTCCCGGGGCACAGTATTCCACAATCTAAACAGATGTCACATGCCCAGTCCCGAGGGTTCCAGAATCCACCGGTATCATGTTCCCAGGCCACAGGGTTCCAGAATCAATCCTCAGTTATGTTCCCAGGCTACAGGGTTCCAGAATAAAACCTCAGTCATGTTCCCAGTCCACAGGGTTTCAGAACCAAGGCTCAGTCAGGTTCCCGGGGCACAGTATTCCACAATCTAAACAGATGTCATGTTCCCAGGCCACAGTTTTCCAGAATCACGCCTCAGTCATGTTCCCAGGCCACAGGGATCCAGAATCAAACGTCAGTCATGTTGCCAGGCCACAGGTTTCTGCCATCAAACCTCAGTCAGGTTTCCGGGTCACAGGGTTCCTGAATCAAGCCTCAGTCATTTTGCCAGGCCATTGTGTTCCACCATCAAACCTCAGTCATGATCCCAGGCCACATGTTTCCACAATGAAACCTCAGTCATTTTCTCAGGCCAAAGGTTTCCAGAATCAAACCTCAGTCATATTCCCAGGACACATGGTTCCAGAATCAAACCTGAGTCATGTTCGCAGGCCACAGGTTTCAACAATCAAACATCACTCATGTTCCCAGGACACAGGTGTCCAGAATCAAACCTCAGTCATGTACCCAGGGAACAGGCTTCCAGCAACAAACCTTTGTCATATTCCCAGGACACAGGGTTTCAGAATCAAACCTCAGTCTTGTTCCCAGGACAGAAGTTTCCAGAATCAACCCGATATCATGTTTCCTGGCCACAGTCTTCCAGTATCAAACCTCAGTCATGTTGCCAGGCCACAGGGTTCCACCATCAATCCTCACTCATGTTCCCAGGCCACAGGGTTCCAGAATCAAACCGTTCTCATGTTCCCAGGCCACAGGGTTCCAGAATCCACCGATGTCATGTTAAAGGCCACAGGGTTCCAGAATCAAACCGTTCTCATGTTCCCGGGCCACAGGGTTCCAGAATCAAGCCTCAGTCATTTTGCCAGGCCAGAGTGTTCCACCATCAAACCTCAGTCATGATCCCAGGCCACATGTTTCCACAATGAAACCTCAGTCATTTTCCCAGGCCAAAGGTTTCCAAAATCAAACCTCAGTCATGTTCCCAGGACACATGGTTCCAGAATCAAACCTGAGTCATGTTCGCGGGCCACAGGTTTCAACCATCAAACCTCAGTCATGTTCCCAGGACACAGGGGTCCAGAATCAAACCTCAGTCATGTTCCCAGGGCACAGGCTTCCAGAAACAAACCTCAGTCATGTTCCCAGGACACAAGTTTCCAGAATCAACCAGATATCATGCTTCCTGGCCACAGTCTTCCAGAATCAAACCTTAGTCATGTTGCCAAGCCACAGGTTTCCACCATCAAACCTCAGACATGTTCCCAGGCCACAGGGTTCTAGAATCCACCGATGTCATGTTCCCAGGCCACAGGGTTCGAGAATCAATCCTCAGTTATGTTTCCCGGCTACAGGGTTCTAGAATAAAACCTCAGTCATGTTCCCAATCCACAGGGTTCCAGAACCAAGGCTCAGTCAGGTTCCCGGGGCACAGTATTCCACAATCTAAACAGATGTCACATGCCCAGTCCCCAGGGTTCCAGAATCCACCGGTATCATGTTCCCAGGCCACAGGGTTCCAGAATCAATCCTCAGTTATGTTCCCAGGCTACAGGGTTCCAGAATAAAACCTCAGTCATGTTCCCAGTCCACAGGGTTTCAGAACCAAGGCTCAGTCAGGTTCCCGGGGCACAGTATTCCACAATCTAAACAGATGTCATGTTCCCAGGCCACAGTTTTCCAGAATCACGCCTCAGTCATGTTCCCAGGCCACAGGGATCCAGAATCAAACGTCAGTCATGTTGCCAGGCCACAGGTTTCTGCCATCAAACCTCAGTCACGTTCCCGGGCCACAGGGTTCCAGAATCAAGCCTCAGTCATTTTGCCAGGCCAGAGTGTTCCACCATCAAACCTCAGTCATGATCCCAGGCCACATGTTTCCACAATGAAACCTCAGTCATTTTCTCAGGCCAAAGGTTTCCAGAATCAAACCTCAGTCATATTCCCAGGACACATGGTTCCAGAATCAAACCTGAGTCATGTTCGCAGGCCACAGGTTTCAACAATCAAACATCACTCATGTTCCCAGGACACAGGTGTCCAGAATCAAACCTCAGTCATGTACCCAGGGAACAGGCTTCCAGCAACAAACCTTTGTCATATTCCCAGGACACAGGGTTCCAGAATCAAACCTCAGTCTTGTTCCCAGGACAGAAGTTTCCAGAATCAACCCGATATCATGTTTCCTGGCCACAGTCTTCCAGTATCAAACCTCAGTCATGTTGCCAGGCCACAGGGTTCCACCATCAATCCTCACTCATGTTCCCAGGCCACAGGGTTCCAGAATCAAACCGTTCTCATGTTCCCAGGCCACAGGGTTCCAGAATCCACCGATGTCATGTTAAAGGCCACAGGGTTCCAGAATCAAACCGTTCTCATGTTCCCGGGCCACAGGGTTCCAGAATCAAGCCTCAGTCATTTTGCCAGGCCAGAGTGTTCCACCATCAAACCTCAGTCATGATCCCAGGCCACATGTTTCCACAATGAAACCTCAGTCATTTTCCCAGGCCAAAGGTTTCCAAAATCAAACCTCAGTCATGTTCCCAGGACACATGGTTCCAGAATCAAACCTGAGTCATGTTCGCGGGCCACAGGTTTCAACCATCAAACCTCAGTCATGTTCCCAGGACACAGGGGTCCAGAATCAAACCTCAGTCATGTTCCCAGGGCACAGGCTTCCAGAAACAAACCTCAGTCATGTTCCCAGGACACAAGTTTCCAGAATCAACCAGATATCATGCTTCCTGGCCACAGTCTTCCAGAATCAAACCTTAGTCATGTTGCCAAGCCACAGGTTTCCACCATCAAACCTCAGACATGTTCCCAGGCCACAGGGTTCTAGAATCCACCGATGTCATGTTCCCAGGCCACAGGGTTCGAGAATCAATCCTCAGTTATGTTTCCCGGCTACAGGGTTCTAGAATAAAACCTCAGTCATGTTCCCAATCCACAGGGTTCCAGAACCAAGGCTCAGTCAGGTTCCCGGGGCACAGTATTCCACAATCTAAACAGATGTCACATGCCCAGTCCCCAGGGTTCCAGAATCCACCGGTATCATGTTCCCAGGCCACAGGGTTCCAGAATCAATCCTCAGTTATGTTCCCAGGCTACAGGGTTCCAGAATAAAACCTCAGTCATGTTCCCAGTCCACAGGGTTTCAGAACCAAGGCTCAGTCAGGTTCCCGGGGCACAGTATTCCACAATCTAAACAGATGTCATGTTCCCAGGCCACAGTTTTCCAGAATCACGCCTCAGTCATGTTCCCAGGCCACAGGGATCCAGAATCAAACGTCAGTCATGTTGCCAGGCCACAGGTTTCTGCCATCAAACCTCAGTCACGTTCCCGGGTCACAGGGTTCCAGAATCAAGCCTCAGTCATTTTGCCAGGCCAGAGTGTTCCACCATCAAACCTCAGTCATGATCCCAGGCCACATGTTTCCACAATGAAACCTCAGTCATTTTCTCAGGCCAAAGGTTTCCAGAATCAAACCTCAGTCATATTCCCAGGACACATGGTTCCAGAATCAAACCTGAGTCATGTTCGCAGGCCACAGGTTTCAACAATCAAACATCACTCATGTTCCCAGGACACAGGTGTCCAGAATCAAACCTCAGTCATGTACCCAGGGAACAGGCTTCCAGCAACAAACCTTTGTCATATTCCCAGGACACAGGGTTCCAGAATCAAACCTCAGTCTTGTTCCCAGGACAGAAGTTTCCAGAATCAACCCGATATCATGTTTCCTGGCCACAGTCTTCCAGTATCAAACCTCAGTCATGTTGCCAGGCCACAGGGTTCCACCATCAATCCTCACTCATGTTCCCAGGCCACAGGGTTCCAGAATCAAACCGTTCTCATGTTCCCAGTCCACAGGGTTCCAGAATCCACCGATGTCATGTTAAAGGCCACAGGGTTCCAGAATCAAACCGTTCTCATGTTCCCGGGCCACAGGGTTCCAGAATCAAGCCTCAGTCATTTTGCCAGGCCAGAGTGTTCCACCATCAAACCTCAGTCATGATCCCAGGCCACATGTTTCCACAATGAAACCTCAGTCATTTTCCCAGGCCAAAGGTTTCCAAAATCAAACCTCAGTCATGTTCCCAGGACACATGGTTCCAGAATCAAACCTGAGTCATGTTCGCGGGCCACAGGTTTCAACCATCAAACCTCAGTCATGTTCCCAGGACACAGGGGTCCAGAATCAAACCTCAGTCATGTTCCCAGGGCACAGGCTTCCAGAAACAAACCTCAGTCATGTTCCCAGGACACAAGTTTCCAGAATCAACCAGATATCATGCTTCCTGGCCACAGTCTTCCAGAATCAAACCTTAGTCATGTTGCCAAGCCACAGGTTTCCACCATCAAACCTCAGACATGTTCCCAGGCCACAGGGTTCTAGAATCCACCGATGTCATGTTCCCAGGCCACAGGGTTCGAGAATCAATCCTCAGTTATGTTTCCCGGCTACAGGGTTCTAGAATAAAACCTCAGTCATGTTCCCAATCCACAGGGTTCCAGAACCAAGGCTCAGTCAGGTTCCCGGGGCACAGTATTCCACAATCTAAACAGATGTCACATGCCCAGTCCCGAGGGTTCCAGAATCCACCGGTATCATGTTCCCAGGCCACAGGGTTCCAGAATCAATCCTCAGTTATGTTCCCAGGCTACAGGGTTCCAGAATAAAACCTCAGTCATGTTCCCAGTCCACAGGGTTTCAGAACCAAGGCTCAGTCAGGTTCCCGGGGCACAGTATTCCACAATCTAAACAGATGTCATGTTCCCAGGCCACAGTTTTCCAGAATCACGCCTCAGTCATGTTCCCAGGCCACAGGGATCCAGAATCAAACGTCAGTCATGTTGCCAGGCCACAGGTTTCTGCCATCAAACCTCAGTCACGTTCCCGGGCCACAGGGTTCCAGAATCAAGCCTCAGTCATTTTGCCAGGCCAGAGTGTTCCACCATCAAACCTCAGTCATGATCCCAGGCCACATGTTTCCACAATGAAACCTCAGTCATTTTCTCAGGCCAAAGGTTTCCAGAATCAAACCTCAGTCATATTCCCAGGACACATGGTTCCAGAATCAAACCTGAGTCATGTTCGCAGGCCACAGGTTTCAACAATCAAACATCACTCATGTTCCCAGGACACAGGTGTCCAGAATCAAACCTCAGTCATGTACCCAGGGAACAGGCTTCCAGCAACAAACCTTTGTCATATTCCCAGGACACAGGGTTCCAGAATCAAACCTCAGTCTTGTTCCCAGGACAGAAGTTTCCAGAATCAACCCGATATCATGTTTCCTGGCCACAGTCTTCCAGTATCAAACCTCAGTCATGTTGCCAGGCCACAGGGTTCCACCATCAATCCTCACTCATGTTCCCAGGCCACAGGGTTCCAGAATCAAACCGTTCTCATGTTCCCAGGCCACAGGGTTCCAGAATCCACCGATGTCATGTTAAAGGCCACAGGGTTCCAGAATCAAACCGTTCTCATGTTCCCGGGCCACAGGGTTCCAGAATCAAGCCTCAGTCATTTTGCCAGGCCAGAGTGTTCCACCATCAAACCTCAGTCATGATCCCAGGCCACATGTTTCCACAATGAAACCTCAGTCATTTTCCCAGGCCAAAGGTTTCCAAAATCAAACCTCAGTCATGTTCCCAGGACACATGGTTCCAGAATCAAACCTGAGTCATGTTCGCGGGCCACAGGTTTCAACCATCAAACCTCAGTCATGTTCCCAGGACACAGGGGTCCAGAATCAAACCTCAGTCATGTTCCCAGGGCACAGGCTTCCAGAAACAAACCTCAGTCATGTTCCCAGGACACAAGTTTCCAGAATCAACCAGATATCATGCTTCCTGGCCACAGTCTTCCAGAATCAAACCTTAGTCATGTTGCCAAGCCACAGGTTTCCACCATCAAACCTCAGACATGTTCCCAGGCCACAGGGTTCTAGAATCCACCGATGTCATGTTCCCAGGCCACAGGGTTCGAGAATCAATCCTCAGTTATGTTTCCCGGCTACAGGGTTCTAGAATAAAACCTCAGTCATGTTCCCAATCCACAGGGTTCCAGAACCAAGGCTCAGTCAGGTTCCCGGGGCACAGTATTCCACAATCTAAACAGATGTCACATGCCCAGTCCCCAGGGTTCCAGAATCCACCGGTATCATGTTCCCAGGCCACAGGGTTCCAGAATCAATCCTCAGTTATGTTCCCAGGCTACAGGGTTCCAGAATAAAACCTCAGTCATGTTCCCAGTCCACAGGGTTTCAGAACCAAGGCTCAGTCAGGTTCCCGGGGCACAGTATTCCACAATCTAAACAGATGTCATGTTCCCAGGCCACAGTTTTCCAGAATCACGCCTCAGTCATGTTCCCAGGCCACAGGGATCCAGAATCAAACGTCAGTCATGCTGCCAGGCCACAGGTTTCTGCCATCAAACCTCAGTCACGTTCCCGGGTCACAGGGTTCCTGAATCAAGCCTCAGTCATTTTGCCAGGCCAGAGTGTTCCACCATCAAACCTCAGTCATGATCCCAGGCCACATGTTTCCACAATGAAACCTCAGTCATTTTCTCAGGCCAAAGGTTTCCAGAATCAAACCTCAGTCATATTCCCAGGACACATGGTTCCAGAATCAAACCTGAGTCATGTTCGCAGGCCACAGGTTTCAACAATCAAACATCACTCATGTTCCCAGGACACAGGTGTCCAGAATCAAACCTCAGTCATGTACCCAGGGAACAGGCTTCCAGCAACAAACCTTTGTCATATTCCCAGGACACAGGGTTCCAGAATCAAACCTCAGTCTTGTTCCCAGGACAGAAGTTTCCAGAATCAACCCGATATCATGTTTCCTGGCCACAGTCTTCCAGTATCAAACCTCAGTCATGTTGCCAGGCCACAGGGTTCCACCATCAATCCTCACTCATGTTCCCAGGCCACAGGGTTCCAGAATCAAACCGTTCTCATGTTCCCAGGCCACAGGGTTCCAGAATCCACCGATGTCATGTTAAAGGCCACAGGGTTCCAGAATCAAACCGTTCTCATGTTCCCGGGCCACAGGGTTCCAGAATCAAGCCTCAGTCATTTTGCCAGGCCAGAGTGTTCCACCATCAAACCTCAGTCATGATCCCAGGCCACATGTTTCCACAATGAAACCTCAGTCATTTTCCCAGGCCAAAGGTTTCCAAAATCAAACCTCAGTCATGTTCCCAGGACACATGGTTCCAGAATCAAACCTGAGTCATGTTCGCGGGCCACAGGTTTCAACCATCAAACCTCAGTCATGTTCCCAGGACACAGGTGTCCAGAATCAAACCTCAGTCATGTTCCCAGGGCACAGGCTTCCAGAAACAAACCTCAGTCATGTTCCCAGGACACAAGTTTCCAGAATCAACCAGATATCATGCTTCCTGGCCACAGTCTTCCAGAATCAAACCTTAGTCATGTTGCCAAGCCACAGGTTTCCACCATCAAACCTCAGACATGTTCCCAGGCCACAGGGTTCTAGAATCCACCGATGTCATGTTCCCAGGCCACAGGGTTCGAGAATCAATCCTCAGTTATGTTTCCCGGCTACAGGGTTCTAGAATAAAACCTCAGTCATGTTCCCAATCCACAGGGTTCCAGAACCAAGGCTCAGTCAGGTTCCCGGGGCACAGTATTCCACAATCTAAACAGATGTCACATGCCCAGTCCCCAGGGTTCCAGAATCCACCGGTATCATGTTCCCAGGCCACAGGGTTCCAGAATCAATCCTCAGTTATGTTCCCAGGCTACAGGGTTCCAGAATAAAACCTCAGTCATGTTCCCAGTCCACAGGGTTTCAGAACCAAGGCTCAGTCAGGTTCCCGGGGCACAGTATTCCACAATCTAAACAGATGTCATGTTCCCAGGCCACAGTTTTCCAGAATCACGCCTCAGTCATGTTCCCAGGCCACAGGGATCCAGAATCAAACGTCAGTCATGCTGCCAGGCCACAGGTTTCTGCCATCAAACCTCAGTCACGTTCCCGGGTCACAGGGTTCCTGAATCAAGCCTCAGTCATTTTGCCAGGCCAGAGTGTTCCACCATCAAACCTCAGTCATGATCCCAGGCCACATGTTTCCACAATGAAACCTCAGTCATTTTCTCAGGCCAAAGGTTTCCAGAATCAAACCTCAGTCATATTCCCAGGACACATGGTTCCAGAATCAAACCTGAGTCATGTTCGCAGGCCACAGGTTTCAACAATCAAACATCACTCATGTTCCCAGGACACAGGTGTCCAGAATCAAACCTCAGTCATGTACCCAGGGAACAGGCTTCCAGCAACAAACCTTTGTCATATTCCCAGGACACAGGGTTCCAGAATCAAACCTCAGTCTTGTTCCCAGGACAGAAGTTTCCAGAATCAACCCGATATCATGTTTCCTGGCCACAGTCTTCCAGTATCAAACCTCAGTCATGTTGCCAGGCCACAGGGTTCCACCATCAATCCTCACTCATGTTCCCAGGCCACAGGGTTCCAGAATCAAACCGTTCTCATGTTCCCAGGCCACAGGGTTCCAGAATCCACCGATGTCATGTTAAAGGCCACAGGGTTCCAGAATCAAACCGTTCTCATGTTCCCGGGCCACAGGGTTCCAGAATCAAGCCTCAGTCATTTTGCCAGGCCAGAGTGTTCCACCATCAAACCTCAGTCATGATCCCAGGCCACATGTTTCCACAATGAAACCTCAGTCATTTTCCCAGGCCAAAGGTTTCCAAAATCAAACCTCAGTCATGTTCCCAGGACACATGGTTCCAGAATCAAACCTGAGTCATGTTCGCGGGCCACAGGTTTCAACCATCAAACCTCAGTCATGTTCCCAGGACACAGGTGTCCAGAATCAAACCTCAGTCATGTTCCCAGGGCACAGGCTTCCAGAAACAAACCTCAGTCATGTTCCCAGGACACAAGTTTCCAGAATCAACCAGATATCATGCTTCCTGGCCACAGTCTTCCAGAATCAAACCTTAGTCATGTTGCCAAGCCACAGGTTTCCACCATCAAACCTCAGACATGTTCCCAGGCCACAGGGTTCTAGAATCCACCGATGTCATGTTCCCAGGCCACAGGGTTCGAGAATCAATCCTCAGTTATGTTTCCCGGCTACAGGGTTCTAGAATAAAACCTCAGTCATGTTCCCAATCCACAGGGTTCCAGAACCAAGGCTCAGTCAGGTTCCCGGGGCACAGTATTCCACAATCTAAACAGATGTCACATGCCCAGTCCCCAGGGTTCCAGAATCCACCGGTATCATGTTCCCAGGCCACAGGGTTCCAGAATCAATCCTCAGTTATGTTCCCAGGCTACAGGGTTCCAGAATAAAACCTCAGTCATGTTCCCAGTCCACAGGGTTTCAGAACCAAGGCTCAGTCAGGTTCCCGGGGCACAGTATTCCACAATCTAAACAGATGTCATGTTCCCAGGCCACAGTTTTCCAGAATCACGCCTCAGTCATGTTCCCAGGCCACAGGGATCCAGAATCAAACGTCAGTCATGTTGCCAGGCCACAGGTTTCTGCCATCAAACCTCAGTCACGTTCCCGGGCCACAGGGTTCCAGAATCAAGCCTCAGTCATTTTGCCAGGCCAGAGTGTTCCACCATCAAACCTCAGTCATGATCCCAGGCCACATGTTTCCACAATGAAACCTCAGTCATTTTCTCAGGCCAAAGGTTTCCAGAATCAAACCTCAGTCATATTCCCAGGACACATGGTTCCAGAATCAAACCTGAGTCATGTTCGCAGGCCACAGGTTTCAACAATCAAACATCACTCATGTTCCCAGGACACAGGTGTCCAGAATCAAACCTCAGTCATGTACCCAGGGAACAGGCTTCCAGCAACAAACCTTTGTCATATTCCCAGGACACAGGGTTCCAGAATCAAACCTCAGTCTTGTTCCCAGGACAGAAGTTTCCAGAATCAACCCGATATCATGTTTCCTGGCCACAGTCTTCCAGTATCAAACCTCAGTCATGTTGCCAGGCCACAGGGTTCCACCATCAATCCTCACTCATGTTCCCAGGCCACAGGGTTCCAGAATCAAACCGTTCTCATGTTCCCAGGCCACAGGGTTCCAGAATCCACCGATGTCATGTTAAAGGCCACAGGGTTCCAGAATCAAACCGTTCTCATGTTCCCGGGCCACAGGGTTCCAGAATCAAGCCTCAGTCATTTTGCCAGGCCAGAGTGTTCCACCATCAAACCTCAGTCATGATCCCAGGCCACATGTTTCCACAATGAAACCTCAGTCATTTTCCCAGGCCAAAGGTTTCCAAAATCAAACCTCAGTCATGTTCCCAGGACACATGGTTCCAGAATCAAACCTGAGTCATGTTCGCGGGCCACAGGTTTCAACCATCAAACCTCAGTCATGTTCCCAGGACACAGGGGTCCAGAATCAAACCTCAGTCATGTTCCCAGGGCACAGGCTTCCAGAAACAAACCTCAGTCATGTTCCCAGGACACAAGTTTCCAGAATCAACCAGATATCATGCTTCCTGGCCACAGTCTTCCAGAATCAAACCTTAGTCATGTTGCCAAGCCACAGGTTTCCACCATCAAACCTCAGACATGTTCCCAGGCCACAGGGTTCTAGAATCCACCGATGTCATGTTCCCAGGCCACAGGGTTCGAGAATCAATCCTCAGTTATGTTTCCCGGCTACAGGGTTCTAGAATAAAACCTCAGTCATGTTCCCAATCCACAGGGTTCCAGAACCAAGGCTCAGTCAGGTTCCCGGGGCACAGTATTCCACAATCTAAACAGATGTCACATGCCCAGTCCCCAGGGTTCCAGAATCCACCGGTATCATGTTCCCAGGCCACAGGGTTCCAGAATCAATCCTCAGTTATGTTCCCAGGCTACAGGGTTCCAGAATAAAACCTCAGTCATGTTCCCAGTCCACAGGGTTTCAGAACCAAGGCTCAGTCAGGTTCCCGGGGCACAGTATTCCACAATCTAAACAGATGTCATGTTCCCAGGCCACAGTTTTCCAGAATCACGCCTCAGTCATGTTCCCAGGCCACAGGGATCCAGAATCAAACGTCAGTCATGTTGCCAGGCCACAGGTTTCTGCCATCAAACCTCAGTCACGTTCCCGGGTCACAGGGTTCCAGAATCAAGCCTCAGTCATTTTGCCAGGCCAGAGTGTTCCACCATCAAACCTCAGTCATGATCCCAGGCCACATGTTTCCACAATGAAACCTCAGTCATTTTCTCAGGCCAAAGGTTTCCAGAATCAAACCTCAGTCATATTCCCAGGACACATGGTTCCAGAATCAAACCTGAGTCATGTTCGCAGGCCACAGGTTTCAACAATCAAACATCACTCATGTTCCCAGGACACAGGTGTCCAGAATCAAACCTCAGTCATGTACCCAGGGAACAGGCTTCCAGCAACAAACCTTTGTCATATTCCCAGGACACAGGGTTCCAGAATCAAACCTCAGTCTTGTTCCCAGGACAGAAGTTTCCAGAATCAACCCGATATCATGTTTCCTGGCCACAGTCTTCCAGTATCAAACCTCAGTCATGTTGCCAGGCCACAGGGTTCCACCATCAATCCTCACTCATGTTCCCAGGCCACAGGGTTCCAGAATCAAACCGTTCTCATGTTCCCAGGCCACAGGGTTCCAGAATCCACCGATGTCATGTTAAAGGCCACAGGGTTCCAGAATCAAACCGTTCTCATGTTCCCGGGCCACAGGGTTCCAGAATCAAGCCTCAGTCATTTTGCCAGGCCAGAGTGTTCCACCATCAAACCTCAGTCATGATCCCAGGCCACATGTTTCCACAATGAAACCTCAGTCATTTTCCCAGGCCAAAGGTTTCCAAAATCAAACCTCAGTCATGTTCCCAGGACACATGGTTCCAGAATCAAACCTGAGTCATGTTCGCGGGCCACAGGTTTCAACCATCAAACCTCAGTCATGTTCCCAGGACACAGGGGTCCAGAATCAAACCTCAGTCATGTTCCCAGGGCACAGGCTTCCAGAAACAAACCTCAGTCATGTTCCCAGGACACAAGTTTCCAGAATCAACCAGATATCATGCTTCCTGGCCACAGTCTTCCAGAATCAAACCTTAGTCATGTTGCCAAGCCACAGGTTTCCACCATCAAACCTCAGACATTTTCCCAGGCCACAGGGTTCTAGAATCCACCGATGTCATGTTCCCAGGCCACAGGGTTCGAGAATCAATCCTCAGTTATGTTTCCCGGCTACAGGGTTCTAGAATAAAACCTCAGTCATGTTCCCAATCCACAGGGTTCCAGAACCAAGGCTCAGTCAGGTTCCCGGGGCACAGTATTCCACAATCTAAACAGATGTCACATGCCCAGTCCCCAGGGTTCCAGAATCCACCGGTATCATGTTCCCAGGCCACAGGGTTCCAGAATCAATCCTCAGTTATGTTCCCAGGCTACAGGGTTCCAGAATAAAACCTCAGTCATGTTCCCAGTCCACAGGGTTTCAGAACCAAGGCTCAGTCAGGTTCCCGGGGCACAGTATTCCACAATCTAAACAGATGTCATGTTCCCAGGCCACAGTTTTCCAGAATCACGCCTCAGTCATGTTCCCAGGCCACAGGGATCCAGAATCAAACGTCAGTCATGTTGCCAGGCCACAGGTTTCTGCCATCAAACCTCAGTCACGTTCCCGGGCCACAGGGTTCCAGAATCAAGCCTCAGTCATTTTGCCAGGCCAGAGTGTTCCACCATCAAACCTCAGTCATGATCCCAGGCCACATGTTTCCACAATGAAACCTCAGTCATTTTCTCAGGCCAAAGGTTTCCAGAATCAAACCTCAGTCATATTCCCAGGACACATGGTTCCAGAATCAAACCTGAGTCATGTTCGCAGGCCACAGGTTTCAACAATCAAACATCACTCATGTTCCCAGGACACAGGTGTCCAGAATCAAACCTCAGTCATGTACCCAGGGAACAGGCTTCCAGCAACAAACCTTTGTCATATTCCCAGGACACAGGGTTCCAGAATCAAACCTCAGTCTTGTTCCCAGGACAGAAGTTTCCAGAATCAACCCGATATCATGTTTCCTGGCCACAGTCTTCCAGTATCAAACCTCAGTCATGTTGCCAGGCCACAGGGTTCCACCATCAATCCTCACTCATGTTCCCAGGCCACAGGGTTCCAGAATCAAACCGTTCTCATGTTCCCAGGCCACAGGGTTCCAGAATCCACCGATGTCATGTTAAAGGCCACAGGGTTCCAGAATCAAACCGTTCTCATGTTCCCGGGCCACAGGGTTCCAGAATCAAGCCTCAGTCATTTTGCCAGGCCAGAGTGTTCCACCATCAAACCTCAGTCATGATCCCAGGCCACATGTTTCCACAATGAAACCTCAGTCATTTTCCCAGGCCAAAGGTTTCCAAAATCAAACCTCAGTCATGTTCCCAGGACACATGGTTCCAGAATCAAACCTGAGTCATGTTCGCGGGCCACAGGTTTCAACCATCAAACCTCAGTCATGTTCCCAGGACACAGGGGTCCAGAATCAAACCTCAGTCATGTTCCCAGGGCACAGGCTTCCAGAAACAAACCTCAGTCATGTTCCCAGGACACAAGTTTCCAGAATCAACCAGATATCATGCTTCCTGGCCACAGTCTTCCAGAATCAAACCTTAGTCATGTTGCCAAGCCACAGGTTTCCACCATCAAACCTCAGACATGTTCCCAGGCCACAGGGTTCTAGAATCCACCGATGTCATGTTCCCAGGCCACAGGGTTCGAGAATCAATCCTCAGTTATGTTTCCCGGCTACAGGGTTCTAGAATAAAACCTCAGTCATGTTCCCAATCCACAGGGTTCCAGAACCAAGGCTCAGTCAGGTTCCCGGGGCACAGTATTCCACAATCTAAACAGATGTCACATGCCCAGTCCCCAGGGTTCCAGAATCCACCGGTATCATGTTCCCAGGCCACAGGGTTCCAGAATCAATCCTCAGTTATGTTCCCAGGCTACAGGGTTCCAGAATAAAACCTCAGTCATGTTCCCAGTCCACAGGGTTTCAGAACCAAGGCTCAGTCAGGTTCCCGGGGCACAGTATTCCACAATCTAAACAGATGTCATGTTCCCAGGCCACAGTTTTCCAGAATCACGCCTCAGTCATGTTCCCAGGCCACAGGGATCCAGAATCAAACGTCAGTCATGCTGCCAGGCCACAGGTTTCTGCCATCAAACCTCAGTCACGTTCCCGGGTCACAGGGTTCCTGAATCAAGCCTCAGTCATTTTGCCAGGCCAGAGTGTTCCACCATCAAACCTCAGTCATGATCCCAGGCCACATGTTTCCACAATGAAACCTCAGTCATTTTCTCAGGCCAAAGGTTTCCAGAATCAAACCTCAGTCATATTCCCAGGACACATGGTTCCAGAATCAAACCTGAGTCATGTTCGCAGGCCACAGGTTTCAACAATCAAACATCACTCATGTTCCCAGGACACAGGTGTCCAGAATCAAACCTCAGTCATGTACCCAGGGAACAGGCTTCCAGCAACAAACCTTTGTCATATTCCCAGGACACAGGGTTCCAGAATCAAACCTCAGTCTTGTTCCCAGGACAGAAGTTTCCAGAATCAACCCGATATCATGTTTCCTGGCCACAGTCTTCCAGTATCAAACCTCAGTCATGTTGCCAGGCCACAGGGTTCCACCATCAATCCTCACTCATGTTCCCAGGCCACAGGGTTCCAGAATCAAACCGTTCTCATGTTCCCAGGCCACAGGGTTCCAGAATCCACCGATGTCATGTTAAAGGCCACAGGGTTCCAGAATCAAACCGTTCTCATGTTCCCGGGCCACAGGGTTCCAGAATCAAGCCTCAGTCATTTTGCCAGGCCAGAGTGTTCCACCATCAAACCTCAGTCATGATCCCAGGCCACATGTTTCCACAATGAAACCTCAGTCATTTTCCCAGGCCAAAGGTTTCCAAAATCAAACCTCAGTCATGTTCCCAGGACACATGGTTCCAGAATCAAACCTGAGTCATGTTCGCGGGCCACAGGTTTCAACCATCAAACCTCAGTCATGTTCCCAGGACACAGGGGTCCAGAATCAAACCTCAGTCATGTTCCCAGGGCACAGGCTTCCAGAAACAAACCTCAGTCATGTTCCCAGGACACAAGTTTCCAGAATCAACCAGATATCATGCTTCCTGGCCACAGTCTTCCAGAATCAAACCTTAGTCATGTTGCCAAGCCACAGGTTTCCACCATCAAACCTCAGACATGTTCCCAGGCCACAGGGTTCTAGAATCCACCGATGTCATGTTCCCAGGCCACAGGGTTCGAGAATCAATCCTCAGTTATGTTTCCCGGCTACAGGGTTCTAGAATAAAACCTCAGTCATGTTCCCAATCCACAGGGTTCCAGAACCAAGGCTCAGTCAGGTTCCCGGGGCACAGTATTCCACAATCTAAACAGATGTCACATGCCCAGTCCCCAGGGTTCCAGAATCCACCGGTATCATGTTCCCAGGCCACAGGGTTCCAGAATCAATCCTCAGTTATGTTCCCAGGCTACAGGGTTCCAGAATAAAACCTCAGTCATGTTCCCAGTCCACAGGGTTTCAGAACCAAGGCTCAGTCAGGTTCCCGGGGCACAGTATTCCACAATCTAAACAGATGTCATGTTCCCAGGCCACAGTTTTCCAGAATCACGCCTCAGTCATGTTCCCAGGCCACAGGGATCCAGAATCAAACGTCAGTCATGCTGCCAGGCCACAGGTTTCTGCCATCAAACCTCAGTCACGTTCCCGGGTCACAGGGTTCCTGAATCAAGCCTCAGTCATTTTGCCAGGCCAGAGTGTTCCACCATCAAACCTCAGTCATGATCCCAGGCCACATGTTTCCACAATGAAACCTCAGTCATTTTCTCAGGCCAAAGGTTTCCAGAATCAAACCTCAGTCATATTCCCAGGACACATGGTTCCAGAATCAAACCTGAGTCATGTTCGCAGGCCACAGGTTTCAACAATCAAACATCACTCATGTTCCCAGGACACAGGTGTCCAGAATCAAACCTCAGTCATGTACCCAGGGAACAGGCTTCCAGCAACAAACCTTTGTCATATTCCCAGGACACAGGGTTCCAGAATCAAACCTCAGTCTTGTTCCCAGGACAGAAGTTTCCAGAATCAACCCGATATCATGTTTCCTGGCCACAGTCTTCCAGTATCAAACCTCAGTCATGTTGCCAGGCCACAGGGTTCCACCATCAATCCTCACTCATGTTCCCAGGCCACAGGGTTCCAGAATCAAACCGTTCTCATGTTCCCAGGCCACAGGGTTCCAGAATCCACCGATGTCATGTTAAAGGCCACAGGGTTCCAGAATCAAACCGTTCTCATGTTCCCGGGCCACAGGGTTCCAGAATCAAGCCTCAGTCATTTTGCCAGGCCAGAGTGTTCCACCATCAAACCTCAGTCATGATCCCAGGCCACATGTTTCCACAATGAAACCTCAGTCATTTTCCCAGGCCAAAGGTTTCCAAAATCAAACCTCAGTCATGTTCCCAGGACACATGGTTCCAGAATCAAACCTGAGTCATGTTCGCGGGCCACAGGTTTCAACCATCAAACCTCAGTCATGTTCCCAGGACACAGGGGTCCAGAATCAAACCTCAGTCATGTTCCCAGGGCACAGGCTTCCAGAAACAAACCTCAGTCATGTTCCCAGGACACAAGTTTCCAGAATCAACCAGATATCATGCTTCCTGGCCACAGTCTTCCAGAATCAAACCTTAGTCATGTTGCCAAGCCACAGGTTTCCACCATCAAACCTCAGACATGTTCCCAGGCCACAGGGTTCTAGAATCCACCGATGTCATGTTCCCAGGCCACAGGGTTCGAGAATCAATCCTCAGTTATGTTTCCCGGCTACAGGGTTCTAGAATAAAACTTCAGTCATGTTCCCAATCCACAGGGTTCCAGAACCAAGGCTCAGTCAGGTTCCCGGGGCACAGTATTCCACAATCTAAGCAGATGTCACATGCCCAGTCCCCAGGGTTCCAGAATCCACCGGTATCATGTTCCCAGGCCACAGGGTTCCAGAATCAATCCTCAGTTATGTTCCCAGGCTACAGGGTTCCAGAATAAAACCTCAGTCATGTTCCCAGTCCACAGGGTTTCAGAACCAAGGCTCAGTCAGGTTCCCGGGGCACAGTATTCCACAATCTAAACAGATGTCATGTTCCCAGGCCACAGTTTTCCAGAATCACGCCTCAGTCATGTTCCCAGGCCACAGGGATCCAGAATCAAACGTCAGTCATGTTGCCAGGCCACAGGTTTCTGCCATCAAACCTCAGTCACGTTCCCGGGCCACAGGGTTCCAGAATCAAGCCTCAGTCATTTTGCCAGGCCAGAGTGTTCCACCATCAAACCTCAGTCATGATCCCAGGCCACATGTTTCCACAATGAAACCTCAGTCATTTTCTCAGGCCAAAGGTTTCCAGAATCAAACCTCAGTCATATTCCCAGGACACATGGTTCCAGAATCAAACCTGAGTCATGTTCGCAGGCCACAGGTTTCAACAATCAAACATCACTCATGTTCCCAGGACACAGGTGTCCAGAATCAAACCTCAGTCATGTACCCAGGGAACAGGCTTCCAGCAACAAACCTTTGTCATATTCCCAGGACACAGGGTTCCAGAATCAAACCTCAGTCTTGTTCCCAGGACAGAAGTTTCCAGAATCAACCCGATATCATGTTTCCTGGCCACAGTCTTCCAGTATCAAACCTCAGTCATGTTGCCAGGCCACAGGGTTCCACCATCAATCCTCACTCATGTTCCCAGGCCACAGGGTTCCAGAATCAAACCGTTCTCATGTTCCCAGGCCACAGGGTTCCAGAATCCACCGATGTCATGTTAAAGGCCACAGGGTTCCAGAATCAAACCGTTCTCATGTTCCCGGGCCACAGGGTTCCAGAATCAAGCCTCAGTCATTTTGCCAGGCCAGAGTGTTCCACCATCAAACCTCAGTCATGATCCCAGGCCACATGTTTCCACAATGAAACCTCAGTCATTTTCCCAGGCCAAAGGTTTCCAAAATCAAACCTCAGTCATGTTCCCAGGACACATGGTTCCAGAATCAAACCTGAGTCATGTTCGCGGGCCACAGGTTTCAACCATCAAACCTCAGTCATGTTCCCAGGACACAGGGGTCCAGAATCAAACCTCAGTCATGTTCCCAGGGCACAGGCTTCCAGAAACAAACCTCAGTCATGTTCCCAGGACACAAGTTTCCAGAATCAACCAGATATCATGCTTCCTGGCCACAGTCTTCCAGAATCAAACCTTAGTCATGTTGCCAAGCCACAGGTTTCCACCATCAAACCTCAGACATGTTCCCAGGCCACAGGGTTCTAGAATCCACCGATGTCATGTTCCCAGGCCACAGGGTTCGAGAATCAATCCTCAGTTATGTTTCCCGGCTACAGGGTTCTAGAATAAAACCTCAGTCATGTTCCCAATCCACAGGGTTCCAGAACCAAGGCTCAGTCAGGTTCCCGGGGCACAGTATTCCACAATCTAAACAGATGTCACATGCCCAGTCCCCAGGGTTCCAGAATCCACCGGTATCATGTTCCCAGGCCACAGGGTTCCAGAATCAATCCTCAGTTATGTTCCCAGGCTACAGGGTTCCAGAATAAAACCTCAGTCATGTTCCCAGTCCACAGGGTTTCAGAACCAAGGCTCAGTCAGGTTCCCGGGGCACAGTATTCCACAATCTAAACAGATGTCATGTTCCCAGGCCACAGTTTTCCAGAATCACGCCTCAGTCATGTTCCCAGGCCACAGGGATCCAGAATCAAACGTCAGTCATGTTGCCAGGCCACAGGTTTCTGCCATCAAACCTCAGTCACGTTCCCGGGCCACAGGGTTCCTGAATCAAGCCTCAGTCATTTTGCCAGGCCAGAGTGTTCCACCATCAAACCTCAGTCATGATCCCAGGCCACATGTTTCCACAATGAAACCTCAGTCATTTTCTCAGGCCAAAGGTTTCCAGAATCAAACCTCAGTCATATTCCCAGGACACATGGTTCCAGAATCAAACCTGAGTCATGTTCGCAGGCCACAGGTTTCAACAATCAAACATCACTCATGTTCCCAGGACACAGGTGTCCAGAATCAAACCTCAGTCATGTACCCAGGGAACAGGCTTCCAGCAACAAACCTTTGTCATATTCCCAGGACACAGGGTTCCAGAATCAAACCTCAGTCTTGTTCCCAGGACAGAAGTTTCCAGAATCAACCCGATATCATGTTTCCTGGCCACAGTCTTCCAGTATCAAACCTCAGTCATGTTGCCAGGCCACAGGGTTCCACCATCAATCCTCACTCATGTTCCCAGGCCACAGGGTTCCAGAATCAAACCGTTCTCATGTTCCCAGGCCACAGGGTTCCAGAATCCACCGATGTCATGTTAAAGGCCACAGGGTTCCAGAATCAAACCGTTCTCATGTTCCCGGGCCACAGGGTTCCAGAATCAAGCCTCAGTCATTTTGCCAGGCCAGAGTGTTCCACCATCAAACCTCAGTCATGATCCCAGGCCACATGTTTCCACAATGAAACCTCAGTCATTTTCCCAGGCCAAAGGTTTCCAAAATCAAACCTCAGTCATGTTCCCAGGACACATGGTTCCAGAATCAAACCTGAGTCATGTTCGCGGGCCACAGGTTTCAACCATCAAACCTCAGTCATGTTCCCAGGACACAGGGGTCCAGAATCAAACCTCAGTCATGTTCCCAGGGCACAGGCTTCCAGAAACAAACCTCAGTCATGTTCCCAGGACACAAGTTTCCAGAATCAACCAGATATCATGCTTCCTGGCCACAGTCTTCCAGAATCAAACCTTAGTCATGTTGCCAAGCCACAGGTTTCCACCATCAAACCTCAGACATGTTCCCAGGCCACAGGGTTCTAGAATCCACCGATGTCATGTTCCCAGGCCACAGGGTTCGAGAATCAATCCTCAGTTATGTTTCCCGGCTACAGGGTTCTAGAATAAAACCTCAGTCATGTTCCCAATCCACAGGGTTCCAGAACCAAGGCTCAGTCAGGTTCCCGGGGCACAGTAGTCCACAATCTAAACAGATGTCACATGCCCAGTCCCCAGGGTTCCAGAATCCACCGGTATCATGTTCCCAGGCCACAGGGTTCCAGAATCAATCCTCAGTTATGTTCCCAGGCTACAGGGTTCCAGAATAAAACCTCAGTCATGTTCCCAGTCCACAGGGTTTCAGAACCAAGGCTCAGTCAGGTTCCCGGGGCACAGTATTCCACAATCTAAACAGATGTCATGTTCCCAGGCCACAGTTTTCCAGAATCACGCCTCAGTCATGTTCCCAGGCCACAGGGATCCAGAATCAAACGTCAGTCATGTTGCCAGGCCACAGGTTTCTGCCATCAAACCTCAGTCACGTTCCCGGGTCACAGGGTTCCTGAATCAAGCCTCAGTCATTTTGCCAGGCCAGAGTGTTCCACCATCAAACCTCAGTCATGATCCCAGGCCACATGTTTCCACAATGAAACCTCAGTCATTTTCTCAGGCCAAAGGTTTCCAGAATCAAACCTCAGTCATATTCCCAGGACACATGGTTCCAGAATCAAACCTGAGTCATGTTCGCAGGCCACAGGTTTCAACAATCAAACATCACTCATGTTCCCAGGACACAGGTGTCCAGAATCAAACCTCAGTCATGTACCCAGGGAACAGGCTTCCAGCAACAAACCTTTGTCATATTCCCAGGACACAGGGTTCCAGAATCAAACCTCAGTCTTGTTCCCAGGACAGAAGTTTCCAGAATCAACCCGATATCATGTTTCCTGGCCACAGTCTTCCAGTATCAAACCTCAGTCATGTTGCCAGGCCACAGGGTTCCACCATCAATCCTCACTCATGTTCCCAGGCCACAGGGTTCCAGAATCAAACCGTTCTCATGTTCCCAGGCCACAGGGTTCCAGAATCCACCGATGTCATGTTAAAGGCCACAGGGTTCCAGAATCAAACCGTTCTCATGTTCCCGGGCCACAGGGTTCCAGAATCAAGCCTCAGTCATTTTGCCAGGCCAGAGTGTTCCACCATCAAACCTCAGTCATGATCCCAGGCCACATGTTTCCACAATGAAACCTCAGTCATTTTCCCAGGCCAAAGGTTTCCAAAATCAAACCTCAGTCATGTTCCCAGGACACATGGTTCCAGAATCAAACCTGAGTCATGTTCGCGGGCCACAGGTTTCAACCATCAAACCTCAGTCATGTTCCCAGGACACAGGGGTCCAGAATCAAACCTCAGTCATGTTCCCAGGGCACAGGCTTCCAGAAACAAACCTCAGTCATGTTCCCAGGACACAAGTTTCCAGAATCAACCAGATATCATGCTTCCTGGCCACAGTCTTCCAGAATCAAACCTTAGTCATGTTGCCAAGCCACAGGTTTCCACCATCAAACCTCAGACATGTTCCCAGGCCACAGGGTTCTAGAATCCACCGATGTCATGTTCCCAGGCCACAGGGTTCGAGAATCAATCCTCAGTTATGTTTCCCGGCTACAGGGTTCTAGAATAAAACCTCATTCATGTTCCCAATCCACAGGGTTCCAGAACCAAGGCTCAGTCAGGTTCCCGGGGCACAGTATTCCACAATCTAAACAGATGTCACATGCCCAGTCCCCAGGGTTCCAGAATCCACCGGTATCATGTTCCCAGGCCACAGGGTTCCAGAATCAATCCTCAGTTATGTTCCCAGGCTACAGGGTTCCAGAATAAAACCTCAGTCATGTTCCCAGTCCACAGGGTTTCAGAACCAAGGCTCAGTCAGGTTCCCGGGGCACAGTATTCCACAATCTAAACAGATGTCATGTTCCCAGGCCACAGTTTTCCAGAATCACGCCTCAGTCATGTTCCCAGGCCACAGGGATCCAGAATCAAACGTCAGTCATGCTGCCAGGCCACAGGTTTCTGCCATCAAACCTCAGTCACGTTCCCGGGCCACAGGGTTCCTGAATCAAGCCTCAGTCATTTTGCCAGGCCAGAGTGTTCCACCATCAAACCTCAGTCATGATCCCAGGCCACATGTTTCCACAATGAAACCTCAGTCATTTTCTCAGGCCAAAGGTTTCCAGAATCAAACCTCAGTCATATTCCCAGGACACATGGTTCCAGAATCAAACCTGAGTCATGTTCGCAGGCCACAGGTTTCAACAATCAAACATCACTCATGTTCCCAGGACACAGGTGTCCAGAATCAAACCTCAGTCATGTACCCAGGGAACAGGCTTCCAGCAACAAACCTTTGTCATATTCCCAGGACACAGGGTTCCAGAATCAAACCTCAGTCTTGTTCCCAGGACAGAAGTTTCCAGAATCAACCCGATATCATGTTTCCTGGCCACAGTCTTCCAGTATCAAACCTCAGTCATGTTGCCAGGCCACAGGGTTCCACCATCAATCCTCACTCATGTTCCCAGGCCACAGGGTTCCAGAATCAAACCGTTCTCATGTTCCCAGGCCACAGGGTTCCAGAATCCACCGATGTCATGTTAAAGGCCACAGGGTTCCAGAATCAAACCGTTCTCATGTTCCCGGGCCACAGGGTTCCAGAATCAAGCCTCAGTCATTTTGCCAGGCCAGAGTGTTCCACCATCAAACCTCAGTCATGATCCCAGGCCACATGTTTCCACAATGAAACCTCAGTCATTTTCCCAGGCCAAAGGTTTCCAAAATCAAACCTCAGTCATGTTCCCAGGACACATGGTTCCAGAATCAAACCTGAGTCATGTTCGCGGGCCACAGGTTTCAACCATCAAACCTCAGTCATGTTCCCAGGACACAGGGGTCCAGAATCAAACCTCAGTCATGTTCCCAGGGCACAGGCTTCCAGAAACAAACCTCAGTCATGTTCCCAGGACACAAGTTTCCAGAATCAACCAGATATCATGCTTCCTGGCCACAGTCTTCCAGAATCAAACCTTAGTCATGTTGCCAAGCCACAGGTTTCCACCATCAAACCTCAGACATGTTCCCAGGCCACAGGGTTCTAGAATCCACCGATGTCATGTTCCCAGGCCACAGGGTTCGAGAATCAATCCTCAGTTATGTTTCCCGGCTACAGGGTTCTAGAATAAAACTTCAGTCATGTTCCCAATGCACAGGGTTCCAGAACCAAGGCTCAGTCAGGTTCCCGGGGCACAGTATTCCACAATCTAAGCAGATGTCACATGCCCAGTCCCCAGGGTTCCAGAATCCACCGGTATCATGTTCCCAGGCCACAGGGTTCCAGAATCAATCCTCAGTTATGTTCCCAGGCTACAGGGTTCCAGAATAAAACCTCAGTCATGTTCCCAGTCCACAGGGTTTCAGAACCAAGGCTCAGTCAGGTTCCCGGGGCACAGTATTCCACAATCTAAACAGATGTCATGTTCCCAGGCCACAGTTTTCCAGAATCACGCCTCAGTCATGTTCCCAGGCCACAGGGATCCAGAATCAAACGTCAGTCATGTTGCCAGGCCACAGGTTTCTGCCATCAAACCTCAGTCACGTTCCCGGGTCACAGGGTTCCTGAATCAAGCCTCAGTCATTTTGCCAGGCCAGAGTGTTCCACCATCAAACCTCAGTCATGATCCCAGGCCACATGTTTCCACAATGAAACCTCAGTCATTTTCTCAGGCCAAAGGTTTCCAGAATCAAACCTCAGTCATATTCCCAGGACACATGGTTCCAGAATCAAACCTGAGTCATGTTCGCAGGCGACAGGTTTCAACAATCAAACATCACTCATGTTCCCAGGACACAGGTGTCCAGAATCAAACCTCAGTCATGTACCCAGGGAACAGGCTTCCAGCAACAAACCTTTGTCATATTCCCAGGACACAGGGTTCCAGAATCAAACCTCAGTCTTGTTCCCAGGACAGAAGTTTCCAGAATCAACCCGATATCATGTTTCCTGGCCACAGTCTTCCAGTATCAAACCTCAGTCATGTTGCCAGGCCACAGGGTTCCACCATCAATCCTCACTCATGTTCCCAGGCCACAGGGTTCCAGAATCAAACCGTTCTCATGTTCCCAGGCCACAGGGTTCCAGAATCCACCGATGTCATGTTAAAGGCCACAGGGTTCCAGAATCAAACCGTTCTCATGTTCCCGGGCCACAGGGTTCCAGAATCAAGCCTCAGTCATTTTGCCAGGCCAGAGTGTTCCACCATCAAACCTCAGTCATGATCCCAGGCCACATGTTTCCACAATGAAACCTCAGTCATTTTCCCAGGCCAAAGGTTTCCAAAATCAAACCTCAGTCATGTTCCCAGGACACATGGTTCCAGAATCAAACCTGAGTCATGTGCGCGGGCCACAGGTTTCAACCATCAAACCTCAGTCATGTTCCCAGGACACAGGGGTCCAGAATCAAACCTCAGTCATGTTCCCAGGGCACAGGCTTCCAGAAACAAACCTCAGTCATGTTCCCAGGACACAAGTTTCCAGAATCAACCAGATATCATGCTTCCTGGCCACAGTCTTCCAGAATCAAACCTTAGTCATGTTGCCAAGCCACAGGTTTCCACCATCAAACCTCAGACATGTTCCCAGGCCACAGGGTTCTAGAATCCACCGATGTCATGTTCCCAGGCCACAGGGTTCGAGAATCAATCCTCAGTTATGTTTCCCGGCTACAGGGTTCTAGAATAAAACCTCATTCATGTTCCCAATCCACAGGGTTCCAGAACCAAGGCTCAGTCAGGTTCCCGGGGCACAGTATTCCACAATCTAAACAGATGTCACATGCCCAGTCCCCAGGGTTCCAGAATCCACCGGTATCATGTTCCCAGGCCACAGGGTTCCAGAATCAATCCTCAGTTATGTTCCCAGGCTACAGGGTTCCAGAATAAAACCTCAGTCATGTTCCCAGTCCACAGGGTTTCAGAACCAAGGCTCAGTCAGGTTCCCGGGGCACAGTATTCCACAATCTAAACAGATGTCATGTTCCCAGGCCACAGTTTTCCAGAATCACGCCTCAGTCATGTTCCCAGGCCACAGGGATCCAGAATCAAACGTCAGTCATGCTGCCAGGCCACAGGTTTCTGCCATCAAACCTCAGTCACGTTCCCGGGTCACAGGGTTCCTGAATCAAGCCTCAGTCATTTTGCCAGGCCAGAGTGTTCCACCATCAAACCTCAGTCATGATCCCAGGCCACATGTTTCCACAATGAAACCTCAGTCATTTTCTCAGGCCAAAGGTTTCCAGAATCAAACCTCAGTCATATTCCCAGGACACATGGTTCCAGAATCAAACCTGAGTCATGTTCGCAGGCCACAGGTTTCAACAATCAAACATCACTCATGTTCCCAGGACACAGGTGTCCAGAATCAAACCTCAGTCATGTACCCAGGGAACAGGCTTCCAGCAACAAACCTTTGTCATATTCCCAGGACACAGGGTTCCAGAATCAAACCTCAGTCTTGTTCCCAGGACAGAAGTTTCCAGAATCAACCCGATATCATGTTTCCTGGCCACAGTCTTCCAGTATCAAACCTCAGTCATGTTGCCAGGCCACAGGGTTCCACCATCAATCCTCACTCATGTTCCCAGGCCACAGGGTTCCAGAATCAAACCGTTCTCATGTTCCCAGGCCACAGGGTTCCAGAATCCACCGATGTCATGTTAAAGGCCACAGGGTTCCAGAATCAAACCGTTCTCATGTTCCCGGGCCACAGGGTTCCAGAATCAAGCCTCAGTCATTTTGCCAGGCCAGAGTGTTCCACCATCAAACCTCAGTCATGATCCCAGGCCACATGTTTCCACAATGAAACCTCAGTCATTTTCCCAGGCCAAAGGTTTCCAAAATCAAACCTCAGTCATGTTCCCAGGACACATGGTTCCAGAATCAAACCTGAGTCATGTTCGCGGGCCACAGGTTTCAACCATCAAACCTCAGTCATGTTCCCAGGACACAGGGGTCCAGAATCAAACCTCAGTCATGTTCCCAGGGCACAGGCTTCCAGAAACAAACCTCAGTCATGTTCCCAGGACACAAGTTTCCAGAATCAACCAGATATCATGCTTCCTGGCCACAGTCTTCCAGAATCAAACCTTAGTCATGTTGCCAAGCCACAGGTTTCCACCATCAAACCTCAGACATGTTCCCAGGCCACAGGGTTCTAGAATCCACCGATGTCATGTTCCCAGGCCACAGGGTTCGAGAATCAATCCTCAGTTATGTTTCCCGGCTACAGGGTTCTAGAATAAAACTTCAGTCATGTTCCCAATCCACAGGGTTCCAGAACCAAGGCTCAGTCAGGTTCCCGGGGCACAGTATTCCACAATCTAAACAGATGTCACATGCCCAGTCCCCAGGGTTCCAGAATCCACCGGTATCATGTTCCCAGGCCACAGGGTTCCAGAATCAATCCTCAGTTATGTTCCCAGGCTACAGGGTTCCAGAATAAAACCTCAGTCATGTTCCCAGTCCACAGGGTTTCAGAACCAAGGCTCAGTCAGGTTCCCGGGGCACAGTATTCCACAATCTAAACAGATGTCATGTTCCCAGGCCACAGTTTTCCAGAATCACGCCTCAGTCATGTTCCCAGGCCACAGGGATCCAGAATCAAACGTCAGTCATGTTGCCAGGCCACAGGTTTCTGCCATCAAACCTCAGTCACGTTCCCGGGTCACAGGGTTCCTGAATCAAGCTTCAGTCATTTTGCCAGGCCAGAGTGTTCCACCATCAAACCTCAGTCATGATCCCAGGCCACATGTTTCCACAATGAAACCTCAGTCATTTTCTCAGGCCAAAGGTTTCCAGAATCAAACCTCAGTCATATTCCCAGGACACATGGTTCCAGAATCAAACCTGAGTCATGTTCGCAGGCCACAGGTTTCAACAATCAAACATCACTCATGTTCCCAGGACACAGGTGTCCAGAATCAAACCTCAGTCATGTACCCAGGGAACAGGCTTCCAGCAACAAACCTTTGTCATATTCCCAGGACACAGGGTTCCAGAATCAAACCTCAGTCTTGTTCCCAGGACAGAAGTTTCCAGAATCAACCCGATATCATGTTTCCTGGCCACAGTCTTCCAGTATCAAACCTCAGTCATGTTGCCAGGCCACAGGGTTCCACCATCAATCCTCACTCATGTTCCCAGGCCACAGGGTTCCAGAATCAAACCGTTCTCATGTCCCCAGGCCACAGGGTTCCAGAATCCACCGATGTCATGTTAAAGGCCACAGGGTTCCAGAATCAAACCGTTCTCATGTTCCCGGGCCACAGGGTTCCAGAATCAAGCCTCAGTCATTTTGCCAGGCCAGAGTGTTCCACCATCAAACCTCAGTCATGATCCCAGGCCACATGTTTCCACAATGAAACCTCAGTCATTTTCCCAGGCCAAAGGTTTCCAAAATCAAACCTCAGTCATGTTCCCAGGACACATGGTTCCAGAATCAAACCTGAGTCATGTGCGCGGGCCACAGGTTTCAACCATCAAACCTCAGTCATGTTCCCAGGACACAGGGGTCCAGAATCAAACCTCAGTCATGTTCCCAGTGCACAGGCTTCCAGAAACAAACCTCAGTCATGTTCCCAGGACACAAGTTTCCAGAATCAACCAGATATCATGCTTCCTGGCCACAGTCTTCCAGAATCAAACCTTAGTCATGTTGCCAAGCCACAGGTTTCCACCATCAAACCTCAGACATGTTCCCAGGCCACAGGATTCTAGAATCCACCGATGTCATGTTCCCAGGCCACAGGGTTCGAGAATCAATCCTCAGTTATGCTTCCCGGCTACAGGGTTCTAGAATAAAACCTCAGTCATGTTCCCAATCCACAGGGTTCCAGAACCAAGGCTCAGTCAGGTTCCCGGGGCACAGTATTCCACAATCTAAACAGATGTCACATGCCCAGTCCCGAGGGTTACAGAATCCACCGGTATCATGTACCCAGGCCACAGGGTTGCAGAATCAATCCTCAGTTATGTTCCCAGGCTACAGGGTTCCAGAATAAAACCTCAGTCATGTTCCCAGTCCACAGGGTTTCAGAACCAAGGCTCAGTCAGGTCCCCGGGGCACAGTATTCCACAATCTAAACAGATGTCATCTTCCCAGGCCACAGTTTTCCAGAATCACGCCTCAGTCATGTTCCCAGGCCACAGGGATCCAGAATCAAACGTCAGTCATGTTGCCAGCCCACAGGTTTCTGCCATCAAACCTCAGTCACGTTCCCGGGTCACAGGGTTCCTGAATCAAGCTTCAGTCATTTTGCCAGGCCAGAGTGTTCCACCATCAAACCTCAGTCATGATCCCAGGCCACATGTTTCCACAATGAAACCTCAGTCATTTTCTCAGGCCAAAGGTTTCCAGAATCAAACCTCAGTCATATTCCCAGGACACATGGTTCCAGAATCAAACCTGAGTCATGTTCGCAGGCCACAGGTTTCAACAATCAAACATCACTCATGTTCCCAGGACACAGGTGTCCAGAATCAAACCTCAGTCATGTACCCAGGGAACAGGCTTCCAGCAACAAACCTTTGTCATATTCCCAGGACACAGGGTTCCAGAATCAAACCTCAGTCTTGTTCCCAGGACAGAAGTTTCCAGAATCAACCCGATATCATGTTTCCTGGCCACAGTCTTCCAGTATCAAACCTCAGTCATGTTGCCAGGCCACAGGGTTCCACCATCAATCCTCACTCATGTTCCCAGGCCACAGGGTTCCAGAATCAAACCGTTCTCATGTCCCAAGGCCACAGGGTTCCAGAATCCACCGATGTCATGTTAAAGGCCACAGGGTTCCAGAATCAAACCGTTCTCATGTTCCCGGGCCACAGGGTTCCAGAATCAAGCCTCAGTCATTTTGCCAGGCCAGAGTGTTCCACCATCAAACCTCAGTCATGATCCCAGGCCACATGTTTCCACAATGAAACCTCAGTCATTTTCCCAGGCCAAAGGTTTCCAAAATCAAACCTCAGTCATGTTCCCAGGACACATGGTTCCAGAATCAAACCTGAGTCATGTGCGCGGGCCACAGGTTTCAACCATCAAACCTCAGTCATGTTCCCAGGACACAGGGGTCCAGAATCAAACCTCAGTCATGTTCCCAGTGCACAGGCTTCCAGAAACAAACCTCAGTCATGTTCCCAGGACACAAGTTTCCAGAATCAACCAGATATCATGCTTCCTGGCCACAGTCTTCCAGAATCAAACCTTAGTCATGTTGCCAAGCCACAGGTTTCCACCATCAAACCTCAGACATGTTCCCAGGCCACAGGATTCTAGAATCCACCGATGTCATGTTCCCAGGCCACAGGGTTCGAGAATCAATCCTCAGTTATGTTTCCCGGCTACAGGGTTCTAGAATAAAACCTCAGTCATGTTCCCAATCCACAGGGTTCCAGAACCAAGGCTCAGTCAGGTTCCCGGGGCACAGTATTCCACAATCTAAACAGATGTCACATGCCCAGTCCCGAGGTTTACAGAATCCACCGGTATCATGTACCCAGGCCACAGGGTTCCAGAATCAATCCTCAGTTATGTTCCCAGGCTACAGGGTTCCAGAATAAAACCTCAGTCATGTTCCCAGTCCACAGGGTTTCAGAACCAAGGCTCAGTCAGGTTCCCGGGGCACAGTATTCCACAATCTAAACAGATGTCATGTTCCCAGGCCACAGTTTTCCAGAATCACGCCTCAGTCATGTTCCCAGGCCACAGGGATCCAGAATCAAGCGTCAGTCATGTTGCCAGGCCACAGGTTTCTGCCATCAAACCTCAGTCACGTTCCCGGGTCACAGGGTTCCTGAATCAAGCTTCAGTCATTTTGCCAGGCCAGAGTGTTCCACCATCAAACCTCAGTCATGATCCCAGGCCACATGTTTCCACAATGAAACCTCAGTCATTTTCTCAGGCCAAAGGTTTCCAGAATCAAACCTCAGTCATATTCCCAGGACACATGGTTCCAGAATCAAACCTGAGTCATGTTCGCAGGCCACAGGTTTCAACAATCAAACATCACTCATGTTCCCAGGACACAGGTGTCCAGAATCAAACCTCAGTCATGTACCCAGGGAACAGGCTTCCAGCAACAAACCTTTGTCATATTCCCAGGACACAGGGTTCCAGAATCAAACCTCAGTCTTGTTCCCAGGACAGAAGTTTTCAGAATCAACCCGATATCATGTTTCCTGGCCACAGTCTTCCAGTATCAAACCTCAGTCATGTTGCCAGGCCACAGGGTTCCACCATCAATCCTCACTCATGTTCCCAGGCCACAGGGTTCCAGAATCAAACCGTTCTCATGTTCCCAGGCCACAGGGTTCCAGAATCCACCGATGTCATGTTAAAGGCCACAGGGTTCCAGAATCAAACCGTTCTCATGTTCCCGGGCCACAGGGTTCCAGAATCAAGCCTCAGTCATTTTGCCAGGCCAGAGTGTTCCACCATCAAACCTCAGTCATGTTCCCAGGACACATGGTTCCAGAATCAAACCTGAGTCATCTGCGTGGGCCACAGGTTTCAACCATCAAACCTCAGTCATGTTCCCAGGACACAGGTGTCCAGAATCAAACCTCAGTCATGTTCCCAGGGCACAGGCTTCCAGAAACAAACTTCAGTCATGTTCCCAGGACACAAGTTTCCAGAATCAACCAGATATCATGCTTCCTGGCCACAGTCTTCCAGAATCAAACCTTAGTCATGTTGCCAAGCCACAGGTTTCCACCATCAAACCTCAGACATGTTCCCAGGCCACAGGGTTCTAGAATCCACCGATGTCATGTTCCCAGGCCACAGGGTTCGAGAATCAATCCTCAGTTATGTTCCCGGCTAGAGGGTTCTAGAATAAAACCTCAGTCATATTCCCAATCCACAGGGTTCCAGAACCAAGACTCAGTCAGGTTCCCGGTGCACAGTATTCCACAATCTAAACAGATGTCACATGCCCAGTCCCCAGGGTTCCAGAATCCACCGGTATCATGTTCCCAGGCCACAGGGTTCCAGAATCAATCCTCAGTTATGTTCCCAGGCTACAGGGTTCCAGAATAAAACCTCAGTCATGTTCCCAGTCCACAGGGTTTCAGAACCAAGGCTCAGTCAGGTTCCCGGGGCAGAGTATTCCACAATCTAAACAGATGTCATGTTCCCAGGCCACAGTTTTCCAGAATCACGCCTCAGTCATGTTCCCAGGCCACAGGGATCCAGAATCAAACGTCAGTCATGTTGCCAGGCCACAGGTTTCCGCCATCAAACCTCAGTCATTTTCTCAGGCCAAAGGTTTCCAGAATCAAACCTCAGTCTTATTCCCAGGACACATGGTTCCAGAATCAAACCTGAGTCATGTTCGCAGGCCACAGGTTTCAACAATCAAACATCACTCATGTTCCCAGGACACAGGTGTCCAGAATCAAACCTCAGTCATGTACCCAGGGAACAGGCTTCCAGCAACAAACCTTTGTCATATTCCCAGGACACAGGGTTCCAGAATCAAACCTCAGTCTTGTTCCCAGGACAGAAGTTTCCAGAATCAACCCGATATCATGTTTCCTGGCCACAGTCTTCCAGTATCAAACCTCAGTCATGTTGCCAGGCCACAGGGTTCCACCATCAATCCTCACTCATGTTCCCAGGCCACAGGGTTCCAGAATCAAACCGTTCTCATGTTCCCAGGCCACAGGGTTCCAGAATCCACCGATGTCATGTTAAAGGCCACAGGGTTCCAGAATCAAACCGTTCTCATGTTCCCGGGCCACAGGGTTCCAGAATCAAGCCTCAGTCATTTTGCCAGGCCAGAGTGTTCCACCATCAAACCTCAGGCATGTTCCCAGGACACATGGTTCCAGAATCAAACCTGAGTCATCTGCGTGGGCCACAGGTTTCAACCATCAAACCTCAGTCATGTTCCCAGGACACAGGTGTCCAGAATCAAACCTCAGTCATGTTCCCAGGGCACAGGCTTCCAGAAACAAACTTCAGTCATGTTCCCAGGACACAAGTTTCCAGAATCAACCAGATATCATGCTTCCTGGCCACAGTCTTCCAGAATCAAACCTTAGTCATGTTGCCAAGCCACAGGTTTCCACCATCAAACCTCAGACATGTTCCCAGGCCACAGGGTTCTAGAATCCACCGATGTCATGTTCCCAGGCCACAGGGTTCGAGAATCAATCCTCAGTTATGTTCCCGGCTAGAGGGTTCTAGAATAAAACCTCAGTCATATTCCCAATCCACAGGGTTCCAGAACCAAGACTCAGTCAGGTTCCCGGTGCACAGTATTCCACAATCTAAACAGATGTCACATGCCCAGTCCCCAGGGTTCCAGAATCCACCGGTATCATGTTCCCAGGCCACAGGGTTCCAGAATCAATCCTCAGTTATGTTCCCAGGCTACAGGGTTCCAGAATAAAACCTCAGTCATGTTCCCAGTCCACAGGGTTTCAGAACCAAGGCTCAGTCAGGTTCCCGGGGCACAGTATTCCACAATCTAAACAGATGTCATGTTCCCAGGCCACAGTTTTCCAGAATCACGCCTCAGTCATGTTCCCAGGCCACAGGGATCCAGAATCAAACGTCAGTCATGTTGCCAGGCCACAGGTTTCCGCCATCAAACCTCAGTCATTTTCTCAGGCCAAAGGTTTCCAGAATCAAACCTCAGTCTTATTCCCAGGACACATGGTTCCAGAATCAAACCTGAGTCATCTTCGCAGGCCACAGGTTTCAACAATCAAACATCACTCATGTTCCCAGGACACAGGTGTCCAGAATCAAACCTCAGTCATGTACCCAGGGAACAGGCTTCCAGCAACAAACCTTTGTCATATTCCCAGGACACAGGGTTCCAGAATCAAACCTCAGTCTTGTTCCCAGGACAGAAGTTTCCAGAATCAACCCGATATCATGTTTCCTGGCCACAGTCTTCCAGTATCAAACCTCAGTCATGTTGCCAGGCCACAGGGTTCCACCATCAATCCTCACTCATGTTCCCAGGCCACAGGGTTCCAGAATCAAACCGTTCTCATGTTCCCAGGCCACAGGGTTCCAGAATCCACCGATGTCATGTTAAAGGCCACAGGGTTCCAGAATCAAACCGTTCTCATGTTCCCGGGCCACAGGGTTCCAGAATCAAGCCTCAGTCATTTTGCCAGGCCAGAGTGTTCCACCATCAAACCTCAGTCATGATCCCAGGCCACATGTTTCCACAATGAAACCTCAGTCATTTTCTCAGGCCAAAGGTTTCCAGAATCAAACCTCAGTCATATTCCCACGACACATGGTTCCAGAATCAAACCTGAGTCATGTTCGCAGGCCACAGGTTTCAACAATCAAACATCACTCATGTTCCCAGGACACAGGTGTCCAGAATCAAACCTCAGTCATGTACCCAGGGAACAGGCTTCCAGCAACAAACCTTTGTCATATTCCCAGGACACAGGGTTCCAGAATCAAACCTCAGTCTTGTTCCCAGGACAGAAGTTTCCAGAATCAACCCGATATCATGTTTCCTGGCCACAGTCTTCCAGTATCAAACCTCAGTCATGTTGCCAGGCCACAGGGTTCCACCATCAATCCTCACTCATGTTCCCAGGCCACAGGGTTCCAGAATCAAACCGTTCTCATGTTCCCAGGCCACAGGGTTCCAGAATCCACCGATGTCATGTTAAAGGCCACAGGGTTCCAGAATCAAACCGTTCTCATGTTCCCGGGCCACAGGGTTCCAGAATCAAGCCTCAGTCATTTTGCCAGGCCAGAGTGTTCCACCATCAAACCTCAGTCATGATCCCAGGCCACATGTTTCCACAATGAAACCTCAGTCATTTTCCCAGGCCAAAGGTTTCCAAAATCAAACCTCAGTCATGTTCCCAGGACACATGGTTCCAGAATCAAACCTGAGTCATGTGCGCGGGCCACAGGTTTCAACCATCAAACCTCAGTCATGTTCCCAGGACACAGGGGTCCAGAATCAAACCTCAGTCATGTTCCCAGGGCACAGGCTTCCAGAAACACACCTCAGTCATGTTCCCAGGACACAAGTTTCCAGAATCAACCAGATATCATGCTTCCTGGCCACAGTCTTCCAGAATCAAACCTTAGTCATGTTGCCAAGCCACAGGTTTCCACCATCAAACCTCAGACATGTTCCCAGGCCACAGGGTTCTAGAATCCACCGATGTCATGTTCCCAGGCCACAGGGTTCGAGAATCAATCCTCAGTTATGTTTCCAGGCTACAGGGTTCTAGAATAAAACCTCAGTCATGTTCCCAATCCACAGGGTTCCAGAACCAAGGCTCAGTCAGGTTCCCGGGGCACAGTATTCCACAATCTAAACAGATGTCACATGCCCAGTCCCCAGGGTTCCAGAATCCACCGGTATCATGTTCCCAGGCCACAGGGTTCCAGAATCAATCCTCAGTTATGTTCCCAGGCTACAGGGTTCCAGAATAAAACCTCAGTCATGTTCCCAGTCCACAGGGTTTCAGAACCAAGGCTCAGTCAGGTTCCCGGGGCACAGTATTCCACAATCTAAACAGATGTCATGTTCCCAGGCCACAGTTTTCCAGAATCACGCCTCAGTCATGTTCCCAGGCCACAGGGATCCAGAATCAAGCGTCAGTCATGTTGCCAGGCCCCAGGTTTCTGCCATCAAACCTCAGTCACGTTCCCGGGCCACAGGGTTCCAGAATCAAGCCTCAGTCATTTTGCCAGGCCAGAGTGTTCCACCATCAAACCTCAGTCATGATCCCAGGCCACATGTTTCCACAATGAAACCTCAGTCATTTTCTCAGGCCAAAGGTTTCCAGAATCAAACCTCAGTCATATTCCCAGGACACATGGTTCCAGAATCAAACCTGAGTCATGTTCGCAGGCCACAGGTTTCAACAATCAAACATCACTCATGTTCCCAGGACACAGGTGTCCAGAATCAAACCTCAGTCATGTACCCAGGGAACAGGCTTCCAGCAACAAACCTTTGTCATATTCCCAGGACACAGGGTTCCAGAATCAAACCTCAGTCTTGTTCCCAGGACAGAAGTTTCCAGAATCAACCCGATATCATGTTTCCTGGCCACAGTCTTCCAGTATCAAACCTCAGTCATGTTGCCAGGCCACAGGGTTCCACCATCAATCCTCACTCATGTTCCCAGGCCACAGGGTTCCAGAATCAAACCGTTCTCATGTTCCCAGGCCACAGGGTTCCAGAATCCACCGATGTCATGTTAAAGGCCACAGGGTTCCAGAATCAAACCGTTCTCATGTTCCCGGGCCACAGGGTTCCAGAATCAAGCCTCAGTCATTTTGCCAGGCCAGAGTGTTCCACCATCAAACCTCAGTCATGTTCCCAGGACACATGGTTCCAGAATCAAACCTGAGTCATGTGCGTGGGCCACAGGTTTCAACCATCAAACCTCAGTCATGTTCCCAGGACACAGGTGTCCAGAATCAAACCTCAGTCATGTTCCCAGGGCACAGGCTTCCAGAAACAAACTTCAGTCATGTTCCCAGGACACAAGTTTCCAGAATCAACCAGATATCATGCTTCCTGGCCACAGTCTTCCAGAATCAAACCTTAGTCATGTTGCCAAGCCACAGGTTTCCACCATCAAACCTCAGACATATTCCCAGGCCACAGGGTTCTAGAATCCACCGATGTCATGTTCCCAGGCCACAGGGTTCGAGAATCAATCCTCAGTTATGTTCCCGGCTAGAGGGTTCTAGAATAAAACCTCAGTCATATTCCCAATCCACAGGGTTCCAGAACCAAGGCTCAGTCAGGTTCCCGGGGCACAGTATTCCACAATCTAAACAGATGTCACATGCCCAGTCCCCAGGGTTCCAGAATCCACCGGTATCATGTTCCCGGGGCACAATATTCCACAATCTAAACAGATGTCACATGCCCAGTCCCCAGGGTTCCAGAATCCACCGGTATCATGTTCCCAGGCCACAGGGTTCCAGAATCAATCCTCAGTTATGTTCCCAGGCTACAGGGTTCCAGAATAAAACCTCAGTCATGTTCCCAGTCCACAGGGTTTCAGAACCAAGGCTCAGTCAGGTTCCCGGGGCACAGTATTCCACAATCTAAACAGATGTCATGTTCCCAGGCCACAGTTTTCCAGAATCACGCCTCAGTCATGTTCCCAGGCCACAGGGATCCAGAATCAAACGTCAGTCATGTTGCCAGGCCACAGGTTTCCGCCATCAAACCTCAGTCATTTTCTCAGGCCAAAGGTTTCCAGAATCAAACCTCAGTCTTATTCCCAGGACACATGGTTCCAGAATCAAACCTGAGTCATGTTCGCAGGCCACAGGTTTCAACAATCAAACATCACTCATGTTCCCAGGACACAGGTGTCCAGAATCAAACCTCAGTCATGTACCCAGGGAACAGGCTTCCAGCAACAAACCTTTGTCATATTCCCAGGACACAGGGTTCCAGAATCAAACCTCAGTCTTGTTCCCAGGACAGAAGTTTCCAGAATCAACCCGATATCATGTTTCCTGGCCACAGTCTTCCAGTATCAAACCTCAGTCATGTTGCCAGGCCACAGGGTTCCACCATCAATCCTCACTCATGTTCCCAGGCCACAGGGTTCCAGAATCAAACCGTTCTCATGTTCCCAGGCCACAGGGTTCCAGAATCCACCGATGTCATGTTAAAGGCCACAGGGTTCCAGAATCAAACCGTTCTCATGTTCCCGGGCCACAGGGTTCCAGAATCAAGCCTCAGTCATTTTGCCAGGCCAGAGTGTTCCACCATCAAACCTCAGTCATGATCCCAGGCCACATGTTTCCACAATGAAACCTCAGTCATTTTCCCAGGCCAAAGGTTTCCAAAATCAAACCTCAGTCATGTTCCCAGGACACATGGTTCCAGAATCAAACCTGAGTCATGTTCGCGGGCCACAGGTTTCAACCATCAAACCTCAGTCATGTTCCCAGGACACAGGTGTCCAGAATCAAACCTCAGTCATGTACCCAGGGAACAGGCTTCCAGCAACAAACCTTTGTCATATTCCCAGGACACAGGGTTCCAGAATCAAACCTCAGTCTTGTTCCCAGGACAGAAGTTTCCAGAATCAACCCGATATCATGTTTCCTGGCCACAGTCTTCCAGTATCAAACCTCAGTCATGTTGCCAGGCCACAGGGTTCCACCATCAATCCTCACTCATGTTCCCAGGCCACAGGGTTCCAGAATCAAACCGTTCTCATGTTCCCAGGCCACAGGGTTCCAGAATCCACCGATGTCATGTTAAAGGCCACAGGGTTCCAGAATCAAACCGTTCTCATGTTCCCGGGCCACAGGGTTCCAGAATCAAGCCTCAGTCATTTTGCCAGGCCAGAGTGTTCCACCATCAAACCTCAGTCATGATCCCAGGCCACATGTTTCCACAATGAAACCTCAGTCATTTTCCCAGGCCAAAGGTTTCCAAAATCAAACCTCAGTCATGTTCCCAGGACACATGGTTCCAGAATCAAACCTGAGTCATGTTCGCGGGCCACAGGTTTCAACCATCAAACCTCAGTCATGTTCCCAGGACACAGGTGTCCAGAATCAAACCTCAGTCATGTTCCCAGGGCACAGACTTCCAGAAACAAACCTCAGTCATGTTCCCAGGACACAAGTTTCCAGAATCAACCAGATATCATGCTTCCTGGCCACAGTCTTCCAGAATCAAACCTTAGTCATGTTGCCAAGCCACAGGTTTCCACCATCAAACCTCAGACATGTTCCCAGGCCACAGGGTTCTAGAATCCACCGATGTCATGTTCCCAGGCCACAGGGTTCGAGAATCAATCCTCAGTTATGTTTCCAGGCTACAGGGTTCTAGAATAAAACCTCAGTCATGTTCCCAATCCACAGGGTTCCAGAACCAAGGCTCAGTCAGGTTCCCGGGGCACAGTATTCCACAATCTAAACAGATGTCACATGCCCAGTCCCCAGGGTTCCAGAATCCACCGGTATCATGTTCCCAGGCCACAGGGTTCCAGAATCAATCCTCAGTTATGTTCCCAGGCTACAGGGTTCCAGAATAAAACCTCAGTCATGTTCCCAGTCCACAGGGTTTCAGAACCAAGGCTCAGTCAGGTTCCCGGGGCACAGTATTCCACAATCTAAACAGATGTCATGTTCCCAGGCCACAGTTTTCCAGAATCACGCCTCAGTCATGTTCCCAGGCCACAGGGATCCAGAATCAAACGTCAGTCATGTTGCCAGGCCACAGGTTTCTGCCATCAAACCTCAGTCACGTTCCCGGGCCACAGGGTTCCAGAATCAAGCCTCAGTCATTTTGCCAGGCCAGAGTGTTCCACCATCAAACCTCAGTCATGATCCCAGGCCACATGTTTCCACAATGAAACCTCAGTCATTTTCTCAGGCCAAAGGTTTCCAGAATCAAACCTCAGTCATATTCCCAGGACACATGGTTCCAGAATCAAACCTGAGTCATGTTCGCAGGCCACAGGTTTCAACAATCAAACATCACTCATGTTCCCAGGACACAGGTGTCCAGAATCAAACCTCAGTCATGTACCCAGGGAACAGGCTTCCAGCAACAAACCTTTGTCATATTCCCAGGACACAGGGTTCCAGAATCAAACCTCAGTCTTGTTCCCAGGACAGAAGTTTCCAGAATCAACCCGATATCATGTTTCCTGGCCACAGTCTTCCAGTATCAAACCTCAGTCATGTTGCCAGGCCACAGGGTTCCACCATCAATCCTCACTCATGTTCCCAGGCCACAGGGTTCCAGAATCAAACCGTTCTCATGTTCCCAGGCCACAGGGTTCCAGAATCCACCGATGTCATGTTAAAGGCCACAGGGTTCCAGAATCAAACCGTTCTCATTTTCCCGGGCCACAGGGTTCCAGAATCAAGCCTCAGTCATTTTGCCAGGCCAGAGTGTTCCACCATCAAACCTCAGTCATGATCCCAGGCCACATGTTTCCACAATGAAACCTCAGTCATTTTCCCAGGCCAAAGGTTTCCAAAATCAAACCTCAGTCATGTTCCCAGGACACATGGTTCCAGAATCAAACCTGAGTCATGTGCGCGGGCCACAGGTTTCAACCATCAAACCTCAGTCATGTTCCCAGGACACAGGTGTCCAGAATCAAACCTCAGTCATGTTCCCAGGGCACAGGCTTCCAGAAACACACCTCAGTCATGTTCCCAGGACACAAGTTTCCAGAATCAACCAGATATCATGCTTCCTGGCCACAGTCTTCCAGAATCAAACCTTAGTCATGTTGCCAAGCCACAGGTTTCCACCATCAAACCTCAGACATGTTCCCAGGCCACAGGGTTCTAGAATCCACCGATGTCATGTTCCCAGGCCACAGGGTTCGAGAATCAATCCTCAGTTATGTTTCCAGGCTACAGGGTTCTAGAATAAAACCTCAGTCATGTTCCCAATCCACAGGGTTCCAGAACCAAGGCTCAGTCAGGTTCCCGGGGCACAGTATTCCACAATCTAAACAGATGTCACATGCCCAGTCCCCAGGGTTCCAGAATCCACCGGTATCATGTTCCCAGGCCACAGGGTTGCAGAATCAATCCTCAGTTATGTTCCCAGGCTACAGGGTTCCAGAATAAAACCTCAGTCATGTTCCCAGTCCACAGGGTTTCAGAACCAAGGCTCAGTCAGGTTCCCGGGGCACAGTATTCCACAATCTAAACAGATGTCATGTTCCCAGGCCACAGTTTTCCAGAATCACGCCTCAGTCATGTTCCCAGGCCACAGGGATCCAGAATCAAGCGTCAGTCATGTTGCCAGGCCACAGGTTTCTGCCATCAAACCTCAGTCACGTTCCCGGGCCACAGGGTTCCAGAATCAAGCCTCAGTCATTTTGCCAGGCCAGAGTGTTCCACCATCAAACCTCAGTCATGATCCCAGGCCACATGTTTCCACAATGAAACCTCAGTCATTTTCTCAGGCCAAAGGTTTCCAGAATCAAACCTCAGTCATATTCCCAGGACACATGGTTCCAGAATCAAACCTGAGTCATGTTCGCAGGCCACAGGTTTCAACAATCAAACATCACTCATGTTCCCAGGACACAGGTGTCCAGAATCAAACCTCAGTCATGTACCCAGGGAACAGGCTTCCAGCAACAAACCTTTGTCATATTCCCAGGACTCAGGGTTCCAGAATCAAACCTCAGTCTTGTTCCCAGGACAGAAGTTTCCAGAATCAACCCGATATCATGTTTCCTGGCCACAGTCTTCCAGTATCAAACCTCAGTCATGTTGCCAGGCCACAGGGTTCCACCATCAATCCTCACTCATGTTCCCAGGCCACAGGGTTCCAGAATCAAACCGTTCTCATGTTCCCAGGCCACAGGGTTCCAGAATCCACCGATGTCATGTTAAAGGCCACAGGGTTCCAGAATCAAACCGTTCTCATGTTCCCGGGCCACAGGGTTCCAGAATCAAGCCTCAGTCATTTTGCCAGGCCAGAGTGTTCCACCATCAAAGCTCAGTCATGTTCCCAGGACACATGGTTCCAGAATCAAACCTGAGTCATGTGCGTGGGCCACAGGTTTCAACCATCAAACCTCAGTCATGTTCCCAGGACACAGGTGTCCAGAATCAAACCTCAGTCATGTTCCCAGGGCACAGGCTTCCAGAAACAAACTTCAGTCATGTTCCCAGGACACAAGTTTCCAGAATCAACCAGATATCATGCTTCCTGGCCACAGTCTTCCAGAATCAAACCTTAGTCATGTTGCCAAGCCACAGGTTTCCACCATCAAACCTCAGACATGTTCCCAGGCCACAGGGTTCTAGAATCCACCGATGTCATGTTCCCAGGCCACAGGGTTCGAGAATCAATCCTCAGTTATGTTTCCCGGCTACAGGGTTCTAGAATAAAACTTCAGTCATGTTCCCAATCCACAGGGTTCCAGAACCAAGGCTCAGTCAGGTTCCAGGGGCACAGTATTCCACAATCTAAACAGATGTCACATGCCCAGTCCCCAGGGTTCCAGAATCCACCGGTATCATGTTCCCAGGCCACAGGGTTCCAGAATCAATCCTCAGTTATGTTCCCAGGCTACAGGGTTCCAGAATAAAACCTCAGTCATGTTCCCAGTCCACAGGGTTTCAGAACCAAGGCTCAGTCAGGTTCCCGGGGCACAGTATTCCACAATCTAAACAGATGTCATGTTCCCAGGCCACAGTTTTCCAGAATCACGCCTCAGTCATGTTCCCAGGCCACAGGGATCCAGAATCAAACGTCAGTCATGTTGCCAGGCCACAGGTTTCCGCCATTAAACCTCAGTCATTTTCTCAGGCCAAAGGTTTCCAGAATCAAACCTCAGTCATATTCCCAGGACACATGGTTCCAGAATCAAACCTGAGTCATGTTCGCAGGCCACAGGTTTCAACAATCAAACATCACTCATGTTCCCAGGACACAGGTGTCCAGAATCAAACCTCAGTCATGTACCCAGGGAACAGGCTTCCAGCAACAAACCTTTGTCATATTCCCAGGACACAGGGTTCCAGAATCAAACCTCAGTCTTGTTCCCAGGACAGAAGTTTCCAGAATCAACCCGATATCATGTTTCCTGGCCACAGTCTTCCACTATCAAACCTCACTCATGTTGCCAGGCCACAGGGTTCCACCATCAATCCTCACTCATGTTCCCAGGCCACAGGGTTCCAGAATCAAACCGTTCTCATGTTCCCAGGCCACAGGGTTCCAGAATCCACCGATGTCATGTTAAAGGCCACAGGGTTCCAGAATCAAACCGTTCTCATGTTCCCGGGCCACAGGGTTCCAGAATCAAGCCTCAGTCATTTTGCCAGGCCAGAGTGTTCCACCATCAAACCTCAGTCATGATCCCAGGCCACATGTTTCCACAATGAAACCTCAGTCATTTTCCCAGGCCAAAGGTTTCCAAAATCAAACCTCAGTCATGTTCCCAGGACACATGGTTCCAGAATCAAACCTGAGTCATGTTCGCGGGCCACAGGTTTCAACCATCAAACCTCAGTCATGTTCCCAGGACACAGGTGTCCAGAATCAAACCTCAGTCATGTACCCAGGGAACAGGCTTCCAGCAACAAACCTTTGTCATATTCCCAGGACACAGGGTTCCAGAATCAAACCTCAGTCTTGTTCCCAGGACAGAAGTTTCCAGAATCAACCCGATATCATGTTTCCTGGCCACAGTCTTCCAGTATCAAACCTCAGTCATGTTGCCAGGCCACAGGGTTCCACCATCAATCCTCACTCATGTTCCCAGGCCACAGGGTTCCAGAATCAAACCGTTCTCATGTTCCCAGGCCACAGGGTTCCAGAATCCACCGATGTCATGTTAAAGGCCACAGGGTTCCAGAATCAAACCGTTCTCATGTTCCCGGGCCACAGGGTTCCAGAATCAAGCCTCAGTCATTTTGCCAGGCCAGAGTGTTCCACCATCAAACCTCAGTCATGATCCCAGGCCACATGTTTCCACAATGAAACCTCAGTCATTTTCCCAGGCCAAAGGTTTCCAAAATCAAACCTCAGTCATGTTCCCAGGACACATGGTTCCAGAATCAAACCTGAGTCATGTTCGCGGGCCACAGGTTTCAACCATCAAACCTCAGTCATGTTCCCAGGACACAGGTGTCCAGAATCAAACCTCAGTCATGTTCCCAGGGCACAGGCTTCCAGAAACAAACCTCAGTCATGTTCCCAGGACACAAGTTTCCAGAATCAACCAGATATCATGCTTCCTGGCCACAGTCTTCCAGAATCAAACCTTAGTCATGTTGCCAAGCCACAGGTTTACACCATCAAACCTCAGACATGTTCCCAGGCCACAGGGTTCTAGAATCCACCGATGTCATGTTCCCAGGCCACAGGGTTCGAGAATCAATCCTCAGTTATGTTTCCAGGCTACAGGGTTCTAGAATAAAACCTCAGTCATGTTCCCAATCCACAGGGTTCCAGAACCAAGGCTCAGTCAGGTTCCCGGGGCACAGTATTCCACAATCTAAACAGATGTCACATGCCCAGTCCCGAGGGTTCCAGAATCCACCGGTATCATGTTCCCAGGCCACAGGGTTCCAGAATCAATCCTCAGTTATGTTCCCAGGCTACAGGGTTCCAGAATAAAACCTCAGTCATGTTCCCAGTCCACAGGGTTTCAGAACCAAGGCTCAGTCAGGTTCCCGGGGCACAGTATTCCACAATCTAAACAGATGTCATGTTCCCAGGCCACAGTTTTCCAGAATCACGCCTCAGTCATGTTCCCAGGCCACAGGGATCCAGAATCAAACGTCAGTCATGTTGCCAGGCCACAGGTTTCTGCCATCAAACCTCAGTCACGTTCCCGGGCCACAGGGTTCCAGAATCAAGCCTCAGTCATTTTGCCAGGCCAGAGTGTTCCACCATCAAACCTCAGTCATGATCCCAGGCCACATGTTTCCACAATGAAACCTCAGTCATTTTCTCAGGCCAAAGGTTTCCAGAATCAAACCTCAGTCATATTCCCAGGACACATGGTTCCAGAATCAAACCTGAGTCATCTTCGCAGGCCACAGGTTTCAACAATCAAACATCACTCATGTTCCCAGGACACAGGTGTCCAGAATCAAACCTCAGTCATGTACCCAGGGAACAGGCTTCCAGCAACAAACCTTTGTCATATTCCCAGGACACAGGGTTCCAGAATCAAACCTCAGTCTTGTTCCCAGGACAGAAGTTTCCAGAATCAACCCGATATCATGTTTCCTGGCCACAGTCTTCCAGTATCAAACCTCAGTCATGTTGCCAGGCCACAGGGTTCCACCATCAATCCTCACTCATGTTCCCAGGCCACAGGGTTCCAGAATCAAACCGTTCTCATGTTCCCAGGCCACAGGGTTCCAGAATCCACCGATGTCATGTTAAAGGCCACAGGGTTCCAGAATCAAACCGTTCTCATGTTCCCGGGCCACAGGGTTCCAGAATCAAGCCTCAGTCATTTTGCCAGGCCAGAGTGTTCCACCATCAAACCTCAGTCATGATCCCAGGCCACATGTTTCCACAATGAAACCTCAGTCATTTTCCCAGGCCAAAGGTTTCCAAAATCAAACCTCAGTCATGTTCCCAGGACACATGGTTCCAGAATCAAACCTGAGTCATGTGCGCGGGCCACAGGTTTCAACCATCAAACCTCAGTCATGTTCCCAGGACACAGGTGTCCAGAATCAAACCTCAGTCATGTTCCCAGGGCACAGGCTTCCAGAAACACACCTCAGTCATGTTCCCAGGACACAAGTTTCCAGAATCAACCAGATATCATGCTTCCTGGCCACAGTCTTCCAGAATCAAACCTTAGTCATGTTGCCAAGCCACAGGTTTCCACCATCAAACCTCAGACATGTTCCCAGGCCACAGGGTTCTAGAATCCACCGATGTCATGTTCCCAGGCCACAGGGTTCGAGAATCAATCCTCAGTTATGTTTCCAGGCTACAGGGTTCTAGAATAAAACCTCAGTCATGTTCCCAATCCACAGGGTTCCAGAACCAAGGCTCAGTCAGGTTCCCGGGGCACAGTATTCCACAATCTAAACAGATGTCACATGCCCAGTCCCCAGGGTTCCAGAATCCACCGGTATCATGTTCCCAGGCCACAGGGTTGCAGAATCAATCCTCAGTTATGTTCCCAGGCTACAGGGTTCCAGAATAAAACCTCAGTCATGTTCCCAGTCCACAGGGTTTCAGAACCAAGGCTCAGTCAGGTTCCCGGGGCACAGTATTCCACAATCTAAACAGATGTCATGTTCCCAGGCCACAGTTTTCGAGAATCACGCCTCAGTCATGTTCCCAGGCCACAGGGATCCAGAATCAAGCGTCAGTCATGTTGCCAGGCCACAGGTTTCTGCCATCAAACCTCAGTCACGTTCCCGGGCCACAGGGTTCCAGAATCAAGCCTCAGTCATTTTGCCAGGCCAGAGTGTTCCACCATCAAACCTCAGTCATGATCCCAGGCCACATGTTTCCACAATGAAACCTCAGTCATTTTCTCAGGCCAAAGGTTTCCAGAATCAAACCTCAGTCATATTCCCAGGACACATGGTTCCAGAATCAAACCTGAGTCATGTTCGCAGGCCACAGGTTTCAACAATCAAACATCACTCATGTTCCCAGGACACAGGTGTCCAGAATCAAACCTCAGTCATGTACCCAGGGAACAGGCTTCCAGCAACAAACCTTTGTCATATTCCCAGGACACAGGGTTCCAGAATCAAACCTCAGTCTTGTTCCCAGGACAGAAGTTTCCAGAATCAACCCGATATCATGTTTCCTGGCCACAGTCTTCCAGTATCAAACCTCAGTCATGTTGCCAGGCCACAGGGTTCCAGAATCAAACCGTTCTCATGTTCCCAGGCCACAGGGTTCCAGAATCCACCGATGTCATGTTAAAGGCCACAGGGTTCCAGAATCAAACCGTTCTCATGTTCCCGGGCCACAGGGTTCCAGAATCAAGCCTCAGTCATTTTGCCAGGCCAGAGTGTTCCACCATCAAAGCTCAGTCATGTTCCCAGGACACATGGTTCCAGAATCAAACCTGAGTCATGTTCGCAGGCCACAGGTTTCAACAATCAAACATCACTCATGTTCCCAGGACACAGGTGTCCAGAATCAAACCTCAGTCATGTACCCAGGGAACAGGCTTCCAGCAACAAACCTTTGTCATATTCCCAGGACTCAGGGTTCCAGAATCAAACCTCAGTCTTGTTCCCAGGACAGAAGTTTCCAGAATCAACCCGATATCATGTTTCCTGGCCACAGTCTTCCAGTATCAAACCTCAGTCATGTTGCCAGGCCACAGGGTTCCACCATCAATCCTCACTCATGTTCCCAGGCCACAGGGTTCCAGAATCAAACCGTTCTCATGTTCCCAGGCCACAGGGTTCCAGAATCCACCGATGTCATGTTAAAGGCCACAGGGTTCCAGAATCAAACCGTTCTCATGTTCCCGGGCCACAGGGTTCCAGAATCAAGCCTCAGTCATTTTGCCAGGCCAGAGTGTTCCACCATCAAAGCTCAGTCATGTTCCCAGGACACATGGTTCCAGAATCAAACCTGAGTCATGTGCGTGGGCCACAGGTTTCAACCATCAAACCTCAGTCATGTTCCCAGGACACAGGTGTCCAGAATCAAACCTCAGTCATGTTCCCAGGGCACAGGCTTCCAGAAACAAACTTCAGTCATGTTCCCAGGACACAAGTTTCCAGAATCAACCAGATATCATGCTTCCTGGCCACAGTCTTCCAGAATCAAACCTTAGTCATGTTGCCAAGCCACAGGTTTCCACCATCAAACCTCAGACATGTTCCCAGGCCACAGGGTTCTAGAATCCACCGATGTCATGTTCCCAGGCCACAGGGTTCGAGAATCAATCCTCAGTTATGTTCCCGACTAGAGGGTTCTAGAATAAAACCTCAGTCATATTCCCAATCCACAGGGTTCCAGAACCAAGGCTCAGTCAGGTTCCAGGGGCACAGTATTCCACAATCTAAACAGATGTCACATGCCCAGTCCCCAGGGTTCCAGAATCCACCGGTATCATGTTCCCAGGCCACAGGGTTCCAGAATCAATCCTCAGTTATGTTCCCAGGCTACAGGGTTCCAGAATAAAACCTCAGTCATGTTCCCAGTCCACAGGGTTTCAGAACCAAGGCTCAGTCAGGTTCCCGGGGCACAGTATTCCACAATCTAAACAGATGTCATGTTCCCAGGCCACAGTTTTCCAGAATCACGCCTCAGTCATGTTCCCAGGCCACAGGGATCCAGAATCAAACGTCAGTCATGTTGCCAGGCCACAGGTTTCCGCCATTAAACCTCAGTCATTTTCTCAGGCCAAAGGTTTCCAGAATCAAACCTCAGTCATATTCCCAGGACACATGGTTCCAGAATCAAACCTGAGTCATGTTCGCAGGCCACAGGTTTCAACAATCAAACATCACTCATGTTCCCAGGACACAGGTGTCCAGAATCAAACCTCAGTCATGTACCCAGGGAACAGGCTTCCAGCAACAAACCTTTGTCATATTCCCAGGACACAGGGTTCCAGAATCAAACCTCAGTCTTGTTCCCAGGACAGAAGTTTCCAGAATCAACCCGATATCATGTTTCCTGGCCACAGTCTTCCAGTATCAAACCTCACTCATGTTGCCAGGCCACAGGGTTCCACCATCAATCCTCACTCATGTTCCCAGGCCACAGGGTTCCAGAATCAAACCGTTCTCATGTTCCCAGGCCACAGGGTTCCAGAATCCACCGATGTCATGTTAAAGGCCACAGGGTTCCAGAATCAAACCGTTCTCATGTTCCCGGGCCACAGGGTTCCAGAATCAAGCCTCAGTCATTTTGCCAGGCCAGAGTGTTCCACCATCAAACCTCAGTCATGATCCCAGGCCACATGTTTCCACAATGAAACCTCAGTCATTTTCCCAGGCCAAAGGTTTCCAAAATCAAACCTCAGTCATGTTCCCAGGACACATGGTTCCAGAATCAAACCTGAGTCATGTTCGCGGGCCACAGGTTTCAACCATCAAACCTCAGTCATGTTCCCAGGACACAGGTGTCCAGAATCAAACCTCAGTCATGTACCCAGGGAACAGGCTTCCAGCAACAAACCTTTGTCATATTCCCAGGACACAGGGTTCCAGAATCAAACCTCAGTCTTGTTCCCAGGACAGAAGTTTCCAGAATCAACCCGATATCATGTTTCCTGGCCACAGTCTTCCAGTATCAAACCTCAGTCATGTTGCCAGGCCACAGGGTTCCACCATCAATCCTCACTCATATTCCCAGGCCACAGGGTTCCAGAATCAAACCGTTCTCATGTTCCCAGGCCACAGGGTTCCAGAATCCACCGATGTCATGTTAAAGGCCACAGGGTTCCAGAATCAAACCGTTCTCATGTTCCCGGGCCACAGGGTTCCAGAATCAAGCCTCAGTCATTTTGCCAGGCCAGAGTGTTCCACCATCAAACCTCAGTCATGATCCCAGGCCACATGTTTCCACAATGAAACCTCAGTCATTTTCCCAGGCCAAAGGTTTCCAAAATCAAACCTCAGTCATGTTCCCAGGACACATGGTTCCAGAATCAAACCTGAGTCATGTGCGCGGGCCACAGGTTTCAACCATCAAACCTCAGTCATGTTCCCAGGACACAGGTGTCCAGAATCAAACCTCAGTCATGTTCCCAGGGCACAGGCTTCCAGAAACACACCTCAGTCATGTTCCCAGGACACAAGTTTCCAGAATCAACCAGATATCATGCTTCCTGGCCACAGTCTTCCAGAATCAAACCTTAGTCATGTTGCCAAGCCACAGGTTTCCACCATCAAACCTCAGACATGTTCCCAGGCCACAGGGTTCTAGAATCCACCGATGTCATGTTCCCAGGCCACAGGGTTCGAGAATCAATCCTCAGTTATGTTTCCAGGCTACAGGGTTCTAGAATAAAACCTCAGTCATGTTCCCAATCCACAGGGTTCCAGAACCAAGGCTCAGTCAGGTTCCCGGGGCACAGTATTCCACAATCTAAACAGATGTCACATGCCCAGTCCCCAGGGTTCCAGAATCCACCGGTATCATGTTCCCAGGCCACAGGGTTGCAGAATCAATCCTCAGTTATGTTCCCAGGCTACAGGGTTCCAGAATAAAACCTCAGTCATGTTCCCAGTCCACAGGGTTTCAGAACCAAGGCTCAGTCAGGTTCCCGGGGCACAGTATTCCACAATCTAAACAGATGTCATGTTCCCAGGCCACAGTTTTCCAGAATCACGCCTCAGTCATGTTCCCAGGCCACAGGGATCCAGAATCAAGCGTCAGTCATGTTGCCAGGCCACAGGTTTCTGCCATCAAACCTCAGTCACGTTCCCGGGCCACAGGGTTCCAGAATCAAGCCTCAGTCATTTTGCCAGGCCAGAGTGTTCCACCATCAAACCTCAGTCATGATCCCAGGCCACATGTTTCCACAATGAAACCTCAGTCATTTTCTCAGGCCAAAGGTTTCCAGAATCAAACCTCAGTCATATTCCCAGGACACATGGTTCCAGAATCAAACCTGAGTCATCTTCGCAGGCCACAGGTTTCAACAATCAAACATCACTCATGTTCCCAGGACACAGGTGTCCAGAATCAAACCTCAGTCATGTACCCAGGGAACAGGCTTCCAGCAACAAACCTTTGTCATATTCCCAGGACTCAGGGTTCCAGAATCAAACCTCAGTCTTGTTCCCAGGACAGAAGTTTCCAGAATCAACCCGATATAATGTTTCCTGGCCACAGTCTTCCAGTATCAAACCTCAGTCATGTTGCCAGGCCACAGGGTTCCACCATCAATCCTCACTCATGTTCCCAGGCCACAGGGTTCCAGAATCAAACCGTTCTCATGTTCCCAGGCCACAGGGTTCCAGAATCCACCGATGTCATGTTAAAGGCCACAGGGTTCCAGAATCAAACCGTTCTCATGTTCCCGGGCCACAGGGTTCCAGAATCAAGCCTCAGTCATTTTGCCAGGCCAGAGTGTTCCACCATCAAAGCTCAGTCATGTTCCCAGGACACATGGTTCCAGAATCAAACCTGAGTCATGTGCGTGGGCCACAGGTTTCAACCATCAAACCTCAGTCATGTTCCCAGGACACAGGTGTCCAGAATCAAACCTCAGTCATGTTCCCAGGGCACAGGCTTCCAGAAACAAACTTCAGTCATGTTCCCAGGACACAAGTTTCCAGAATCAACCAGATATCATGCTTCCTGGCCACAGTCTTCCAGAATCAAACCTTAGTCATGTTGCCAAGCCACAGGTTTCCACCATCAAACCTCAGACATGTTCCCAGGCCACAGGGTTCTAGAATCCACCGATGTCATGTTCCCAGGCCACAGGGTTCGAGAATCAATCCTCAGTTATGTTCCCGGCTAGAGGGTTCTAGAATAAAACCTCAGTCATATTCCCAATCCACAGGGTTCCAGAACCAAGGCTCAGTCAGGTTCCAGGGGCACAGTATTCCACAATCTAAACAGATGTCACATGCCCAGTCCCCAGGGTTCCAGAATCCACCGGTATCATGTTCCCAGGCCACAGGGTTCCAGAATCAATCCTCAGTTATGTTCCCAGGCTACAGGGTTCCAGAATAAAACCTCAGTCATGTTCCCAGTCCACAGGGTTTCAGAACCAAGGCTCAGTCAGGTTCCCGGGGCACAGTATTCCACAATCTAAACAGATGTCATGTTCCCAGGCCACAGTTTTCCAGAATCACGCCTCAGTCATGTTCCCAGGCCACAGGGATCCAGAATCAAACGTCAGTCATGTTGCCAGGCCACAGGTTTCCGCCATTAAACCTCAGTCATTTTCTCAGGCCAAAGGTTTCCAGAATCAAACCTCAGTCATATTCCCAGGACACATGGTTCCAGAATCAAACCTGAGTCATGTTCGCAGGCCACAGGTTTCAACAATCAAACATCACTCATGTTCCCAGGACACAGGTGTCCAGAATCAAACCTCAGTCATGTACCCAGGGAACAGGCTTCCAGCAACAAATCTTTGTCATATTCCCAGGACACAGGGTTCCAGAATCAAACCTCAGTCTTGTTCCCAGGACAGAAGTTTCCAGAATCAACCCGATATCATGTTTCCTGGCCACAGTCTTCCAGTATCAAACCTCACTCATGTTGCCAGGCCACAGGGTTCCACCATCAATCCTCACTCATGTTCCCAGGCCACAGGGTTCCAGAATCAAACCGTTCTCATGTTCCCAGGCCACAGGGTTCCAGAATCCACCGATGTCATGTTAAAGGCCACAGGGTTCCAGAATCAAACCGTTCTCATGTTCCCGGGCCACAGGGTTCCAGAATCAAGCCTCAGTCATTTTGCCAGGCCAGAGTGTTCCACCATCAAACCTCAGTCATGATCCCAGGCCACATGTTTCCACAATGAAACCTCAGTCATTTTCCCAGGCCAAAGGTTTCCAAAATCAAACCTCAGTCATGTTCCCAGGACACATGGTTCCAGAATCAAACCTGAGTCATGTTCGCGGGCCACAGGTTTCAACCATCAAACCTCAGTCATGTTCCCAGGACACAGGTGTCCAGAATCAAACCTCAGTCATGTACCCAGGGAACAGGCTTCCAGCAACAAACCTTTGTCATATTCCCAGGACACAGGGTTCCAGAATCAAACCTCAGTCTTGTTCCCAGGACAGAAGTTTCCAGAATCAACCCGATATCATGTTTCCTGGCCACAGTCTTCCAGTATCAAACCTCAGTCATGTTGCCAGGCCACAGGGTTCCACCATCAATCCTCACTCATGTTCCCAGGCCACAGGGTTCCAGAATCAAACCGTTCTCATGTTCCCAGGCCACAGGGTTCCAGAATCCACCGATGTCATGTTAAAGGCCACAGGGTTCCAGAATCAAACCGTTCTCATGTTCCCGGGCCACAGGGTTCCAGAATCAAGCCTCAGTCATTTTGCCAGGCCAGAGTGTTCCACCATCAAACCTCAGTCATGATCCCAGGCCACATGTTTCCACAATGAAACCTCAGTCATTTTCCCAGGCCAAAGGTTTCCAAAATCAAACCTCAGTCATGTTCCCAGGACACATGGTTCCAGAATCAAACCTGAGTCATGTTCGCGGGCCACAGGTTTCAACCATCAAACCTCAGTCATGTTCCCAGGACACAGGTGTCCAGAATCAAACCTCAGTCATGTTCCCAGGGCACAGGCTTCCAGAAACAAACCTCAGTCATGTTCCCAGGACACAAGTTTCCAGAATCAACCAGATATCATGCTTCCTGGCCACAGTCTTCCAGAATCAAACCTTAGTCATGTTGCCAAGCCACAGGTTTCCACCATCAAACCTCAGACATGTTCCCAGGCCACAGGGTTCTAGAATCCACCGATGTCATGTTCCCAGGCCACAGGGTTCGAGAATCAATCCTCAGTTATGTTTCCAGGCTACAGGGTTCTAGAATAAAACCTCAGTCATGTTCCCAATCCACAGGGTTCCAGAACCAAGGCTCAGTCAGGTTCCCGGGGCACAGTATTCCACAATCTAAACAGATGTCACATGCCCAGTCCCCAGGGTTCCAGAATCCACCGGTATCATGTTCCCAGGCCACAGGGTTCCAGAATCAATCCTCAGTTATGTTCCCAGGCTACAGGGTTCCAGAATAAAACCTCAGTCATGTTCCCAGTCCACAGGGTTTCAGAACCAAGGCTCAGTCAGGTTCCCGGGGCACAGTATTCCACAATCTAAACAGATGTCATGTTCCCAGGCCACAGTTTTCCAGAATCACGCCTCAGTCATGTTCCCAGGCCACAGGGATCCAGAATCAAACGTCAGTCATGTTGCCAGGCCACAGGTTTCTGCCATCAAACCTCAGTCACGTTCCCGGGCCACAGGGTTCCAGAATCAAGCCTCAGTCATTTTGCCAGGCCAGAGTGTTCCACCATCAAACCTCAGTCATGATCCCAGGCCACATGTTTCCACAATGAAACCTCAGTCATTTTCTCAGGCCAAAGGTTTCCAGAATCAAACCTCAGTCATATTCCCAGGACACATGGTTCCAGAATCAAACCTGAGTCATCTTCGCAGGCCACAGGTTTCAACAATCAAACATCACTCATGTTCCCAGGACACAGGTGTCCAGAATCAAACCTCAGTCATGTACCCAGGGAACAGGCTTCCAGCAACAAACCTTTGTCATATTCCCAGGACACAGGGTTCCAGAATCAAACCTCAGTCTTGTTCCCAGGACAGAAGTTTCCAGAATCAACCCGATATCATGTTTCCTGGCCACAGTCTTCCAGTATCAAACCTCAGTCATGTTGCCAGGCCACAGGGTTCCACCATCAATCCTCACTCATGTTCCCAGGCCACAGGGTTCCAGAATCAAACCGTTCTCATGTTCCCAGGCCACAGGGTTCCAGAATCCACCGATGTCATGTTAAAGGCCACAGGGTTCCAGAATCAAACCGTTCTCATGTTCCCGGGCCACAGGGTTCCAGAATCAAGCCTCAGTCATTTTGCCAGGCCAGAGTGTTCCACCATCAAACCTCAGTCATGATCCCAGGCCACATGTTTCCACAATGAAACCTCAGTCATTTTCCCAGGCCAAAGGTTTCCAAAATCAAACCTCAGTCATGTTCCCAGGACACATGGTTCCAGAATCAAACCTGAGTCATGTGCGCGGGCCACAGGTTTCAACCATCAAACCTCAGTCATGTTCCCAGGACACAGGTGTCCAGAATCAAACCTCAGTCATGTTCCCAGGGCACAGGCTTCCAGAAACACACCTCAGTCATGTTCCCAGGACACAAGTTTCCAGAATCAACCAGATATCATGCTTCCTGGCCACAGTCTTCCAGAATCAAACCTTAGTCATGTTGCCAAGCCACAGGTTTCCACCATCAAACCTCAGACATGTTCCCAGGCCACAGGGTTCTAGAATCCACCGATGTCATGTTCCCAGGCCACAGGGTTCGAGAATCAATCCTCAGTTATGTTTCCAGGCTACAGGGTTCTAGAATAAAACCTCAGTCATGTTCCCAATCCACAGGGTTCCAGAACCAAGGCTCAGTCAGGTTCCCGGGGCACAGTATTCCACAATCTAAACAGATGTCACATGCCCAGTCCCCAGGGTTCCAGAATCCACCGGTATCATGTTCCCAGGCCACAGGGTTGCAGAATCAATCCTCAGTTATGTTCCCAGGCTACAGGGTTCCAGAATAAAACCTCAGTCATGTTCCCAGTCCACAGGGTTTCAGAACCAAGGCTCAGTCAGGTTCCCGGGGCACAGTATTCCACAATCTAAACAGATGTCATGTTCCCAGGCCACAGTTTTCCAGAATCACGCCTCAGTCATGTTCCCAGGCCACAGGGATCCAGAATCAAGCGTCAGTCATGTTGCCAGGCCACAGGTTTCTGCCATCAAACCTCAGTCACGTTCCCGGGCCACAGGGTTCCAGAATCAAGCCTCAGTCATTTTGCCAGGCCAGAGTGTTCCACCATCAAACCTCAGTCATGATCCCAGGCCACATGTTTCCACAATGAAACCTCAGTCATTTTCTCAGGCCAAAGGTTTCCAGAATCAAACCTCAGTCATATTCCCAGGACACATGGTTCCAGAATCAAACCTGAGTCATGTTCGCAGGCCACAGGTTTCAACAATCAAACATCACTCATGTTCCCAGGACACAGGTGTCCAGAATCAAACCTCAGTCATGTACCCAGGGAACAGGCTTCCAGCAACAAACCTTTGTCATATTCCCAGGACTCAGGGTTCCAGAATCAAACCTCAGTCTTGTTCCCAGGACAGAAGTTTCCAGAATCAACCCGATATCATGTTTCCTGGCCACAGTCTTCCAGTATCAAACCTCAGTCATGTTGCCAGGCCACAGGGTTCCACCATCAATCCTCACTCATGTTCCCAGGCCACAGGGTTCCAGAATCAAACCGTTCTCATGTTCCCAGGCCACAGGGTTCCAGAATCCACCGATGTCATGTTAAAGGCCACAGGGTTCCAGAATCAAACCGTTCTCATGTTCCCGGGCCACAGGGTTCCAGAATCAAGCCTCAGTCATTTTGCCAGGCCAGAGTGTTCCACCATCAAAGCTCAGTCATGTTCCCAGGACACATGGTTCCAGAATCAAACCTGAGTCATGTTCGCGGGCCACAGGTTTCAACCATCAAACCTCAGTCATGTTCCCAGGACACAGGTGTCCAGAATCAAACCTCAGTCATGTTCCCAGGGCACAGGCTTCCAGAAACAAACCTCAGTCATGTTCCCAGGACACAAGTTTCCAGAATCAACCAGATATCATGCTTCCTGGCCACAGTCTTCCAGAATCAAACCTTAGTCATGTTGCCAAGCCACAGGTTTCCACCATCAAACCTCAGACATGTTCCCAGGCCACAGGGTTCTAGAATCCACCGATGTCATGTTCCCAGGCCACAGGGTTCGAGAATCAATCCTCAGTTATGTTTCCAGGCTACAGGGTTCTAGAATAAAACCTCAGTCATGTTCCCAATCCACAGGGTTCCAGAACCAAGGCTCAGTCAGGTTCCCGGGGCACAGTATTCCACAATCTAAACAGATGTCACATGCCCAGTCCCCAGGGTTCCCGAATCCACCGGTATCATGTTCCCAGGCCACAGGGTTCCAGAATCAATCCTCAGTTATGTTCCCAGGCTACAGGGTTCCAGAATAAAACCTCAGTCATGTTCCCAGTCCACAGGGTTTCAGAACCAAGGCTCAGTCAGGTTCCCGGGGCACAGTATTCCACAATCTAAACAGATGTCATGTTCCCAGGCCACAGTTTTCCAGAATCACGCCTCAGTCATGTTCCCAGGCCACAGGGATCCAGAATCAAACGTCAGTCATGTTGCCAGGCCACAGGTTTCTGCCATCAAACCTCAGTCACGTTCCCGGGCCACAGGGTTCCAGAATCAAGCCTCAGTCATTTTGCCAGGCCAGAGTGTTCCACCATCAAACCTCAGTCATGATCCCAGGCCACATGTTTCCACAATGAAACCTCATTCATTTTCTCAGGCCAAAGGTTTCCAGAATCAAACCTCAGTCATATTCCCAGGACACATGGTTCCAGAATCAAACCTGAGTCATCTTCGCAGGCCACAGGTTTCAACAATCAAACATCACTCATGTTCCCAGGACACAGGTGTCCAGAATCAAACCTCAGTCATGTACCCAGGGAACAGGCTTCCAGCAACAAACCTTTGTCATATTCCCAGGACACAGGGTTCCAGAATCAAACCTCAGTCTTGTTCCCAGGACAGAAGTTTCCAGAATCAACCCGATATCATGTTTCCTGGCCACAGTCTTCCAGTATCAAACCTCAGTCATGTTGCCAGGCCACAGGGTTCCACCATCAATCCTCACTCATGTTCCCAGGCCACAGGGTTCCAGAATCAAACCGTTCTCATGTTCCCAGGCCACAGGGTTCCAGAATCCACCGATGTCATGTTAAAGGCCACAGGGTTCCAGAATCAAACCGTTCTCATGTTCCCGGGCCACAGGGTTCCAGAATCAAGCCTCAGTCATTTTGCCAGGCCAGAGTGTTCCACCATCAAACCTCAGTCATGATCCCAGGCCACATGTTTCCACAATGAAACCTCAGTCATTTTCCCAGGCCAAAGGTTTCCAAAATCAAACCTCAGTCATGTTCCCAGGACACATGGTTCCAGAATCAAACCTGAGTCATGTGCGCGGGCCACAGGTTTCAACCATCAAACCTCAGTCATGTTCCCAGGACACAGGTGTCCAGAATCAAACCTCAGTCATGTTCCCAGGGCACAGGCTTCCAGAAACACACCTCAGTCATGTTCCCAGGACACAAGTTTCCAGAATCAACCAGATATCATGCTTCCTGGCCACAGTCTTCCAGAATCAAACCTTAGTCATGTTGCCAAGCCACAGGTTTCCACTATCAAACCTCAGACATGTTCCCAGGCCACAGGGTTCTAGAATCCACCGATGTCATGTTCCCAGGCCACAGGGTTCGAGAATCAATCCTCAGTTATGTTTCCAGGCTACAGGGTTCTAGAATAAAACCTCAGTCATGTTCCCAATCCACAGGGTTCCAGAACCAAGGCTCAGTCAGGTTCCCGGGGCACAGTATTCCACAATCTAAACAGATGTCACATGCCCAGTCCCCAGGGTTCCAGAATCCACCGGTATCATGTTCCCAGGCCACAGGGTTGCAGAATCAATCCTCAGTTATGTTCCCAGGCTACAGGGTTCCAGAATAAAACCTCAGTCATGTTCCCGGTCCACAGGGTTTCAGAACCAAGGCTCAGTCAGGTTCCCGGGGCACAGTATTCCACAATCTAAACAGATGTCATGTTCCCAGGCCACAGTTTTCCAGAATCACGCCTCAGTCATGTTCCCAGGCCACAGGGATCCAGAATCAAGCGTCAGTCATGTTGCCAGGCCACAGGTTTCTGCCATCAAACCTCAGTCACGTTCCCGGGCCACAGGGTTCCAGAATCAAGCCTCAGTCATTTTGCCAGGCCAGAGTGTTCCACCATCAAACCTCAGTCATGATCCCAGGCCACATGTTTCCACAATTAAACCTCAGTCATTTTCTCAGGCCAAAGGTTTCCAGAATCAAACCTCAGTCATATTCCCAGGACACATGGTTCCAGAATCAAACCTGAGTCATGTTCGCAGGCCACAGGTTTCAACAATCAAACATCACTCATGTTCCCAGGACACAGGTGTCCAGAATCAAACCTCAGTCATGTACCCAGGGAACAGGCTTCCAGCAACAAACCTTTGTCATATTCCCAGGACACAGGGTTCCAGAATCAAACCTCAGTCTTGTTCCCAGGACAGAAGTTTCCAGAATCAACCCGATATCATGTTTCCTGGCCACAGTCTTCCAGTATCAAACCTCAGTCATGTTGCCAGGCCACAGGGTTCCACCATCAATCCTCACTCATGTTCCCAGGCCACAGGGTTCCAGAATCAAACCGTTCTCATGTTCCCAGGCCACAGGGTTCCAGAATCCACCGATGTCATGTTAAAGGCCACAGGGTTCCAGAATCAAACCGTTCTCATGTTCCCGGGCCACAGGGTTCCAGAATCAAGCCTCAGTCATTTTGCCAGGCCAGAGTGTTCCACCATCAAACCTCAGTCATGATCCCAGGCCACATGTTTCCACAATGAAACCTCAGTCATTTTCCCAGGCCAAAGGTTTCCAAAATCAAACCTCAGTCATGTTACCAGGACACATGGTTCCAGAATCAAACCTGAGTCATGTGCGCGGGCCACAGGTTTCAACCATCAAACCTCAGTCATGTTCCCAGGACACAGGTGTCCAGAATCAAACCTCAGTCATGTTCCCAGGGCACAGGCTTCCAGAAACACACCTCAGTCATGTTCCCAGGACACAAGTTTCCAGAATCAACCAGATATCATGCTTCCTGGCCACAGTCTTCCAGAATCAAACCTTAGTCATGTTGCCAAGCCACAGGTTTCCACCATCAAACCTCAGACATGTTCCCAGGCCACAGGGTTCTAGAATCCACCGATGTCATGTTCCCAGGCCACAGGGTTCGAGAATCAATCCTCAGTTATGTTTCCAGGCTACAGGGTTCTAGAATAAAACCTCAGTCATGTTCCCAATCCACAGGGTTCCAGAACCAAGGCTCAGTCAGGTTCCCGGGGCACAGTATTCCACAATCTAAACAGATGTCACATGCCCAGTCCCCAGGGTTCCAGAATCCACCGGTATCATGTTCCCAGGCCACAGGGTTGCAGAATCAATCCTCAGTTATGTTCCCAGGCTACAGGGTTCCAGAATAAAACCTCAGTCATGTTCCCGGTCCACAGGGTTTCAGAACCAAGGCTCAGTCAGGTTCCCGGGGCACAGTATTCCACAATCTAAACAGATGTCATGTTCCCAGGCCACAGTTTTCCAGAATCACGCCTCAGTCATGTTCCCAGGCCACAGGGATCCAGAATCAAGCGTCAGTCATGTTGCCAGGCCACAGGTTTCTGCCATCAAACCTCAGTCACGTTCCCGGGCCACAGGGTTCCAGAATCAAGCCTCAGTCATTTTGCCAGGCCAGAGTGTTCCACCATCAAACCTCAGTCATGATCCCAGGCCACATGTTTCCACAATTAAACCTCAGTCATTTTCTCAGGCCAAAGGTTTCCAGAATCAAACCTCAGTCATATTCCCAGGACACATGGTTCCAGAATCAAACCTGAGTCATGTTCGCAGGCCACAGGTTTCAACAATCAAACATCACTCATGTTCCCAGGACACAGGTGTCCAGAATCAAACCTCAGTCATGTACCCAGGGAACAGGCTTCCAGCAACAAACCTTTGTCATATTCCCAGGACACAGGGTTCCAGAATCAAACCTCAGTCTTGTTCCCAGGACAGAAGTTTCCAGAATCAACCCGATATCATGTTTCCTGGCCACAGTCTTCCAGTATCAAACCTCAGTCATGTTGCCAGGCCACAGGGTTCCACCATCAATCCTCACTCATGTTCCCAGGCCACAGGGTTCCAGAATCAAACCGTTCTCATGTTCCCAGGCCACAGGGTTCCAGAATCCACCGATGTCATGTTAAAGGCCACAGGGTTCCAGAATCAAACCGTTCTCATGTTCCCGGGCCACAGGGTTCCAGAATCAAGCCTCAGTCATTTTGCCAGGCCAGAGTGTTCCACCATCAAAGCTCAGTCATGTTCCCAGGACACATGGTTCCAGAATCAAACCTGAGTCATGTGCGTGGGCCACAGGTTTCAACCATCAAACCTCAGTCATGTTCCCAGGACACAGGTGTCCAGAATCAAACCTCAGTCATGTTCCCAGGGCACAGGCTTCCAGAAACAAACTTCAGTCATGTTCCCAGGACACAAGTTTCCAGAATCAACCAGATATCATGCTTCCTGGCCACAGTCTTCCAGAATCAAACCTTAGTCATGTTGCCAAGCCACAGGTTTCCACCATCAAACCTCAGACATGTTCCCAGGCCACAGGGTTCTAGAATCCACCGATGTCATGTTCCCAGGCCACAGGGTTCGAGAATCAATCCTCAGTTATGTTCCCGGCTAGAGGGTTCTAGAATAAAACCTCAGTCATATTCCCAATCCACAGGGTTCCAGAACCAAGGCTCAGTCAGGTTCCAGGGGCACAGTATTCCACAATCTAAACAGATGTCACATGCCCAGTCCCCAGGGTTCCAGAATCCACCGGTATCATGTTCCCAGGCCACAGGGTTCCAGAATCAATCCTCAGTTATGTTCCCAGGCTACAGGGTTCCAGAATAAAACCTCAGTCATGTTCCCAGTCCACAGGGTTTCAGAACCAAGGCTCAGTCAGGTTCCCGGGGCACAGTATTCCACAATCTAAACAGATGTCATGTTCCCAGGCCACAGTTTTCCAGAATCACGCCTCAGTCATGTTCCCAGGCCACAGGGATCCAGAATCAAACGTCAGTCATGTTGCCAGGCCACAGGTTTCCGCCATTAAACCTCAGTCATTTTCTCAGGCCAAAGGTTTCCAGAATCAAACCTCAGTCATATTCCCAGGACACATGGTTCCAGAATCAAACCTGAGTCATGTTCGCAGGCCACAGGTTTCAACAATCAAACATCACTCATGTTCCCAGGACACAGGTGTCCAGAATCAAACCTCAGTCATGTACCCAGGGAACAGGCTTCCAGCAACAAACCTTTGTCATATTCCCAGGACACAGGGTTCCAGAATCAAACCTCAGTCTTGTTCCCAGGACAGAAGTTTCCAGAATCAACCCGATATCATGTTTCCTGGCCACAGTCTTCCAGTATCAAACCTCACTCATGTTGCCAGGCCACAGGGTTCCACCATCAATCCTCACTCATGTTCCCAGGCCACAGGGTTCCAGAATCAAACCGTTCTCATGTTCCCAGGCCACAGGGTTCCAGAATCCACCGATGTCATGTTAAAGGCCACAGGGTTCCAGAATCAAACCGTTCTCATGTTCCCGGGCCACAGGGTTCCAGAATCAAGCCTCAGTCATTTTGCCAGGCCAGAGTGTTCCACCATCAAACCTCAGTCATGATCCCAGGCCACATGTTTCCACAATGAAACCTCAGTCATTTTCCCAGGCCAAAGGTTTCCAAAATCAAACCTCAGTCATGTTCCCAGGACACATGGTTCCAGAATCAAACCTGAGTCATGTTCGCGGGCCACAGGTTTCAACCATCAAACCTCAGTCATGTTCCCAGGACACAGGTGTCCAGAATCAAACCTCAGTCATGTACCCAGGGAACAGGCTTCCAGCAACAAACCTTTGTCATATTCCCAGGACACAGGGTTCCAGAATCAAACCTCAGTCTTGTTCCCAGGACAGAAGTTTCCAGAATCAACCCGATATCATATTTCCTGGCCACAGTCTTCCAGTATCAAACCTCAGTCATGTTGCCAGGCCACAGGGTTCCACCATCAATCCTCACTCATGTTCCCAGGCCACAGGGTTCCAGAATCAAACCGTTCTCATGTTCCCAGGCCACAGGGTTCCAGAATCCACCGATGTCATGTTAAAGGCCACAGGGTTCCAGAATCAAACCGTTCTCATGTTCCCGGGCCACAGGGTTCCAGAATCAAGCCTCAGTCATTTTGCCAGGCCAGAGTGTTCCACCATCAAACCTCAGTCATGATCCCAGGCCAGATGTTTCCACAATGAAACCTCAGTCATTTTCCCAGGCCAAAGGTTTCCAAAATCAAACCTCAGTCATGTTCCCAGGACACATGGTTCCAGAATCAAACCTGAGTCATGTTCGCGGGCCACAGGTTTCAACCATCAAACCTCAGTCATGTTCCCAGGACACAGGTGTCCAGAATCAAACCTCAGTCATGTTCCCAGGGCACAGGCTTCCAGAAACAAACCTCAGTCATGTTCCCAGGACACAAGTTTCCAGAATCAACCAGATATCATGCTTCCTGGCCACAGTCTTCCAGAATCAAACCTTAGTCATGTTGCCAAGCCACAGGTTTCCACCATCAAACCTCAGACATGTTCCCAGGCCACAGGGTTCTAGAATCCACCGATGTCATGTTCCCAGGCCACAGGGTTCGAGAATCAATCCTCAGTTATGTTTCCAGGCTACAGGGTTCTAGAATAAAACCTCAGTCATGTTCCCAATCCACAGGGTTCCAGAACCAAGGCTCAGTCAGGTTCCCGGGGCACAGTATTCCACAATCTAAACAGATGTCACATGCCCAGTCCCCAGGGTTCCAGAATCCACCGGTATCATGTTCCCAGGCCACAGGGTTCCAGAATCAATCCTCAGTTATGTTCCCAGGCTACAGGGTTCCAGAATAAAACCTCAGTCATGTTCCCAGTCCACAGGGTTTCAGAACCAAGGCTCAGTCAGGTTCCCGGGGCACAGTATTCCACAATCTAAACAGATGTCATGTTCCCAGGCCACAGTTTTCCAGAATCACGCCTCAGTCATGTTCCCAGGCCACAGGGATCCAGAATCAAACGTCAGTCATGTTGCCAGGCCACAGGTTTCTGCCATCAAACCTCAGTCACGTTCCCGGGCCACAGGGTTCCAGAATCAAGCCTCAGTCATTTTGCCAGGCCAGAGTGTTCCACCATCAAACCTCAGTCATGATCCCAGGCCACATGTTTCCACAATGAAACCTCAGTCATTTTCTCAGGCCAAAGGTTTCCAGAATCAAACCTCAGTCATATTCCCAGGACACATGGTTCCAGAATCAAACCTGAGTCATGTTCGCAGGCCACAGGTTTCAACAATCAAACATCACTCATGTTCCCAGGACACAGGTGTCCAGAATCAAACCTCAGTCATGTACCCAGGGAACAGGCTTCCAGCAACAAACCTTTGTCATATTCCCAGGACACAGGGTTCCAGAATCAAACCTCAGTCTTGTTCCCAGGACAGAAGTTTCCAGAATCAACCCGATATCATGTTTCCTGGCCACAGTCTTCCAGTATCAAACCTCACTCATGTTGCCAGGCCACAGGGTTCCACCATCAATCCTCACTCATGTTCCCAGGCCACAGGGTTCCAGAATCAAACCGTTCTCATGTTCCCAGGCCACAGGGTTCCAGAATCCACCGATGTCATGTTAAAGGCCACAGGGTTCCAGAATCAAACCGTTCTCATGTTCCCGGGCCACAGGGTTCCAGAATCAAGCCTCAGTCATTTTGCCAGGCCAGAGTGTTCCACCATCAAACCTCAGTCATGATCCCAGGCCACATGTTTCCACAATGAAACCTCAGTCATTTTCCCAGGCCAAAGGTTTCCAAAATCAAACCTCAGTCATGTTCCCAGGACACAGGGTTCCAGAATCAAACCTGAGTCATGTGCGCGGGCCACAGGTTTCAACCATCAAACCTCAGTCATGTTCCCAGGACACAGGTGTCCAGAATCAAACCTCAGTCATGTTCCCAGGGCACAGGCTTCCAGAAACAAACTTCAGTCATGTTCCCAGGACACAAGTTTCCAGAATCAACCAGATATCATGCTTCCTGGCCACAGTCTTCCAGAATCAAACCTTAGTCATGTTGCCAAGCCACAGGTTTCCACCATCAAACCTCAGACATGTTCCCAGGCCACAGGGTTCTAGAATCCACCGATGTCATGTTCCCAGGCCACAGGGTTCGAGAATCAATCCTCAGTTATGTTTCCCGGCTACAGGGTTCTAGAATAAAACCTCAGTCATGTTCCCAATCCACAGGGTTCCAGAACCAAGGCTCAGTCAGGTTCCCGGGGCACAGTATTCCACAATCTAAACAGATGTCACATGCCCAGTCCCCAGGGTTCCAGAATCCACCGGTATCATGTTCCCAGGCCACAGGGTTCCAGAATCAATCCTCAGTTATGTTCCCAGGCTACAGGGTTCCAGAATAAAACCTCAGTCATGTTCCCAGTCCACAGGGTTTCAGAACCAAGGCTCAGTCAGGTTCCCGGGGCACAGTATTCCACAATCTAAACAGATGTCATGTTCCCAGGCCACAGTTTTCCAGAATCACGCCTCAGTCATGTTCCCAGGCCACAGGGATCCAGAATCAAACGTCAGTCATGTTGCCAGGCCACAGGTTTCTGCCATCAAACCTCAGTCACGTTCCCGGGCCACAGGGTTCCAGAATCAAGCCTCAGTCATTTTGCCAGGCCAGAGTGTTCCACCATCAAACCTCAGTCATGATCCCAGGCCACATGTTTCCACAATGAAACCTCAGTCATTTTCTCAGGCCAAAGGTTTCCAGAATCAAACCTCAGTCATATTCCCAGGACACATGGTTCCAGAATCAAACCTGAGTCATGTTCGCAGGCCACAGGTTTCAACAATCAAACATCACTCATGTTCCCAGGACACAGGTGTCCAGAATCAAACCTCAGTCATGTACCCAGGGAACAGGCTTCCAGCAACAAACCTTTGTCATATTCCCAGGACACAGGGTTCCAGAATCAAACCTCAGTCTTGTTCCCAGGACAGAAGTTTCCAGAATCAACCCGATATCATGTTTCCTGGCCACAGTCTTCCAGTTTCGAACCTCAGTCATGTTGCCAGGCCACAGGGTTCCACCATCAATCCTCACTCATGTTCCCAGGCCACAGGGTTCCAGAATCAAACCGTTCTCATGTTCCCAGGCCACAGGGTTCCAGAATCCACCGATGTCATGTTAAAGGCCACAGGGTTCCAGAATCAAACCGTTCTCATGTTCCCGGGCCACAGGGTTCCAGAATCAAGCCTCAGTCATTTTGCCAGGCCAGAGTGTTCCACCATCAAACCTCAGTCATGATCCCAGGCCACATGTTTCCACAATGAAACCTCAGTCATTTTCCCAGGCCAAAGGTTTCCAAAATCAAACCTCAGTCATGTTCCCAGGACACATGGTTCCAGAATCAAACCTGAGTCATGTGCGCGGGCCACAGGTTTCAACCATCAAACCTCAGTCATGTTCCCAGGACACAGGGGTCCAGAATCAAACCTCAGTCATGTTCCCAGGGCACAGGCTTCCAGAAACAAACCTCAGTCATGTTCCCAGGACACAAGTTTCCAGAATCAACCAGATATCATGCTTCCTGGCCACAGTCTTCCAGAATCAAACCTTAGTCATGTTGCCAAGCCACAGGTTTCCACCATCAAACCTCAGACATGTTCCCAGGCCACAGGGTTCTAGAATCCACCGATGTCATGTTCCCAGGCCACAGGGTTCGAGAATCAATCCTCAGTTATGTTTCCCGGCTACAGGGTTCTAGAATAAAACCTCAGTCATGTTCCCAATCCACAGGGTTCCAGAACCAAGGCTCAGTCAGGTTCCCGGGGCACAGTATTCCACAATCTAAACAGATGTCACATGCCCAGTCCCCAGGGTTCCAGAATCCACCGGTATCATGTTCCCAGGCCACAGGGTTCCAGAATCAATCCTCAGTTATGTTCCCAGGCTACAGGGTTCCAGAATAAAACCTCAGTCATGTTCCCAGTCCACAGGGTTTCAGAACCAAGGCTCAGTCAGGTTCCCGGGGCACAGTATTCCACAATCTAAACAGATGTCATGTTCCCAGGCCACAGTTTTCCAGAATCACGCCTCAGTCATGTTCCCAGGCCACAGGGATCCAGAATCAAACGTCAGTCATGTTGCCAGGCCACAGGTTTCTGCCATCAAACCTCAGTCACGTTCCCGGGCCACAGGTTTCCAGAATCAAGCCTCAGTCATTTTGCCAGGCCAGAGTGTTCCACCATCAAACCTCAGTCATGATCCCAGGCCACATGTTTCCACAATGAAACCTCAGTCATTTTCTCAGGCCAAAGGTTTCCAGAATCAAACCTCAGTCATATTCCCAGGACACATGGTTCCAGAATCAAACCTGAGTCATGTTCGCAGGCCACAGGTTTCAACAATCAAACATCACTCATGTTCCCAGGACACAGGTGTCCAGAATCAAACCTCAGTCATGTACCCAGGGAACAGGCTTCCAGCAACAAACCTTTGTCATATTCCCAGGACACAGGGTTCCAGAATCAAACCTCAGTCTTGTTCCCAGGACAGAAGTTTCCAGAATCAACCCGATATCATGTTTCCTGGCCACAGTCTTCCAGTATCGAACCTCAGTCATGTTGCCAGGCCACAGGGTTCCACCATCAATCCTCACTCATGTTCCCAGGCCACAGGGTTCCAGAATCAAACCGTTCTCATGTTCCCAGGCCACAGGGTTCCAGAATCCACCGATGTCATGTTAAAGGCCACAGGGTTCCAGAATCAAACCGTTCTCATGTTCCCGGGCCACAGGGTTCCAGAATCAAGCCTCAGTCATTTTGCCAGGCCAGAGTGTTCCACCATCAAACCTCAGTCATGATCCCAGGCCACATGTTTCCACAATGAAACCTCAGTCATTTTCCCAGGCCAAAGGTTTCCAAAATCAAACCTCAGTCATGTTCCCAGGACACATGGTTCCAGAATCAAACCTGAGTCATGTGCGCGGGCCACAGGTTTCAACCATCAAACCTCAGTCATGTTCCCAGGACACAGGTGTCCAGAATCAAACCTCAGTCATGTTCCCAGGGCACAGGCTTCCAGAAACACACCTCAGTCATGTTCCCAGGACACAAGTTTCCAGAATCAACCAGATATCATGCTTCCTGGCCACAGTCTTCCAGAATCAAACCTTAGTCATGTTGCCAAGCCACAGGTTTCCACCATCAAACCTCAGACATGTTCCCAGGCCACAGGGTTCTAGAATCCACCGATGTCATGTTCCCAGGCCACAGGGTTCGAGAATCAATCCTCAGTTATGTTTCCAGGCTACAGGGTTCTAGAATAAAACCTCAGTCATGTTCCCAATCCACAGGGTTCCAGAACCAAGGCTCAGTCAGGTTCCCGGGGCACAGTATTCCACAATCTAAACAGATGTCACATGCCCAGTCCCCAGGGTTCCAGAATCCACCGGTATCATGTTCCCAGGCCACAGGGTTGCAGAATCAATCCTCAGTTATGTTCCCAGGCTACAGGGTTCCCGAATAAAACCTCAGTCATGTTCCCAGTCCACAGGGTTTCAGAACCAAGGCTCAGTCAGGTTCCCGGGGCACAGTATTCCACAATCTAAACAGATGTCATGTTCCCAGGCCACAGTTTTCCAGAATCACGCCTCAGTCATGTTCCCAGGCCACAGGGATCCAGAATCAAGCGTCAGTCATGTTGCCAGGCCACAGGTTTCTGCCATCAAACCTCAGTCACGTTCCCGGGCCACAGGGTTCCAGAATCAAGCCTCAGTCATTTTGCCAGGCCAGAGTGTTCCACCATCAAACCTCAGTCATGATCCCAGGCCACATGTTTCCACAATGAAACCTCAGTCATTTTCTCAGGCCAAAGGTTTCCAGAATCAAACCTCAGTCATATTCCCAGGACACATGGTTCCAGAATCAAACCTGAGTCATGTTCGCAGGCCACAGGTTTCAACAATCAAACATCACTCATGTTCCCAGGACACAGGTGTCCAGAATCAAACCTCAGTCATGTACCCAGGGAACAGGCTTCCAGCAACAAACCTTTGTCATATTCCCAGGACACAGGGTTCCAGAATCAAACCTCAGTCTTGTTCCCAGGACAGAAGTTTCCAGAATCAACCCGATATCATGTGTCCTGGCCACAGTCTTCCAGTATCAAACCTCAGTCATGTTGCCAGGCCACAGGGTTCCACCATCAATCCTCACTCATGTTCCCAGGCCACAGGGTTCCAGAATCAAACCGTTCTCATGTTCCCAGGCCACAGGGTTCCAGAATCCACCGATGTCATGTTAAAGGCCACAGGGTTCCAGAATCAAACCGTTCTCATGTTCCCGGGCCACAGGGTTCCAGAATCAAGCCTCAGTCATTTTGCCAGGCCAGAGTGTTCCACCATCAAAGCTCAGTCATGTTCCCAGGACACATGGTTCCAGAATCAAACCTGAGTCATGTGCGTGGGCCACAGGTTTCAACCATCAAACCTCAGTCATGTTCCCAGGACACAGGTGTCCAGAATCAAACCTCAGTCATGTTCCCAGGGCACAGGCTTCCAGAAACAAACTTCAGTCATGTTCCCAGGACACAAGTTTCCAGAATCAACCAGATATCATGCTTCCTGGCCACAGTCTTCCAGAATCAAACCTTAGTCATGTTGCCAAGCCACAGGTTTCCACCATCAAACCTCAGACATGTTCCCAGGCCACAGGGTTCTAGAATCCACCGATGTCATGTTCCCAGGCCACAGGGTTCGAGAATCAATCCTCAGTTATGTTCCCGGCTAGAGGGTTCTAGAATAAAACCTCAGTCATATTCCCAATCCACAGGGTTCCAGAACCAAGGCTCAGTCAGCTTCCAGGGGCACAGTATTCCACAATCTAAACAGATGTCACATGCCCAGTCCTCAGGGTTCCAGAATCCACCGGTATCATGTTCCCAGGCCACAGGGTTCCAGAATCAATCCTCAGTTATGTTCCCAGGCTACAGGGTTCCAGAATAAAACCTCAGTCATGTTCCCAGTCCACAGGGTTTCAGAACCAAGGCTCAGTCAGGTTCCCGGGGCACAGTATTCCACAATCTAAACAGATGTCATGTTCCCAGGCCACAGTTTTCCAGAATCACGCCTCAGTCATGTTCCCAGGCCACAGGGATCCAGAATCAAACGTCAGTCATGTTGCCAGGCCACAGGTTTCCGCCATCAAACCTCAGTCATTTTCTCAGGCCAAAGGTTTCCAGAATCAAACCTCAGTCATATTCCCAGGACACATGGTTCCAGAATCAAACCTGAGTCATGTTCGCAGGCCACAGGTTTCAACAATCAAACATCACTCATGTTCCCAGGACACAGGTGTCCAGAATCAAACCTCAGTCATGTACCCAGGGAACAGGCTTCCAGCAACAAACCTTTGTCATATTCCCAGGACACAGGGTTCCAGAATCAAACCTCAGTCTTGTTCCCAGGACAGAAGTTTCCAGAATCAACCCGATATCATGTTTCCTGGCCACAGTCTTCCAGTATCAAACCTCAGTCATGTTGCCAGGCCACAGGGTTCCACCATCAATCCTCACTCATGTTCCCAGGCCACAGGGTTCCAGAATCAAACCGTTCTCATGTTCCCAGGCCACAGGGTTCCAGAATCCACCGATGTCATGTTAAAGGCCACAGGGTTCCAGAATCAAACCGTTCTCATGTTCCCGGGCCACAGGGTTCCAGAATCAAGCCTCAGTCATTTTGCCAGGCCAGAGTGTTCCACCATCAAACCTCAGTCATGATCCCAGGCCACATGTTTCCACAATGAAACCTCAGTCATTTTCCCAGGCCAAAGGTTTCCAAAATCAAACCTCAGTCATGTTCCCAGGACACATGGTTCCAGAATCAAACCTGAGTCATGTGCGCGGGCCACAGGTTTCAACCATCAAACCTCAGTCATGTTCCCAGGACACAGGTGTCCAGAATCAAACCTCAGTCATGTTCCCAGGGCACAGGCTTCCAGAAACACACCTCAGTCATGTTCCCAGGACACAAGTTTCCAGAATCAACCAGATATCATGCTTCCTGGCCACAGTCTTCCAGAATCAAACCTTAGTCATGTTGCCAAGCCACAGGTTTCCACCATCAAACCTCAGACATGTTCCCAGGCCACAGGGTTCTAGAATCCACCGATGTCATGTTCCCAGGCCACAGGGTTCGAGAATCAATCCTCAGTTATGTTTCCAGGCTACAGGGTTCTAGAATAAAACCTCAGTCATGTTCCCAATCCACAGGGTTCCAGAACCAAGGCTCAGTCAGGTTCCCGGGGCACAGTATTCCACAATCTAAACAGATGTCACATGCCCAGTCCCCAGGGTTCCAGAATCCACCGGTATCATGTTCCCAGGCCACAGGGTTGCAGAATCAATCCTCAGTTATGTTCCCAGGCTACAGGGTTCCCGAATAAAACCTCAGTCATGTTCCCAGTCCACAGGGTTTCAGAACCAAGGCTCAGTCAGGTTCCCGGGGCACAGTATTCCACAATCTAAACAGATGTCATGTTCCCAGGCCACAGTTTTCCAGAATCACGCCTCAGTCATGTTCCCAGGCCACAGGGATCCAGAATCAAGCGTCAGTCATGTTGCCAGGCCACAGGTTTCTGCCATCAAACCTCAGTCACGTTCCCGGGCCACAGGGTTCCAGAATCAAGCCTCAGTCATTTTGCCAGGCCAGAGTGTTCCACCATCAAACCTCAGTCATGATCCCAGGCCACATGTTTCCACAATGAAACCTCAGTCATTTTCTCAGGCCAAAGGTTTCCAGAATCAAACCTCAGTCATATTCCCAGGACACATGGTTCCAGAATCAAACCTGAGTCATGTTCGCAGGCCACAGGTTTCAACAATCAAACATCACTCATGTTCCCAGGACACAGGTGTCCAGAATCAAACCTCAGTCATGTACCCAGGGAACAGGCTTCCAGCAACAAACCTTTGTCATATTCCCAGGACACAGGGTTCCAGAATCAAACCTCAGTCTTGTTCCCAGGACAGAAGTTTCCAGAATCAACCCGATATCATGTTTCCTGGCCACAGTCTTCCAGTATCAAACCTCAGTCATGTTGCCAGGCCACAGGGTTCCACCATCAATCCTCACTCATGTTCCCAGGCCACAGGGTTCCAGAATCAAACCGTTCTCATGTTCCCAGGCCACAGGGTTCCAGAATCCACCGATGTCATGTTAAAGGCCACAGGGTTCCAGAATCAAACCGTTCTCATGTTCCCGGGCCACAGGGTTCCAGAATCAAGCCTCAGTCATTTTGCCAGGCCAGAGTGTTCCACCATCAAACCTCAGTCATGATCCCAGGCCACATGTTTCCACAATGAAACCTCAGTCATTTTCCCAGGCCAAAGGTTTCCAAAATCAAACCTCAGTCATGTTCCCAGGACACATGGTTCCAGAATCAAACCTGAGTCATGTTCGCAGGCCACAGGTTTCAACAATCAAACATCACTCATGTTCCCAGGACACAGGTGTCCAGAATCAAACCTCAGTCATGTACCCAGGGAACAGGCTTCCAGCAACAAACCTTTGTCATATTCCCAGGACACAGGGTTCCAGAATCAAACCTCAGTCTTGTTCCCAGGACAGAAGTTTCCAGAATCAACCCGATATCATGTTTCCTGGCCACAGTCTTCCAGTATCAAACCTCAGTCATGTTGCCAGGCCACAGGGTTCCACCATCAATCCTCACTCATGTTCCCAGGCCACAGGGTTCCAGAATCAAACCGTTCTCATGTTCCCAGGCCACAGGGTTCCAGAATCCACCGATGTCATGTTAAAGGCCACAGGGTTCCAGAATCAAACCGTTCTCATGTTCCCGGGCCACAGGGTTCCAGAATCAAGCCTCAGTCATTTTGCCAGGCCAGAGTGTTCCACCATCAAACCTCAGTCATGATCCCAGGCCACATGTTTCCACAATGAAACCTCAGTCATTTTCCCAGGCCAAAGGTTTCCAAAATCAAACCTCAGTCATGTTCCCAGGACACAGGGTTCCAGAATCAAACCTGAGTCATGTGCGCGGGCCACAGGTTTCAACCATCAAACCTCAGTCATGTTCCCAGGACACAGGTGTCCAGAATCAAACCTCAGTCATGTTCCCAGGGCACAGGCTTCCAGAAACAAACTTCAGTCATGTTCCCAGGACACAAGTTTCCAGAATCAACCAGATATCATGCTTCCTGGCCACAGTCTTCCAGAATCAAACCTTAGTCATGTTGCCAAGCCACAGGTTTCCACCATCAAACCTCAGACATGTTCCCAGGCCACAGGGTTCTAGAATCCACCGATGTCATGTTCCCAGGCCACAGGGTTCGAGAATCAATCCTCAGTTATGTTTCCCGGCTACAGGGTTCTAGAATAAAACCTCAGTCATGTTCCCAATCCACAGGGTTCCAGAACCAAGGCTAAGTCAGGTTCCCGGGGCACAGTATTCCACAATCTAAACAGATGTCACATGCCCAGTCCCGAGGGTTACAGAATCCACCGGTATCATGTTCCCAGGCCACAGGGTTCCAGAATCAATCCTCAGTTATGTTCCCAGGCTACAGGGTTCCAGAATAAAACCTCAGTCATGTTCCCAGTCCACAGGGTTTCAGAACCAAGGCTCAGTCAGGTTCCCGGGGCACAGTATTCCACAATCTAAACAGATGTCATGTTCCCAGGCCACAGTTTTCCAGAATCACGCCTCAGTCATGTTCCCAGGCCACAGGGATCCAGAATCAAACGTCAGTCATGTTGCCAGGCCACAGGTTTCTGCCATCAAACCTCAGTCACGTTCCCGGGCCACAGGGTTCCAGAATCAAGCCTCAGTCATTTTGCCAGGCCAGAGTGTTCCACCATCAAACCTCAGTCATGATCCCAGGCCACATGTTTCCACAATGAAACCTCAGTCATTTTCTCAGGCCAAAGGTTTCCAGAATCAAACCTCAGTCATATTCCCAGGACACATGGTTCCAGAATCAAACCTGAGTCATGTTCGCAGGCCACAGGTTTCAACAATCAAACATCACTCATGTTCCCAGGACACAGGTGTCCAGAATCAAACCTCAGTCATGTACCCAGGGAACAGGCTTCCAGCAACAAACCTTTGTCATATTCCCAGGACACAGGGTTCCAGAATCAAACCTCAGTCTTGTTCCCAGGACAGAAGTTTCCAGAATCAACCCGATATCATGTTTCCTGGCCACAGTCTTCCAGTATCAAACCTCAGTCATGTTGCCAGGCCACAGGGTTCCACCATCAATCCTCACTCATGTTCCCAGGCCACAGGGTTCCAGAATCAAACCGTTCTCATGTTCCCAGGCCACAGGGTTCCAGAATCCACCGATGTCATGTTAAAGGCCACAGGGTTCCAGAATCAAACCGTTCTCATGTTCCCGGGCCACAGGGTTCCAGAATCAAGCCTCAGTCATTTTGCCAGGCCAGAGTGTTCCACCATCAAACCTCAGTCATGATCCCAGGCCACATGTTTCCACAATGAAACCTCAGTCATTTTCCCAGGCCAAAGGTTTCCAAAATCAAACCTCAGTCATGTTCCCAGGACACATGGTTCCAGAATCAAACCTGAGTCATGTTCGCAGGCCACAGGTTTCAACAATCAAACATCACTCATGTTCCCAGGACACAGGTGTCCAGAATCAAACCTCAGTCATGTACCCAGGGAACAGGCTTCCAGCAACAAACCTTTGTCATATTCCCAGGACACAGGGTTCCAGAATCAAACCTCAGTCTTGTTCCCAGGACAGAAGTTTCCAGAATCAACCCGATATCATGTTTCCTGGCCACAGTCTTCCAGTATCAAACCTCAGTCATGTTGCCAGGCCACAGGGTTCCACCATCAATCCTCACTCATGTTCCCAGGCCACAGGGTTCCAGAATCAAACCGTTCTCATGTTCCCAGGCCACAGGGTTCCAGAATCCACCGATGTCATGTTAAAGGCCACAGGGTTCCAGAATCAAACCGTTCTCATGTTCCCGGGCCACAGGGTTCCAGAATCAAGCCTCAGTCATTTTGCCAGGCCAGAGTGTTCCACCATCAAACCTCAGTCATGATCCCAGGCCACATGTTTCCACAATGAAACCTCAGTCATTTTCCCAGGCCAAAGGTTTCCAAAATCAAACCTCAGTCATGTTCCCAGGACACAGGGTTCCAGAATCAAACCTGAGTCATGTGCGCGGGCCACAGGTTTCAACCATCAAACCTCAGTCATGTTCCCAGGACACAGGTGTCCAGAATCAAACCTCAGTCATGTTCCCAGGGCACAGGCTTCCAGAAACAAACTTCAGTCATGTTCCCAGGACACAAGTTTCCAGAATCAACCAGATATCATGCTTCCTGGCCACAGTCTTCCAGAATCAAACCTTAGTCATGTTGCCAAGCCACAGGTTTCCACCATCAAACCTCAGACATGTTCCCAGGCCACAGGGTTCTAGAATCCACCGATGTCATGTTCCCAGGCCACAGGGTTCGAGAATCAATCCTCAGTTATGTTTCCCGGCTACAGGGTTCTAGAATAAAACCTCAGTCATGTTCCCAATCCACAGGGTTCCAGAACCAAGGCTAAGTCAGGTTCCCGGGGCACAGTATTCCACAATCTAAACAGATGTCACATGCCCAGTCCCGAGGGTTACAGAATCCACCGGTATCATGTTCCCAGGCCACAGGGTTCCAGAATCAATCCTCAGTTATGTTCCCAGGCTACAGGGTTCCAGAATAAAACCTCAGTCATGTTCCCAGTCCACAGGGTTTCAGAACCAAGGCTCAGTCAGGTTCCCGGGGCACAGTATTCCACAATCTAAACAGATGTCATGTTCCCAGGCCACAGTTTTCCAGAATCACGCCTCAGTCATGTTCCCAGGCCACAGGGATCCAGAATCAAACGTCAGTCATGTTGCCAGGCCACAGGTTTCTGCCATCAAACCTCAGTCACGTTCCCGGGCCACAGGGTTCCAGAATCAAGCCTCAGTCATTTTGCCAGGCCAGAGTGTTCCACCATCAAACCTCAGTCATGATCCCAGGCCACATGTTTCCACAATGAAACCTCAGTCATTTTCTCAGGCCAAAGGTTTCCAGAATCAAACCTCAGTCATATTCCCAGGACACATGGTTCCAGAATCAACCCTGAGTCATCTTCGCAGGCCACAGGTTTCAACAATCAAACATCACTCATGTTCCCAGGACACAGGTGTCCAGAATCAAACCTCAGTCATGTACCCAGGGAACAGGCTTCCAGCAACAAACCTTTGTCATATTCCCAGGACACAGGGTTCCAGAATCAAACCTCAGTCTTGTTCCCAGGACAGAAGATTCCAGAATCAACCCGATATCATGTTTCCTGGCCACAGTCTTCCAGTATCGAACCTCAGTCATTTTGCCAGGCCACAGGGTTCCACCATCAATCCTCACTCATGTTCCCAGGCCACAGGGTTCCAGAATCAAACCGTTCTCATGTTCCCAGGCCACAGGGTTCCAGAATCCACCGATGTCATGTTAAAGGCCACAGGGTTCCAGAATCAAACCGTTCTCATGTTCCCGGGCCACAGGGTTCCAGAATCAAGCCTCAGTCATTTTGCCAGGCCAGAGTGTTCCACCATCAAACCTCAGTCATGATCCCAGGCCACATGTTTCCACAATGAAACCTCAGTCATTTTCCCAGGCCAAAGGTTTCCAAAATCAAACCTCAGTCATGTTCCCAGGACACAGGGTTCCAGAATCAAACCTGAGTCATGTGCGCGGGCCACAGGTTTCAACCATCAAACCTCAGTCATGTTCCCAGGGCACAGGCTTCCAGAAACAAACTTCAGTCATGTTCCCAGGACACAAGTTTCCAGAATCAACCAGATATCATGCTTCCTGGCCACAGTCTTCCAGAATCAAACCTTAGTCATGTTGCCAAGCCACAGGTTTCCACCATCAAACCTCAGACATGTTCCCAGGCCACAGGGTTCTAGAATCCACCGATGTCATGTTCCCAGGCCACAGGGTTCGAGAATCAATCCTCAGTTATGTTTCCCGGCTACAGGGTTCTAGAATAAAACCTCAGTCATGTTCCCAATCCACAGGGTTCCAGAACCAAGGCTCAGTCAGGTTCCCGGGGCACAGTATTCCACAATCTAAACAGATGTCACATGCCCAGTCCCGAGGGTTACAGAATCCACCGGTATCATGTTCCCAGGCCACAGGGTTCCAGAATCAATCCTCAGTTATGTTCCCAGGCTACAGGGTTCCAGAATAAAACCTCAGTCATGTTCCCAGTCCACAGGGTTTCAGAACCAAGGCTCAGTCAGGTTCCCGGGGCACAGTATTCCACAATCTAAACAGATGTCATGTTCCCAGGCCACAGTTTTCCAGAATCACGCCTCAGTCATGTTCCCAGGCCACAGGGATCCAGAATCAAACGTCAGTCATGTTGCCAGGCCACAGGTTTCTGCCATCAAACCTCAGTCACGTTCCCGGGCCACAGGGTTCCAGAATCAAGCCTCAGTCATTTTGCCAGGCCAGAGTGTTCCACCATCAAACCTCAGTCATGATCCCAGGCCACATGTTTCCACAATGAAACCTCAGTCATTTTCTCAGGCCAAAGGTTTCCAGAATCAAACCTCAGTCATATTCCCAGGACACATGGTTCCAGAATCAAACCTGAGTCATCTTCGCAGGCCACAGGTTTCAACAATCAAACATCACTCATGTTCCCAGGACACAGGTGTCCAGAATCAAACCTCAGTCATGTACCCAGGGAACAGGCTTCCAGCAACAAACCTTTGTCATATTCCCAGGACACAGGGTTCCAGAATCAAACCTCAGTCTTGTTCCCAGGACAGAAGTTTCCAGAATCAACCCGATATCATGTCTCCTGGCCACAGTCTTCCAGTATCGAACCTCAGTCATGTTGCCAGGCCACAGGGTTCCACCATCAATCCTCACTCATGTTCCCAGGCCACAGGGTTCCAGAATCAAACCGTTCTCATGTTCCCAGGCCACAGGGTTCCAGAATCCACCGATGTCATGTTAAAGGCCACAGGGTTCCAGAATCAAACCGTTCTCATGTTCCCGGGCCACAGGGTTCCAGAATCAAGCCTCAGTCATTTTGCCAGGCCAGAGTGTTCCACCATCAAACCTCAGTCATGATCCCAGGCCACATGTTTCCACAATGAAACCTCAGTCATTTTCCCAGGCCAAAGGTTTCCAAAATCAAACCTCAGTCATGTTCCCAGGACACAGGGTTCCAGAATCAAACCTGAGTCATGTGCGCGGGCCACAGGTTTCAACCATCAAACCTCAGTCATGTTCCCAGGACACAGGTGTCCAGAATCAAACCTCAGTCATGTTCCCAGGGCACAGGCTTCCAGAAACACACTTCAGTCATGTTCCCAGGACACAAGTTTCCAGAATCAACCAGATATCATGCTTCCTGGCCACAGTCTTCCAGAATCAAACCTTAGTCATGTTGCCAAGCCACAGGTTTCCACCATCAAACCTCAGACATGTTCCCAGGCCACAGGGTTCTAGAATCCACCGATGTCATGTTCCCAGGCCACAGAGTTCGAGAATCAATCCTCAGTTATGTTTCCCGGCTACAGGGTTCTAGAATAAAACCTCAGTCATGTTCCCAATCCACAGGGTTCCAGAACCAAGGCTCAGTCAGGTTCCCGGGGCACAGTATTCCACAATCTAAACAGATGTCACATGCCCAGTCCCGAGGGTTACAGAATCCACCGGTATCATGTTCCCAGGCCACAGGGTTCCAGAATCAATCCTCAGTTATGTTCCCAGGCTACAGGGTTCCAGAATAAAACCTCAGTCATGTTCCCAGTCCACAGGGTTTCAGAACCAAGGCTCAGTCAGGTTCCCGGGGCACAGTATTCCACAATCTAAACAGATGTCATGTTCCCAGGCCACAGTTTTCCAGAATCACGCCTCAGTCATGTTCCCAGGCCACAGGGATCCAGAATCAAACGTCAGTCATGTTGCCAGGCCACAGGTTTCTGCCATCAAACCTCAGTCACGTTCCCGGGCCACAGGGTTCCAGAATCAAGCCTCAGTCATTTTGCCAGGCCAGAGTGTTCCACCATCAAACCTCAGTCATGATCCCAGGCCACATGTTTCCACAATGAAACCTCAGTCATTTTCTCAGGCCAAAGTTTTCCAGAATCAAACCTCAGTCATATTCCCAGGACACATGGTTCCAGAATCAAACCTGAGTCATGTTCGCAGGCCACAGGTTTCAACAATCAAACATCACTCATGGTCCCAGGACACAGGTGTCCAGAATCAAACCTCAGTCATGTACCCAGGGAACAGGCTTCCAGCAACAAACCTTTGTCATATTCCCAGGACACAGGGTTCCAGAATCAAACCTCAGTCTTGTTCCCAGGACAGAAGTTTCCAGAATCAACCCGATAACATGTTTCCTGGCCACAGTCTTCCAGTATCAAACCTCAGGCATGTTGCCAGGCCACAGGGTTCCACCATCAATCCTCACTCATGTTCCCAGGCCACAGGGTTCCAGAATCAAACCGTTCTCATGTTCCCAGTCCACAGGGTTCCAGAATCCACCGATGTCATGTTAAAGGCCACAGGGTTCCAGAATCAAACCGTTCTCATGTTCCCGGGCCACAGGGTTCCAGAATCAAGCCTCAGTCATTTTGCCAGGCCAGAGTGTTCCACCATCATATCTCAGTCATGATCCCAGGCCACATGTTTCCACAATGAAACCTCAGTCATTTTCCCAAGCCAAAGGTCTACAAAATCAAACCTCAGTCATGTTCCCAGGACACATGGTTCCAGAATCAAACCTGAGTCATGTTCGCGGGCCACAGGTTTCAACCATCAAACCTCAGTCATGTTCCCAGGACACAGGTGTCCAGAATCAAACCTCAGTCATGTTCCCAGGGCACAGGCTTCCAGAAACACACCTCAGTCATGTTCCCAGGACACAAGTTTCCAGAATCAACCAGATATCATGCTTCCTGGCCACAGTCTTCCAGAATCAAACCTTAGTCATGTTGCCAAGCCACAGGTTTCCACCATCAAACCTCAGACATGTTCCCAGGCCACAGGGTTCTAGAATCCACCGATGTCATGTTCCCAGGCCACAGGGTTCGAGAATCAATCCTCAGTTATGTTTCCAGGCTACAGGGTTCTAGAATAAAACCTCAGTCATGTTCCCAATCCACAGGGTTCCAGAACCAAGGCTCAGTCAGGTTCCCGGGGCACAGTATTCCACAATCTAAACAGATGTCACATGCCCAGTCCCCAGGGTTCCAGAATCCACCGGTATCATGTTCCCAGGCCACAGGGTTCCAGAATCAATCCTCAGTTATGTTCCCAGGCTACAGAGTTCCAGAATAAAACCTCAGTCATGTTCCCAGTCCACAGGGTTTCAGAACCAAGGCTCAGTCAGGTTCCCGGGGCACAGTATTCCACAATCTAAACAGATGTCATGTTCCCAGGCCACAGTTTTCCAGAATCACGCCTCAGTCATGTTCCCAGGCCACAGGGATCCAGAATCAAACGTCAGTCATGTTGCCAGGCCACAGGTTTCTGCCATCAAACCTCAGTCACGTTCCCGGGCCACAGGGTTCCAGAATCAAGCCTCAGTCATTTTGCCAGGCCAGAGTGTTCCACCATCAAACCTCAGTCATGATCCCAGGCCACATGTTTCCACAATGAAACCTCAGTCATTTTCTCAGGCCAAAGGTTTCCAGAATCAAACCTCAGTCATATTCCCAGGACACATGGTTCCAGAATCAAACCTGAGTCATGTTCGCAGGCCACAGGTTTCAACAATCAAACATCACTCATGTTCCCAGGACACAGGTGTCCAGAATCAAACCTCAGTCATGTACCCAGGGAACAGGCTTCCAGCAACAAACCTTTGTCATATTCCCAGGGCACAGGGTTCCAGAATCAAACCTCAGTCTTGTTCCCAAGACAGAAGTTTCCAGAATCAACCCGATATCATGTTTCCTGGCCACAGTCTTCCAGTATCAAACCTCAGTCATGTTGCCAGGCCACAGGGTTCCACCATCAATCCTCACTCATGTTCCCAGGCCAGAGGGTTCCAGAATCAAACCGTTCTCATGTTCCCAGGCCACAGGGTTCCAGAATCCACCGATGTCATGTTAAAGGCCACAGGGTTCCAGAATCAAACCGTTCTCATGTTCCCGGGCCACAGGGTTCCAGAATCAAGCCTCAGTCATTTTGCCAGGCCAGAGTGTTCCACCATCAAACCTCAGTCATGATCCCAGGCCACATGTTTCCACAATGAAACCTCAGTCATTTTCCCAGGCCAAAGGTTTCCAAAATCAAACCTCAGTCATGTTCCCAGGACACATGGTTCCAGAATCAAACCTGAGTCATGTTCGCGGGCCACAGGTTTCAACCATCAAACCTCAGTCATGTTCCCAGGACACAGGTGTCCAGAATCAAACCTCAGTCATGTTCCCAGGGCACAGGCTTCCAGAAACAAACCTCAGTCATGTTCCCAGGACACAAGTTTCCAGAATCAACCAGATATCATGCTTCCTGGCCACAGTCTTCCAGAATCAAACCTAAGTCATGTTGCCAAGCCACAGGTTTCCACCATCAAACCTCAGACATGTTCCCAGGCCACAGGGTTCTAGAATCCACCGATGTCATGTTCCCAGGCCACAGGGTTCGAGAATCAATCCTCAGTTATGTTTCCCGGCTACAGGGTTCTAGAATAAAACCTCAGTCATGTTCCCAATCCACAGGGTTCCAGAACCAAGGCTCAGTCAGGTTCCCGGGGCACAGTATTCCACAATCTAAACAGATGTCACATGCCCAGTCCCCAGGGTTCCAGAATCCACCGGTATCATGTTCCCAGGCCACAGGGTTCCAGAATCAATCCTCAGTTATGTTCCCAGGCTACAGGGTTCCAGAATAAAACCTCAGTCATGTTCCCAGTCCACAGGGTTTCAGAACCAAGGCTCAGTCAGGTTCCCGGGGCACAGTATTCCACGATCTAAACAGATGTCATGTTCCCAGGCCACAGTTTTCCAGAATCACGCCTCAGTCATGTTCCCAGGCCACAGGGATCCAGAATCAAACGTCAGTCATGTTGCCAGGCCACAGGTTTCTGCCATCAAACCTCAGTCACGTTCCCGGGCCACAGGGTTCCAGAATCAAGCCTCAGTCATTTTGCCAGGCCAGAGTGTTCCACCATCAAACCTCAGTCATGATCCCAGGCCACATGTTTCCACAATGAAACCTCAGTCATTTTCTCAGGCCAAAGGTTTCCAGAATCAAACCTCAGTCATATTCCCAGGACACATGGTTCCAGAATCAAACCTGAGTCATGTTCGCAGGCCACAGGTTTCAACAATCAAACATCACTCATGTTCCCAGGACACAGGTGTCCAGAATCAAACTTCAGTCATGTACCCAGGGAACAGGCTTCCAGCAACAAACCTTTGTCATATTCCCAGGACACAGGGTTCCAGAATCAAACCTCAGTCTTGTTCCCAGGACAGAAGTTTCCAGAATCAACCCGATATCATGTTTCCTGGCCACAGTCTTCCAGTATCAAACCTCAGGCATGTTGCCAGGCCACAGGGTTCCACCATCAATCCTCACTCATGTTCCCAGGCCACAGGGTTCCAGAATCAAACCGTTCTCATGTTCCCAGTCCACAGGGTTCCAGAATCCACCGATGTCATGTTAAAGGCCACAGGGTTCCAGAATCAAACCGTTCTTATGTTCCCGGGCCACAGGGTTCCAGAATCAAGCCTCAGTCATTTTGCCAGGCCAGAGTGTTCCACCATCAAACCTCAGTCATGATCCCAGGCCACATGTTTCCACAATGAAACCTCAGTCATTTTCCCAAGCCAAAGGTCTCCAAAATCAAACCTCAGTCATGTTCCCAGGACACATGGTTCCAGAATCAAACCTGAGTCATGTTCGCGGGCCACAGGTTTCAACCATCAAACCTCAGTCATGTTCCCAGGACACAGGGGTCCAGAATCAAACCTCAGTCATGTTCCCAGGGCACAGGCTTCCAGAAACAAACCTCAGTCATGTTCCCAGGACACAAGTTTCCAGAATCAACCAGATATCATGCTTCCTGGCCACAGTCTTCCAGAATCAAACCTTAGTCATGTTGCCAAGCCACAGGTTTCCACCATCAAACCTCAGACATGTTCCCAGGCCACAGGGTTCTAGAATCCACCGATGTCATGTTCCCAGGCCACTGGGTTCGAGAATCAATCCTCAGTTATGTTTCCCGGCTACAGGGTTCTAGAATAAAACCTCAGTCATGTTCCCAATCCACAGGGTTCCAGAACCAAGGCTCAGTCAGGTTCCCGGGGCACAGTATTCCACAATCTAAACAGATGTCACATGCCCAGTCCCGAGGGTTCCAGAATCCACCGGTATCATGTTCCCAGGCCACAGGGTTCCAGAATCAATCCTCAGTTATGTTCCCAGGCTACAGGGTTCCAGAATAAAACCTCAGTCATGTTCCCAGTCCACAGGGTTTCAGAACCAAGGCTCAGTCAGGTTCCCGGGGCACAGTATTCCACAATCTAAACAGATGTCATGTTCCCAGGCCACAGTTTTCCAAAATCACGCCTCAGTCATGTTCCCAGGCCACAGGGATCCAGAATCAAACGTCAGTCATGTTGCCAGGCCACAGGTTTCTGCCATCAAACCTCAGTCACGTTCCTGGGTCACAGGGTTCCTGAATCAAGCCTCAGTCATTTTGCCAGGCCAGAGTGTTCCACCATCAAACCTCAGTCATGATCCCAGGCCACATGTTTCCACAATGAAACCTCAGTCATTTTCTCAGGCCAAAGGTTTCCAGAATCAAACCTCAGTCATATTCCCAGGACACATGGTTCCAGAATCAAACCTGAGTCATGTTCGCAGGCCACAGGTTTCAACAATCAAACATCACTCATGTTCCCAGGACACAGGTGTCCAGAATCAAACCTCAGTCATGTACCCAGGGAACAGGCTTCCAGCAACAAACCTTTGTCATATTCCCAGGACACAGGGTTCCAGAATCAAACCTCAGTCTTGTTCCCAGGACAGAAGTTTCCAGAATCAACCCGATATCATGTTTCCTGGCCACAGTCTTCCAGTATCAAACCTCAGTCATGTTGCCAGGCCACAGGGTTCCACCATCAATCCTCACTCATGTTCCCAGGCCAGAGGGTTCCAGAATCAAACCGTTCTCATGTTCCCAGGCCACAGGGTTCCAGAATCCACCGATGTCATGATAAAGGCCACAGGGTTCCAGAATCAAACCGTTCTCATGTTCCCGGGCCACAGGGTTCCAGAATCAAGCCTCAGTCATTTTGCCAGGCCAGAGTGTTCCACCATCAAACCTCAGTCATGATCCCAGGCCACATGTTTCCACAATGAAACCTCAGTCATTTTCCCAGGCCAAAGGTTTCCAAAATCAAACCTCAGTCATGTTCCCAGGACACATGGTTCCAGAATCAAACCTGAGTCATGTTCGCGGGCCACAGGTTTCAACCATCAAACCTCAGTCATGTTCCCAGGACACAGGTGTCCAGAATCAAACCTCAGTCATGTTCCCAGGGCACAGGCTTCCAGAAACACACCTCAGTCATGTTCCCAGGACACAAGTTTCCAGAATCAACCAGATATCATGCTTCCTGGCCACAGTCTTCCAGAATCAAACCTTAGTCATGTTGCCAAGCCACAGGTTTCCACCATCAAACCTCAGACATGTTCCCAGGCCACAGGGTTCTAGAATCCACCGATGTCATGTTCCCAGGCCACAGGGTTCGAGAATCAATCCTCAGTTATGTTTCCCGGCTACAGGGTTCTAGAATAAAACCTCAGTCATGTTCCCAATCCACAGGGTTCCAGAACCAAGGCTCAGTCAGGTTCCCGGGGCACAGTATTCCACAATCTAAACAGATGTCACATGCCCAGTCCCCAGGGTTCCAGAATCCACCGGTATCATGTTCCCAGGCCACAGGGTTCCAGAATCAATCCTCAGTTATGTTCCCAGGCTACAGGGTTCCAGAATAAAACCTCAGTCATGTTCCCAGTCCACAGGGTTTCAGAACCAAGGCTCAGTCAGGTTCCCGGGGCACAGTATTCCACAATCTAAACAGATGTCATGTTCCCAGGCCACAGTTTTCCAGAATCACGCCTCAGTCATGTTCCCAGGCCACAGGGATCCAGAATCAAACGTCAGTCATGTTGCCAGGCCACAGGTTTCTGCCATCAAACCTCAGTCACGTTCCCGAGCCACAGGGTTCCAGAATCAAGCCTCAGTCATTTTGCCAGGCCAGAGTGTTCCACCATCAAACCTCAGTCATGATCCCAGGCCACATGTTTCCACAATGAAACCTCAGTGATTTTCTCAGGCCAAAGGTTTCCAGAATCAAACCTCAGTCATATTCCCAGGACACATGGTTCCAGAATCAAACCTGAGTCATGTTCGCAGGCCACAGGTTTCAACAATCAAACATCACTCATGTTCCCAGGACACAGGTGTCCAGAATCAAACCTCAGTCATGTTCCCAGGGCACAGGCTTCCAGAAACAAACCTCAGTCATGTTCCCAGGACACAAGTTTCCAGAATCAACCAGATATCATGCTTCCTGGCCACAGTCTTCCAGAATCAAACCTAAGTCATGTTGCCAAGCCACAGGTTTCCACCATCAAACCTCAGACATGTTCCCAGGCCACAGGGTTCTAGAATCCACCGATGTCATGTTCCCAGGCCACAGGGTTCGAGAATCAATCCTCAGTTATGTTTCCCGGCTACAGGGTTCTAGAATAAAACCTCAGTCATGTTCCCAATCCACAGGGTTCCAGAACCAAGGCTCAGTCAGGTTCCCGGGGCACAGTATTCCACAATCTAAACAGATGTCACATGCCCAGTCCCCAGGGTTCCAGAATCCACCGGTATCATTTTCCCAGGCCACAGGGTTCCAGAATCAATCCTCAGTTATGTTCCCAGGCTACAGGGTTCCAGAATAAAACCTCAGTCATGTTCCCAGTCCACAGGGTTTCAGAACCAAGGCTCAGTCAGGTTCCCGGGGCACAGTATTCCACAATCTAAACAGATGTCATGTTCCCAGGCCACAGTTTTCCAGAATCACGCCTCAGTCATGTTCCCAGGCCACAGGGATCCAGAATCAAACGTCAGTCATGTTGCCAGGCCACAGGTTTCTGCCATCAAACCTCAGTCACGTTCCCGGGCCACAGGGTTCCAGAATCAAGCCTCAGTCATTTTGCCAGGCCAGAGTGTTCCACCATCAAACCTCAGTCATGATCCCAGGCCACATGTTTCCACAATGAAACCTCAGTCATTTTCTCAGGCCAAAGTTTTCCAGAATCAAACCTCAGTCATATTCCCAGGACACATGGTTCCAGAATCAAACCTGAGTCATGTTCGCAGGCCACAGGTTTCAACAATCAAACATCACTCATGTTCCCAGGACACAGGTGTCCAGAATCAAACCTCAGTCATGTACCCAGGGAACAGGCTTCCAGCAACAAACCTTTGTCATATTCCCAGGACACAGGGTTCCAGAATCAAACCTCAGTCTTGTTCCCAGGACAGAAGTTTCCAGAATCAACCCGATATCATGTTTCCTGGCCACAGTCTTCCAGTATCAAACCTCAGGCATGTTGCCAGGCCACAGGGTTCCACCATCAATCCTCACTCATGTTCCCAGGCCACAGGGTTCCAGAATCAAACCGTTCTCATGTTCCCAGGCCACAGGGTTCCAGAATCCACCGATGTCATGTTAAAGGCCACAGGGTTCCAGAATCAAACCGTTCTCATGTTCCCGGGCCACAGGGTTCCAGAATCAAGCCTCAGTCATTTTGCCAGGCCAGAGTGTTCCACCATCATATCTCAGTCATGATCCCAGGCCACATGTTTCCACAATGAAACCTCAGTCATTTTCCCAAGCCAAAGGTCTCCAAAATCAAACCTCAGTCATGTTCCCAGGACACATGGTTCCAGAATCAAACCTGAGTCATGTTCGCGGGCCACAGGTTTCAACCATCAAACCTCAGTCATGTTCCCAGGACACAGGTGTCCAGAATCAAACCTCAATCATGTTCCCAGGGCACAGGCTTCCAGAAACACACCTCAGTCATGTTCCCAGGACACAAGTTTCCAGAATCAACCAGATATCATGCTTCCTGGCCACAGTCTTCCAGAATCAAACCTTAGTCATGTTGCCAAGCCACAGGTTTCCACCATCAAACCTCAGACATGTTCCCAGGCCACAGGGTTCTAGAATCCACCGATGTCATGTTCCCAGGCCACAGGGTTCGAGAATCAATCCTCAGTTATGTTTCCAGGCTACAGGGTTCTAGAATAAAACCTCAGTCATGTTCCCAATCCACAGGGTTCCAGAACCAAGGCTCAGTCAGGTTCCCGGGGCACAGTATTCCACAATCTAAACAGATGTCACATGCCCAGTCCCCAGGGTTCCAGAATCCACCGGTATCATGTTCCCAGGCCACAGGGTTCCAGAATCAATCCTCAGTTATGTTCCCAGGCTACAGGGTTCCAGAATAAAACCTCAGTCATGTTCCCAGTCCACAGGGTTTCAGAACCAAGGCTCAGTCAGGTTCCCGGGGCACAGTATTCCACAATCTAAACAGATGTCATGTTCCCAGGCCACAGTTTTCCAGAATCACGCCTCAGTCATGTTCCCAGGCCACAGGGATCCAGAATCAAACGTCAGTCATGTTGCCAGGCCACAGGTTTCTGCCATCAAACCTCAGTCACGTTCCCGGGCCACAGGGTTCCAGAATCAAGCCTCAGTCATTTTGCCAGGCCAGAGTGTTCCACCATCAAACCTCAGTCATGATCCCAGGCCACATGTTTCCACAATGAAACCTCAGTCATTTTCTCAGGCCAAAGGTTTCCAGAATCAAACCTCAGTCATATTCCCAGGACACATGGTTCCAGAATCAAACCTGAGTCATGTTCGCAGGCCACAGGTTTCAACAATCAAACATCACTCATGTTCCCAGGACACAGGTGTCCAGAATCAAACCTCAGTCATGTACCCAGGGAACAGGCTTCCAGCAACAAACCTTTGTCATATTCCCAGGGCACAGGGTTCCAGAATCAAACCTCAGTCTTGTTCCCAGGACAGAAGTTTCCAGAATCAACCCGATATCATGTTTCCTGGCCACAGTCTTCCAGTATCAAACCTCAGTCATGTTGCCAGGCCACAGGGTTCCACCATCAATCCTCACTCATGTTCCCAGGCCAGAGGGTTCCAGAATCAAACCGTTCTCATGTTCCCAGGCCACAGGGTTCCAGAATCCACCGATGTCATGTTAAAGGCCACAGGGTTCCAGAATCAAACCGTTCTCATGTTCCCGGGCCACAGGGTTCCAGAATCAAGCCTCAGTCATTTTGCCAGGCCAGAGTGTTCCACCATCAAACCTCAGTCATGATCCCAGGCCACATGTTTCCACAATGAAACCTCAGTCATTTTCCCAGGCCAAAGGTTTCCAAAATCAAACCTCAGTCATGTTCCCAGGACACATGGTTCCAGAATCAAACCTGAGTCATGTTCGCGGGCCACAGGTTTCAACCATCAAACCTCAGTCATGTTCCCAGGACACAGGTGTCCAGAATCAAACCTCAGTCATGTTCCCAGGGCACAGGCTTCCAGAAACAAACCTCAGTCATGTTCCCAGGACACAAGTTTCCAGAATCAACCAGATATCATGCTTCCTGGCCACAGTCTTCCAGAATCAAACCTAAGTCATGTTGCCAAGCCACAGTTTTCCACCATCAAACCTCAGATATGTTCCCAGGCCACAGGGTTCTAGAATCCACCGATGTCATGTTCCCAGGCCACAGGGTTCGAGAATCAATCCTCAGTTATGTTTCCCGGCTACAGGGTTCTAGAATAAAACCTCAGTCATGTTCCCAATCCACAGGGTTCCAGAACCAAGGCTCAGTCAGGTTCCCGGGGCACAGTATTCCACAATCTAAACAGATGTCACATGCCCAGTCCCCAGGGTTCCAGAATCCACCGGTATCATGTTCCCAGGCCACAGGGTTCCAGAATCAATCCTCAGTTATGTTCCCAGGCTACAGGGTTCCAGAATAAAACCTCAGTCATGTTCCCAGTCCACAGGGTTTCAGAACCAAGGCTCAGTCAGGTTCCCGGGGCACAGTATTCCACGATCTAAACAGATGTCATGTTCCCAGGCCACAGTTTTCCAGAATCACGCCTCAGTCATGTTCCCAGGCCACAGGGATCCAGAATCAAACGTCAGTCATGTTGCCAGGCCACAGGTTTCTGCCATCAAACCTCAGTCACGTTCCCAGGCCACAGGGTTCCAGAATCAAGCCTCAGTCATTTTGCCAGGCCAGAGTGTTCCACCATCAAACCTCAGTCATGATCCCAGGCCACATGTTTCCACAATGAAACCTCAGTCATTTTCCCAGGCCAAAGGTTTCCAAAATCAAACCTCAGTCATGTTCCCAGGACACATGGTTCCAGAATCAAACCTGAGTCATGTTCGCGGGCCACAGGTTTCAACCATCAAACCTCAGTCATGTTCCCAGGACACAGGTGTCCAGAATCAAACCTCAGTCATGTTCCCAGGGCACAGGCTTCCAGAAACAAACCTCAGTCATGTTCCCAGGACACAAGTTTCCAGAATCAACCAGATATCATGCTTCCTGGCCACAGTCTTCCAGAATCAAACCTAAGTCATGTTGCCAAGCCACAGGTTTCCACCATCAAACCTCAGACATGTTCCCAGGCCACAGGGTTCTAGAATCCACCGATGTCATGTTCCCAGGCCACAGGGTTCGAGAATCAATCCTCAGTTATGTTTCCCGGCTACAGGGTTCTAGAATAAAACCTCAGTCATGTTCCCAATCCACAGGGTTCCAGAACCAAGGCTCAGTCAGGTTCCCGGGGCACAGTATTCCACAATCTAAACAGATGTCACATGCCCAGTCCCCAGGGTTCCAGAATCCACCGGTATCATGTTCCCAGGCCACAGGGTTCCAGAATCAATCCTCAGTTATGTTCCCAGGCTACAGGGTTCCAGAATAAAACCTCAGTCATGTTCCCAGTCCACAGGGTTTCAGAACCAAGGCTCAGTCAGGTTCCCGGGGCACAGTATTCCACGATCTAAACAGATGTCATGTTCCCAGGCCACAGTTTTCCAGAATCACGCCTCAGTCATGTTCCCAGGCCACAGGGATCCAGAATCAAACGTCAGTCATGTTGCCAGGCCACAGGTTTCTGCCATCAAACCTCAGTCACGTTCCCGGGCCACAGGGTTCCAGAATCAAGCCTCAGTCATTTTGCCAGGCCAGAGTGTTCCACCATCAAACCTCAGTCATGATCCCAGGCCACATGTTTCCACAATGAAACCTCAGTCATTTTCTCAGGCCAAAGGTTTCCAGAATCAAACCTCAGTCATATTCCCAGGACACATGGTTCCAGAATCAAACCTGAGTCATGTTCGCAGGCCACAGGTTTCAACAATCAAACATCACTCATGTTCCCAGGACACAGGTGTCCAGAATCAAACTTCAGTCATGTACCCAGGGAACAGGCTTCCAGCAACAAACCTTTGTCATATTCCCAGGACACAGGGTTCCAGAATCAAACCTCAGTCTTGTTCCCAGGACAGAAGTTTCCAGAATCAACCCGATATCATGTTTCCTGGCCACAGTCTTCCAGTATCAAACCTCAGGCATGTTGCCAGGCCACAGGGTTCCACCATCAATCCTCACTCATGTTCCCAGGCCACAGGGTTCCAGAATCAAACCGTTCTCATGTTCCCAGTCCACAGGGTTCCAGAATCCACCGATGTCATGTTAAAGGCCACAGGGTTCCAGAATCAAACCGTTCTTATGTTCCCGGGCCACAGGGTTCCAGAATCAAGCCTCAGTCATTTTGCCAGGCCAGAGTGTTCCACCATCAAACCTCAGTCATGATCCCAGGCCACATGTTTCCACAATGAAACCTCAGTCATTTTCCCAAGCCAAAGGTCTCCAAAATCAAACCTCAGTCATGTTCCCAGGACACATGGTTCCAGAATCAAACCTGAGTCATGTTCGCGGGCCACAGGTTTCAACCATCAAACCTCAGTCATGTTCCCAGGACACAGGGGTCCAGAATCAAACCTCAGTCATGTTCCCAGGGCACAGGCTTCCAGAAACAAACCTCAGTCATGTTCCCAGGACACAAGTTTCCAGAATCAACCAGATATCATGCTTCCTGGCCACAGTCTTCCAGAATCAAACCTTAGTCATGTTGCCAAGCCACAGGTTTCCACCATCAAACCTCAGACATGTTCCCAGGCCACAGGGTTCTAGAATCCACCGATGTCATGTTCCCAGGCCACTGGGTTCGAGAATCAATCCTCAGTTATGTTTCCCGGCTACAGGGTTCTAGAATAAAACCTCAGTCATGTTCCCAATCCACAGGGTTCCAGAACCAAGGCTCAGTCAGGTTCCCGGGGCACAGTATTCCACAATCTAAACAGATGTCACATGCCCAGTCCCGAGGGTTCCAGAATCCACCGGTATCATGTTCCCAGGCCACAGGGTTCCAGAATCAATCCTCAGTTATGTTCCCAGGCTACAGGGTTCCAGAATAAAACCTCAGTCATGTTCCCAGTCCACAGGGTTTCAGAACCAAGGCTCAGTCAGGTTCCCGGGGCACAGTATTCCACAATCTAAACAGATGTCATGTTCCCAGGCCACAGTTTTCCAAAATCACGCCTCAGTCATGTTCCCAGGCCACAGGGATCCAGAATCAAACGTCAGTCATGTTGCCAGGCCACAGGTTTCTGCCATCAAACCTCAGTCACGTTCCTGGGTCACAGGGTTCCTGAATCAAGCCTCAGTCATTTTGCCAGGCCAGAGTGTTCCACCATCAAACCTCAGTCATGATCCCAGGCCACATGTTTCCACAATGAAACCTCAGTCATTTTCTCAGGCCAAAGGTTTCCAGAATCAAACCTCAGTCATATTCCCAGGACACATGGTTCCAGAATCAAACCTGAGTCATGTTCGCAGGCCACAGGTTTCAACAATCAAACATCACTCATGTTCCCAGGACACAGGTGTCCAGAATCAAACCTCAGTCATGTACCCAGGGAACAGGCTTCCAGCAACAAACCTTTGTCATATTCCCAGGACACAGGGTTCCAGAATCAAACCTCAGTCTTGTTCCCAGGACAGAAGTTTCCAGAATCAACCCGATATCATGTTTCCTGGCCACAGTCTTCCAGTATCAAACCTCAGTCATGTTGCCAGGCCACAGGGTTCCACCATCAATCCTCACTCATGTTCCCAGGCCAGAGGGTTCCAGAATCAAACCGTTCTCATGTTCCCAGGCCACAGGGTTCCAGAATCCACCGATGTCATGATAAAGGCCACAGGGTTCCAGAATCAAACCGTTCTCATGTTCCCGGGCCACAGGGTTCCAGAATCAAGCCTCAGTCATTTTGCCAGGCCAGAGTGTTCCACCATCAAACCTCAGTCATGATCCCAGGCCACATGTTTCCACAATGAAACCTCAGTCATTTTCCCAGGCCAAAGGTTTCCAAAATCAAACCTCAGTCATGTTCCCAGGACACATGGTTCCAGAATCAAACCTGAGTCATGTTCGCGGGCCACAGGTTTCAACCATCAAACCTCAGTCATGTTCCCAGGACACAGGTGTCCAGAATCAAACCTCAGTCATGTTCCCAGGGCACAGGCTTCCAGAAACACACCTCAGTCATGTTCCCAGGACACAAGTTTCCAGAATCAACCAGATATCATGCTTCCTGGCCACAGTCTTCCAGAATCAAACCTTAGTCATGTTGCCAAGCCACAGGTTTCCACCATCAAACCTCAGACATGTTCCCAGGCCACAGGGTTCTAGAATCCACCGATGTCATGTTCCCAGGCCACAGGGTTCGAGAATCAATCCTCAGTTATGTTTCCCGGCTACAGGGTTCTAGAATAAAACCTCAGTCATGTTCCCAATCCACAGGGTTCCAGAACCAAGGCTCAGTCAGGTTCCCGGGGCACAGTATTCCACAATCTAAACAGATGTCACATGCCCAGTCCCCAGGGTTCCAGAATCCACCGGTATCATGTTCCCAGGCCACAGGGTTCCAGAATCAATCCTCAGTTATGTTCCCAGGCTACAGGGTTCCAGAATAAAACCTCAGTCATGTTCCCAGTCCACAGGGTTTCAGAACCAAGGCTCAGTCAGGTTCCCGGGGCACAGTATTCCACAATCTAAACAGATGTCATGTTCCCAGGCCACAGTTTTCCAGAATCACGCCTCAGTCATGTTCCCAGGCCACAGGGATCCAGAATCAAACGTCAGTCATGTTGCCAGGCCACAGGTTTCTGCCATCAAACCTCAGTCACGTTCCCGAGCCACAGGGTTCCAGAATCAAGCCTCAGTCATTTTGCCAGGCCAGAGTGTTCCACCATCAAACCTCAGTCATGATCCCAGGCCACATGTTTCCACAATGAAACCTCAGTGATTTTCTCAGGCCAAAGGTTTCCAGAATCAAACCTCAGTCATATTCCCAGGACACATGGTTCCAGAATCAAACCTGAGTCATGTTCGCAGGCCACAGGTTTCAACAATCAAACATCACTCATGTTCCCAGGACACAGGTGTCCAGAATCAAACCTCAGTCATGTTCCCAGGGCACAGGCTTCCAGAAACAAACCTCAGTCATGTTCCCAGGACACAAGTTTCCAGAATCAACCAGATATCATGCTTCCTGGCCACAGTCTTCCAGAATCAAACCTAAGTCATGTTGCCAAGCCACAGGTTTCCACCATCAAACCTCAGACATGTTCCCAGGCCACAGGGTTCTAGAATCCACCGATGTCATGTTCCCAGGCCACAGGGTTCGAGAATCAATCCTCAGTTATGTTTCCCGGCTACAGGGTTCTAGAATAAAACCTCAGTCATGTTCCCAATCCACAGGGTTCCAGAACCAAGGCTCAGTCAGGTTCCCGGGGCACAGTATTCCACAATCTAAACAGATGTCACATGCCCAGTCCCCAGGGTTCCAGAATCCACCGGTATCATTTTCCCAGGCCACAGGGTTCCAGAATCAATCCTCAGTTATGTTCCCAGGCTACAGGGTTCCAGAATAAAACCTCAGTCATGTTCCCAGTCCACAGGGTTTCAGAACCAAGGCTCAGTCAGGTTCCCGGGGCACAGTATTCCACAATCTAAACAGATGTCATGTTCCCAGGCCACAGTTTTCCAGAATCACGCCTCAGTCATGTTCCCAGGCCACAGGGATCCAGAATCAAACGTCAGTCATGTTGCCAGGCCACAGGTTTCTGCCATCAAACCTCAGTCACGTTCCCGGGCCACAGGGTTCCAGAATCAAGCCTCAGTCATTTTGCCAGGCCAGAGTGTTCCACCATCAAACCTCAGTCATGATCCCAGGCCACATGTTTCCACAATGAAACCTCAGTCATTTTCTCAGGCCAAAGTTTTCCAGAATCAAACCTCAGTCATATTCCCAGGACACATGGTTCCAGAATCAAACCTGAGTCATGTTCGCAGGCCACAGGTTTCAACAATCAAACATCACTCATGTTCCCAGGACACAGGTGTCCAGAATCAAACCTCAGTCATGTACCCAGGGAACAGGCTTCCAGCAACAAACCTTTGTCATATTCCCAGGACACAGGGTTCCAGAATCAAACCTCAGTCTTGTTCCCAGGACAGAAGTTTCCAGAATCAACCCGATATCATGTTTCCTGGCCACAGTCTTCCAGTATCAAACCTCAGGCATGTTGCCAGGCCACAGGGTTCCACCATCAATCCTCACTCATGTTCCCAGGCCACAGGGTTCCAGAATCAAACCGTTCTCATGTTCCCAGGCCACAGGGTTCCAGAATCCACCGATGTCATGTTAAAGGCCACAGGGTTCCAGAATCAAACCGTTCTCATGTTCCCGGGCCACAGGGTTCCAGAATCAAGCCTCAGTCATTTTGCCAGGCCAGAGTGTTCCACCATCATATCTCAGTCATGATCCCAGGCCACATGTTTCCACAATGAAACCTCAGTCATTTTCCCAAGCCAAAGGTCTCCAAAATCAAACCTCAGTCATGTTCCCAGGACACATGGTTCCAGAATCAAACCTGAGTCATGTTCGCGGGCCACAGGTTTCAACCATCAAACCTCAGTCATGTTCCCAGGACACAGGTGTCCAGAATCAAACCTCAATCATGTTCCCAGGGCACAGGCTTCCAGAAACACACCTCAGTCATGTTCCCAGGACACAAGTTTCCAGAATCAACCAGATATCATGCTTCCTGGCCACAGTCTTCCAGAATCAAACCTTAGTCATGTTGCCAAGCCACAGGTTTCCACCATCAAACCTCAGACATGTTCCCAGGCCACAGGGTTCTAGAATCCACCGATGTCATGTTCCCAGGCCACAGGGTTCGAGAATCAATCCTCAGTTATGTTTCCAGGCTACAGGGTTCTAGAATAAAACCTCAGTCATGTTCCCAATCCACAGGGTTCCAGAACCAAGGCTCAGTCAGGTTCCCGGGGCACAGTATTCCACAATCTAAACAGATGTCACATGCCCAGTCCCCAGGGTTCCAGAATCCACCGGTATCATGTTCCCAGGCCACAGGGTTCCAGAATCAATCCTCAGTTATGTTCCCAGGCTACAGGGTTCCAGAATAAAACCTCAGTCATGTTCCCAGTCCACAGGGTTTCAGAACCAAGGCTCAGTCAGGTTCCCGGGGCACAGTATTCCACAATCTAAACAGATGTCATGTTCCCAGGCCACAGTTTTCCAGAATCACGCCTCAGTCATGTTCCCAGGCCACAGGGATCCAGAATCAAACGTCAGTCATGTTGCCAGGCCACAGGTTTCTGCCATCAAACCTCAGTCACGTTCCCGGGCCACAGGGTTCCAGAATCAAGCCTCAGTCATTTTGCCAGGCCAGAGTGTTCCACCATCAAACCTCAGTCATGATCCCAGGCCACATGTTTCCACAATGAAACCTCAGTCATTTTCTCAGGCCAAAGGTTTCCAGAATCAAACCTCAGTCATATTCCCAGGACACATGGTTCCAGAATCAAACCTGAGTCATGTTCGCAGGCCACAGGTTTCAACAATCAAACATCACTCATGTTCCCAGGACACAGGTGTCCAGAATCAAACCTCAGTCATGTACCCAGGGAACAGGCTTCCAGCAACAAACCTTTGTCATATTCCCAGGGCACAGGGTTCCAGAATCAAACCTCAGTCTTGTTCCCAGGACAGAAGTTTCCAGAATCAACCCGATATCATGTTTCCTGGCCACAGTCTTCCAGTATCAAACCTCAGTCATGTTGCCAGGCCACAGGGTTCCACCATCAATCCTCACTCATGTTCCCAGGCCAGAGGGTTCCAGAATCAAACCGTTCTCATGTTCCCAGGCCACAGGGTTCCAGAATCCACCGATGTCATGTTAAAGGCCACAGGGTTCCAGAATCAAACCGTTCTCATGTTCCCGGGCCACAGGGTTCCAGAATCAAGCCTCAGTCATTTTGCCAGGCCAGAGTGTTCCACCATCAAACCTCAGTCATGATCCCAGGCCACATGTTTCCACAATGAAACCTCAGTCATTTTCCCAGGCCAAAGGTTTCCAAAATCAAACCTCAGTCATGTTCCCAGGACACATGGTTCCAGAATCAAACCTGAGTCATGTTCGCGGGCCACAGGTTTCAACCATCAAACCTCAGTCATGTTCCCAGGACACAGGTGTCCAGAATCAAACCTCAGTCATGTTCCCAGGGCACAGGCTTCCAGAAACAAACCTCAGTCATGTTCCCAGGACACAAGTTTCCAGAATCAACCAGATATCATGCTTCCTGGCCACAGTCTTCCAGAATCAAACCTAAGTCATGTTGCCAAGCCACAGTTTTCCACCATCAAACCTCAGATATGTTCCCAGGCCACAGGGTTCTAGAATCCACCGATGTCATGTTCCCAGGCCACAGGGTTCGAGAATCAATCCTCAGTTATGTTTCCCGGCTACAGGGTTCTAGAATAAAACCTCAGTCATGTTCCCAATCCACAGGGTTCCAGAACCAAGGCTCAGTCAGGTTCCCGGGGCACAGTATTCCACAATCTAAACAGATGTCACATGCCCAGTCCCCAGGGTTCCAGAATCCACCGGTATCATGTTCCCAGGCCACAGGGTTCCAGAATCAATCCTCAGTTATGTTCCCAGGCTACAGGGTTCCAGAATAAAACCTCAGTCATGTTCCCAGTCCACAGGGTTTCAGAACCAAGGCTCAGTCAGGTTCCCGGGGCACAGTATTCCACGATCTAAACAGATGTCATGTTCCCAGGCCACAGTTTTCCAGAATCACGCCTCAGTCATGTTCCCAGGCCACAGGGATCCAGAATCAAACGTCAGTCATGTTGCCAGGCCACAGGTTTCTGCCATCAAACCTCAGTCACGTTCCCGGGCCACAGGGTTCCAGAATCAAGCCTCAGTCATTTTGCCAGGCCAGAGTGTTCCACCATCAAACCTCAGTCATGATCCCAGGCCACATGTTTCCACAATGAAACCTCAGTCATTTTCTCAGGCCAAAGGTTTCCAGAATCAAACCTCAGTCATATTCCCAGGACACATGGTTCCAGAATCAAACCTGAGTCATGTTCGCAGGCCACAGGTTTCAACAATCAAACATCACTCATGTTCCCAGGACACAGGTGTCCAGAATCAAACTTCAGTCATGTACCCAGGGAACAGGCTTCCAGCAACAAACCTTTGTCATATTCCCAGGACACAGGGTTCCAGAATCAAACCTCAGTCTTGTTCCCAGGACAGAAGTTTCCAGAATCAACCCGATATCATGTTTCCTGGCCACAGTCTTCCAGTATCAAACCTCAGGCATGTTGCCAGGCCACAGGGTTCCACCATCAATCCTCACTCATGTTCCCAGGCCACAGGGTTCCAGAATCAAACCGTTCTCATGTTCCCAGTCCACAGGGTTCCAGAATCCACCGATGTCATGTTAAAGGCCACAGGGTTCCAGAATCAAACCGTTCTCATGTTCCCGGGCCACAGGGTTCCAGAATCAAGCCTCAGTCATTTTGCCAGGCCAGAGTGTTCCACCATCAAACCTCAGTCATGATCCCAGGCCACATGTTTCCACAATGAAACCTCAGTCATTTTCCCAAGCCAAAGGTCTCCAAAATCAAACCTCAGTCATGTTCCCAGGACACATGGTTCCAGAATCAAACCTGAGTCATGTTCGCGGGCCACAGGTTTCAACCATCAAACCTCAGTCATGTTCCCAGGACACAGGTGTCCAGAATCAAACCTCAGTCATGTTCCCAGGGCACAGGCTTCCAGAAACAAACCTCAGTCATGTTCCCAGGACACAAGTTTCCAGAATCAACCAGATATCATGCTTCTTGGCCACAGTCTTCCAGAATCAAACCTTAGTCATGTTGCCAAGCCACAGGTTTCCACCATCAAACCTCAGACATGTTCCCAGGCCACAGGGTTCTAGAATCCACCGATGTCATGTTCCCAGGCCACAGGGTTCGAGAATCAATCCTCAGTTATGTTTCCAGGCTACAGGGTTCTAGAATAAAACCTCAGTCATGTTCCCAATCCACAGGGTTCCAGAACCAAGGCTCAGTCAGGTTCCCGGGGCACAGTATTCCACAATCTAAACAGATGTCACATGCCCAGTCCCCAGGGTTCAAGAATCCACCGGTATCATGTTCCCAGGCCACAGGGTTCCAGAATCAATCCTCAGTTATGTTCCCAGGCTACAGGGTTCCAGAATAAAACCTCAGTCATGTTCCCAGTCCACAGGGTTTCAGAACCAAGGCTGAGTCAGGTTCCCGGGGCACAGTATTCCACAATCTAAACAGATGTCATGTTCCCAGGCCACAGTTTTCCAGAATCACGCCTCAGTCATGTTCCCAGGCCACAGGGATCCAGAATCAAACGTCAGTCATGTTGCCAGGCCACAGGTTTCTGCCATCAAACCTCAGTCACGTTCCCGGGCCACAGGGTTCCAGAATCAAGCCTCAGTCATTTTGCCAGGCCAGAGTGTTCCACCATCAAACCTCAGTCATGATCCCAGGCCACATGTTTCCACAATGAAACCTCAGTCATTTTCTCAGGCCAAAGGTTTCCAGAATCAAACCTCAGTCATATTCCCAGGACACATGGTTCCAGAATCAAACCTGAGTCATGTTCGCAGGCCACAGGTTTCAACAATCAAACATCACTCATGTTCCCAGGACACAGGTGTCCAGAATCAAACCTCAGTCATGTACCCAGGGAACAGGCTTCCAGCAACAAACCTTTGTCATATTCCCAGGACACAGGGTTCCAGAATCAAACCTCAGTCTTGTTCCCAGGACAGAAGTTTCCAGAATCAACCCGATATCATGTTTCCTGGCCACAGTCTTCCAGTATCAAACCTCAGTCATGTTGCCAGGCCACAGGGTTCCACCATCAATCCTCACTCATGTTCCCAGGCCACAGGGTTCCAGAATCAAACCGTTCTCATGTTCCCAGGCCACAGGGTTCCAGAATCCACCGATGTCATGTTAAAGGCCACAGGGTTCCAGAATCAAACCGTTCTCATGTTCCCGGGCCACAGGGTTCCAGAATCAAGCCTCAGTCATTTTGCCAGGCCAGAGTGTTCCACCATCAAACCTCAGTCATGATCCCAGGCCACATGTTTCCACAATGAAACCTCAGTCATTTTCCCAGGCCAAAGGTTTCCAAAATCAAACCTCAGTCATGTTCCCAGGACACATGGTTCCAGAATCAAACCTGAGTCATGTTCGCGGGCCACAGGTTTCAACCATCAAACCTCAGTCATGTTCCCAGGACACAGGTGTCCAGAATCAAACCTCAGTCATGTTCCCAGGGCACAGGCTTCCAGAAACAAACCTCAGTCATGTTCCCAGGACACAAGTTTCCAGAATCAACCAGATATCATGCTTCCTGGCCACAGTCTTCCAGAATCAAACCTTAGTCATGTTGCCAAGCCACAGGTTTCCACCATCAAACCTCAGACATGTTCCCAGGCCACAGGGTTCTAGAATCCACCGATGTCATGTTCCCAGGCCACTGGGTTCGAGAATCAATCCTCAGTTATGTTTCCCGGCTACAGGGTTCTAGAATAAAACCTCAGTCATGTTCCCAATCCACAGGGTTCCAGAACCAAGGCTCAGTCAGGTTCCCGGGCCACAGTATTCCACAATCTAAACAGATGTCACATGCCCAGTCCCGAGGGTTACAGAATCCACCGGTATCATGTTCCCAGGCCACAGGGTTCCAGAATCAATCCTCAGTTATGTTCCCAGGCTACAGGGTTCCAGAATAAAACCTCAGTCATGTTCCCAGTCCACAGGGTTTCAGAACCAAGGCTGAGTCAGGTTCCCGGGGCACAGTATTCCACAATCTAAACAGATGTCATGTTCCCAGGCCACAGTTTTCCAAAATCACGCCTCAGTCATGTTCCCAGGCCACAGGGATCCAGAATCAAACGTCAGTCATGTTGCCAGGCCACAGGTTTCTGCCATCAAACCTCAGTCACGTTCCTGGGTCACAGGGTTCCTGAATCAAGCCTCAGTCATTTTGCCAGGCCAGAGTGTTCCACCATCAAACCTCAGTCATGATCCCAGGCCACATGTTTCCACAATGAAACCTCAGTCATTTTCTCAGGCCAAAGGTTTCCAGAATCAAACCTCAGTCATATTCCCAGGACACATGGTTCCAGAATCAAACCTGAGTCATGTTCGCAGGCCACAGGTTTCAACAATCAAACATCACTCATGTTCCCAGGACACAGGTGTCCAGAATCAAACCTCAGTCATGTACCCAGGGAACAGGCTTCCAGCAACAAACCTTTGTCATATTCCCAGGGCACAGGGTTCCAGAATCAAACCTCAGTCTTGTTCCCAGGACAGAAGTTTCCAGAATCAACCCGATATCATGTTTCCTGGCCACAGTCTTCCAGTATCAAACCTCAGTCATGTTGCCAGGCCACAGGGTTCCACCATCAATCCTCACTCATGTTCCCAGGCCACAGGGTTCCAGAATCAAACCGTTCTCATGTTCCCAGGCCACAGGGTTCCAGAATCCACCGATGTCATGTTAAAGGCCACAGGGTTCCAGAATCAAACCGTTCTCATGTTCCCGGGCCACAGGGTTCCAGAATCAAGCCTCAGTCATTTTGCCAGGCCAGAGTGTTCCACCATCAAACCTCAGTCATGATCCCAGGCCACATGTTTCCACAATGAAACCTCAGTCATTTTCCCAGGCCAAAGGTTTCCAAAATCAAACCTCAGTCATGTTCCCAGGACACATGGTTCCAGAATCAAACCTGAGTCATGTTCGCGGGCCACAGGTTTCAACCATCAAACCTCAGTCATGTTCCCAGGACACAGGTGTCCAGAATCAAACCTCAGTCATGTTCCCAGGGCACAGGCTTCCAGAAACAAACCTCAGTCATGTTCCCAGGACACAAGTTTCCAGAATCAACCAGATATCATGCTTCCTGGCCACAGTCTTCCAGAATCAAACCTTAGTCATGTTGCCAAGCCACAGGTTTCCACCATCAAACCTCAGACATGTTCACAGGCCACAGGGTTCTAGAATCCACCGATGTCATGTTCCCAGGCCACTGGGTTCGAGAATCAATCCTCAGTTATGTTTCCCGGCTACAGGGTTCTAGAATAAAACCTCAGTCATGTTCCCAATCCACAGGGTTCCAGAACCAAGGCTCAGTCAGGTTCCCGGGGCACAGTATTCCACAATCTAAACAGATGTCACATGCCCAGTCCCGAGGGTTACAGAATCCACCGGTATCATGTTCCCAGGCCACAGGGTTCCAGAGTCAATCCTCAGTTATGTTCCCAGGCTACAGGGTTCCAGAATAAAACCTCAGTCATGTTCCCAGTCCACAGGGTTTCAGAACCAAGGCTCAGTCAGGTTCCCGGGGCACAGTATTCCACAATCTAAACAGATGTCATGTTCCCAGGCCACAGTTTTCCAAAATCACGCCTCAGTCATGTTCCCAGGCCACAGGGATCCAGAATCAAACGTCAGTCATTTGCCAGGCCACAGGTTTCTGCCATCAAACCTCAGTCACGTTCCTGGGTCACAGGGTTCCTGAATCAAGCCTCAGTCATTTTGCCAGGCCAGAGTGTTCCACCATCAAACCTCAGTCATGATCCCAGGCCACATGTTTCCACAATGAAACCTCAGTCATTTTCTCAGGCCAAAGGTTTCCAGAATCAAACCTCAGTCATATTCCCAGGACACATGGTTCCAGAATCAAACCTGAGTCATGTTCGCAGGCCACAGGTTTCAACAATCAAACATCACTCATGTTCCCAGGACACAGGTGTCCAGAATCAAACCTCAGTCATGTACCCAGGGAACAGGCTTCCAGCAACAAACCTTTGTCATATTCCCAGGACACAGGGTTCCAGAATCAAACCTCAGTCTTTTTCCCAGGACAGAAGTTTCCAGAATCAACCCGATATCATGTTTCCTGGCCACAGTCTTCCAGTATCAAACCTCAGTCATGTTGCCAGGCCACAGGGTTCCACCATCAATCCTCACTCATGTTCCCAGGCCACAGGGTTCCAGAATCAAACCGTTCTCATGTTCCCAGGCCACAGGGTTCCAGAATCCACCGATGTCATGTTAAAGGCCACAGGGTTCCAGAATCAAACCGTTCTCATGTTCCCGGGCCACAGGGTTCCAGAATCAAGCCTCAGTCATTTTGCCAGGCCAGAGTGTTCCACCATCAAACCTCAGTCATGATCCCAGGCCACATGTTTCCACAATGAAACCTCAGTCATTTTCCCAGGCCAAAGGTTTCCAAAATCAAACCTCAGTCATGTTCCCAGGACACATGGTTCCAGAATCAAACCTGAGTCATGTTCGCGGGCCACAGGTTTCAACCATCAAACCTCAGTCATGTTCCCAGGACACAGGTGTCCAGAATCAAACCTCAGTCATGTTCCCAGGGCACAGGCTTCCAGAAACACACCTCAGTCATGTTCCCAGGACACAAGTTTCCAGAATCAACCAGATATCATGCTTCCTGGCCACAGTCTTCCAGAATCAAACCTTAGTCATGTTGCCAAGCCACAGGTTTCCACCATCAAACCTCAGACATGTTCCCAGGCCACAGGGTTCTAGAATCCACCGATGTCATGTTCCCAGGCCACAGGGTTCGAGAATCAATCCTCAGTTATGTTTCCCGGCTACAGGGTTCTAGAATAAAACCTCAGTCATGTTCCCAATCCACAGGGTTCCAGAACCAAGGCTCAGTCAGGTTCCCGGGGCACAGTATTCCACAATCTAAACAGATGTCACATGCCCAGTCCCCAGGGTTCCAGAATCCACCGGTATCATGTTCCCAGGCCACAGGGTTCCAGAATCAATCCTCAGTTATGTTCCCAGGCTACAGGGTTCCAGAATAAAACCTCAGTCATGTTCCCAGTCCACAGGGTTTCAGAACCAAGGCTCAGTCAGGTTCCCGGGGCACAGTATTCCACAATCTAAACAGATGTCATGTTCCCAGGCCACAGTTTTCCAGAATCACGCCTCAGTCATGTTCCCAGGCCACAGGGATCCAGAATCAAACGTCAGTCATGTTGCCAGGCCACAGGTTTCTGCCATCAAACCTCAGTCACGTTCCCGGGCCACAGGGTTCCAGAATCAAGCCTCAGTCATTTTGCCAGGCCAGAGTGTTCCACCATCAAACCTCAGTCATGATCCCAGGCCACATGTTTCCACAATGAAACCTCAGTCATTTTCTCAGGCCAAAGGTTTCCAGAATCAAACCTCAGTCATATTCCCAGGACACATGGTTCCAGAATCAAACCTGAGTCATGTTCGCAGGCCACAGGTTTCAACAATCAAACATCACTCATGTTCCCAGGACACAGGTGTCCAGAATCAAACCTCAGTCATGTACCCAGGGAACAGGCTTCCAGCAACAAACCTTTGTCATATTCCCAGGACACAGGGTTCCAGAATCAAACCTCAGTCTTGTTCCCAGGACAGAAGTTTCCAGAATCAACCCGATATCATGTTTCCTGGCCACAGTCTTCCAGTATCAAACCTCAGTCATGTTGCCAGGCCACAGGGTTCCACCATCAATCCTCACTCATGTTCCCAGGCCACAGGGTTCCAGAATCAAACCGTTCTCATGTTCCCAGGCCACAGGGTTCCAGAATCCACCGATGTCATGTTAAAGGCCACAGGGTTCCAGAATCAAACCGTTCTCATGTTCCCGGGCCACAGGGTTCCAGAATCAAGCCTCAGTCATTTTGCCAGGCCAGAGTGTTCCACCATCAAACCTCAGTCATGATCCCAGGCCACATGTTTCCACAATGAAACCTCAGTCATTTTCCCAGGGCAAAGGTTTCCAAAATCAAACCTCAGTCATGTTCCCAGGACACATGGTTCCAGAATCAAACCTGAGTCATGTTCGCGGGCCACAGGTTTCAACCATCAAACCTCAGTCATGTTCCCAGGACACAGGTGTCCAGAATCAAACCTCAGTCATGTTCCCAGGGCACAGGCTTCCAGAAACAAACCTCAGTCATGTTCCCAGGACACAAGTTTCCAGAATCAACCAGATATCATGCTTCCTGGCCACAGTCTTCCAGAATCAAACCTTAGTCATGTTGCCAAGCCACAGGTTTCCACCATCAAACCTCAGACATGTTCCCAGGCCACAGGGTTCTAGAATCCACCGATGTCATGTTCCCAGGCCACTGGGTTCGAGAATCAATCCTCAGTTATGTTTCCCAGCTACAGGGTTCTAGAATAAAACCTCAGTCATGTTCCCAATCCACAGGGTTCCAGAACCAAGGCTCAGTCAGGTTCCCAGGCCACAGTATTCCACAATCTAAACAGATGTCACATGCCCAGTCCCGAGGGTTACAGAATCCACCGGTATCATGTTCCCAGGCCACAGGGTTCCAGAATCAATCCTCAGTTATGTTCCCAGGCTACAGGGTTCCAGAATAAAACCTCAGTCATGTTCCCAGTCCACAGGGTTTCAGAACCAAGGCTCAGTCAGGTTCCCGGGGCACAGTATTCCACAATCTAAACAGATGTCATGTTCCCAGGCCACAGTTTTCCAAAATCACGCCTCAGTCATGTTCCCAGGCCACAGGGATCCAGAATCAAACGTCAGTCATGTTGCCAGGCCACAGGTTTCTGCCATCAAACCTCAGTCACGTTCCTGGGTCACAGGGTTCCTGAATCAAGCCTCAGTCATTTTGCCAGGCCAGAGTGTTCCACCATCAAACCTCAGTCATGATCCCAGGCCACATGTTTCCACAATGAAACCTCAGTCATTTTCTCAGGCCAAAGGTTTCCAGAATCAAACCTCAGTCATATTCCCAGGACACATGGTTCCAGAATCAAACCTGAGTCATGTTCGCAGGCCACAGGTTTCAACAATCAAACATCACTCATGTTCCCAGGACACAGGTGTCCAGAATCAAACCTCAGTCATGTACCCAGGGAACAGGCTTCCAGCAACAAACCTTTGTCATATTCCCAGGACACAGGGTTCCAGAATCAAACCTCAGTCTTGTTCCCAGGACAGAAGTTTCCAGAATCAACCCGATATCATGTTTCCTGGCCACAGTCTTCCAGTATCAAACCTCAGTCATGTTGCCAGGCCACAGGGTTCCACCATCAATCCTCACTCATGTTCCCAGGCCACAGGGTTCCAGAATCAAACCGTTCTCATGTTCCCAGGCCACAGGGTTCCAGAATCCACCGATGTCATGTTAAAGGCCACAGGGTTCCAGAATCAAACCGTTCTCATGTTCCCGGGCCACAGGGTTCCAGAATCAAGCCTCAGTCATTTTGCCAGGCCAGAGTGTTCCACCATCAAACCTCAGTCATGATCCCAGGCCACATGTTTCCACAATGAAACCTCAGTCATTTTCCCAGGCCAAAGGTTTCCAAAATCAAACCTCAGTCATGTTCCCAGGACACATGGTTCCAGAATCAAACCTGAGTCATGTGCGCGGGCCACAGGTTTCAACCATCAAACCTCAGTCATGTTCCCAGGACACAGGTGTCCAGAATCAAACCTCAGTCATGTTCCCAGGGCACAGGCTTCCAGAAACAAACCTCAGTCATGTTCCCAGGACACAAGTTTCCAGAATCAACCAGATATCATGCTTCCTGGCCACAGTCTTCCAGAATCAAACCTTAGTCATGTTGCCAAGCCACAGGTTTCCACCATCAAACCTCAGACATGTTCCCAGGCCACAGGGTTCTAGAATCCACCGATGTCATGTTCCCAGGCCACAGGGTTCGAGAATCAATCCACAGTTATGTTTCCAGGCTACAGGGTTCTAGAATAAAACCTCAGTCATGTTCCCAATCCACAGGGTTCCAGAACCAAGGCTCAGTCAGGTTCCCGGGGCACAGTATTCCACAATCTAAACAGATGTCACATGCCCAGTCCCCAGGGTTCCAGAATCCACCGGTATCATGTTCCCAGGCCACAGGGTTCCAGAATCAATCCTCAGTTATGTTCCCAGGCTACAGGGTTCCAGAATAAAACCTCAGTCATGTTCCCAGTCCACAGGGTTTCAGAACCAAGGCTCAGTCAGGTTCCCGGGGCACAGTATTCCACAATCTAAACAGATGTCATGTTCCCAGGCCACAGTTTTCCAGAATCACGCCTCAGTCATGTTCCCAGGCCACAGGGATCCAGAATCAAACGTCAGTCATGTTGCCAGGCCACAGGTTTCTGCCATCAAACCTCAGTCACGTTCCCGGGCCACAGGGTTCCAGAATCAAGCCTCAGTCATTTTGCCAGGCCAGAGTGTTCCACCATCAAACCTCAGTCATGATCCCAGGCCACATGTTTCCACAATGAAACCTCAGTCATTTTCTCAGGCCAAAGGTTTCCAGAATCAAACCTCAGTCATATTCCCAGGACACATGGTTCCAGAATCAAACCTGAGTCATGTTCGCAGGCCACAGGTTTCAACAATCAAACATCACTCATGTTCCCAGGACACAGGTGTCCAGAATCAAACCTCAGTCATGTACCCAGGGAACAGGCTTCCAGCAACAAACCTTTGTCATATTCCCAGGGCACAGGGTTCCAGAATCAAACCTCAGTCTTGTTCCCAGGACAGAAGTTTCCAGAATCAACCCGATATCATGTTTCCTGGCCACAGTCTTCCAGTATCAAACCTCAGTCATGTTGCCAGGCCACAGGGTTCCACCATCAATCCTCACTCATGTTCCCAGGCCAGAGGGTTCCAGAATCAAACCGTTCTCATGTTCCCAGGCCACAGGGTTCCAGAATCCACCGATGTCATGTTAAAGGCCACAGGGTTCCAGAATCAAACCGTTCTCATGTTCCCGGGCCACAGGGTTCCAGAATCAAGCCTCAGTCATTTTGCCAGGCCAGAGTGTTCCACCATCAAACCTCAGTCATGATCCCAGGCCACATGTTTCCACAATGAAACCTCAGTCATTTTCCCAGGCCAAAGGTTTCCAAAATCAAACCTCAGTCATGTTCCCAGGACACATGGTTCCAGAATCAAACCTGAGTCATGTTCGCGGGCCACAGGTTTCAACCATCAAACCTCAGTCATGTTCCCAGGACACAGGTGTCCAGAATCAAACCTCAGTCATGTTCCCAGGGCACAGGCTTCCAGAAACAAACCTCAGTCATGTTCCCAGGACACAAGTTTCCAGAATCAACCAGATATCATGCTTCCTGGCCACAGTCTTCCAGAATCAAACCTAAGTCATGTTGCCAAGCCACAGTTTTCCACCATCAAACCTCAGATATGTTCCCAGGCCACAGGGTTCTAGAATCCACCGATGTCATGTTCCCAGGCCACAGGGTTCGAGAATCAATCCTCAGTTATGTTTCCCGGCTACAGGGTTCTAGAATAAAACCTCAGTCATGTTCCCAATCCACAGGGTTCCAGAACCAAGGCTCAGTCAGGTTCCCGGGGCACAGTATTCCACAATCTAAACAGATGTCACATGCCCAGTCCCCAGGGTTCCAGAATCCACCGGTATCATGTTCCCAGGCCACAGGGTTCCAGAATCAATCCTCAGTTATGTTCCCAGGCTACAGGGTTCCAGAATAAAACCTCAGTCATGTTCCCAGTCCACAGGGTTTCAGAACCAAGGCTCAGTCAGGTTCCCGGGGCACAGTATTCCACGATCTAAACAGATGTCATGTTCCCAGGCCACAGTTTTCCAGAATCACGCCTCAGTCATGTTCCCAGGCCACAGGGATCCAGAATCAAACGTCAGTCATGTTGCCAGGCCACAGGTTTCTGCCATCAAACCTCAGTCACGTTCCCGGGCCACAGGGTTCCAGAATCAAGCCTCAGTCATTTTGCCAGGCCAGAGTGTTCCACCATCAAACCTCAGTCATGATCCCAGGCCACATGTTTCCACAATGAAACCTCAGTCATTTTCTCAGGCCAAAGGTTTCCAGAATCAAACCTCAGTCATATTCCCAGGACACATGGTTCCAGAATCAAACCTGAGTCATGTTCGCAGGCCACAGGTTTCAACAATCAAACATCACTCATGTTCCCAGGACACAGGTGTCCAGAATCAAACTTCAGTCATGTACCCAGGGAACAGGCTTCCAGCAACAAACCTTTGTCATATTCCCAGGACACAGGGTTCCAGAATCAAACCTCAGTCTTGTTCCCAGGACAGAAGTTTCCAGAATCAACCCGATATCATGTTTCCTGGCCACAGTCTTCCAGTATCAAACCTCAGGCATGTTGCCAGGCCACAGGGTTCCACCATCAATCCTCACTCATGTTCCCAGGCCACAGGGTTCCAGAATCAAACCGTTCTCATGTTCCCAGTCCACAGGGTTCCAGAATCCACCGATGTCATGTTAAAGGCCACAGGGTTCCAGAATCAAACCGTTCTCATGTTCCCGGGCCACAGGGTTCCAGAATCAAGCCTCAGTCATTTTGCCAGGCCAGAGTGTTCCACCATCAAACCTCAGTCATGATCCCAGGCCACATGTTTCCACAATGAAACCTCAGTCATTTTCCCAAGCCAAAGGTCTCCAAAATCAAACCTCAGTCATGTTCCCAGGACACATGGTTCCAGAATCAAACCTGAGTCATGTTCGCGGGCCACAGGTTTCAACCATCAAACCTCAGTCATGTTCCCAGGACACAGGTGTCCAGAATCAAACCTCAGTCATGTTCCCAGGGCACAGGCTTCCAGAAACAAACCTCAGTCATGTTCCCAGGACACAAGTTTCCAGAATCAACCAGATATCATGCTTCTTGGCCACAGTCTTCCAGAATCAAACCTTAGTCATGTTGCCAAGCCACAGGTTTCCACCATCAAACCTCAGACATGTTCCCAGGCCACAGGGTTCTAGAATCCACCGATGTCATGTTCCCAGGCCACAGGGTTCGAGAATCAATCCTCAGTTATGTTTCCAGGCTACAGGGTTCTAGAATAAAACCTCAGTCATGTTCCCAATCCACAGGGTTCCAGAACCAAGGCTCAGTCAGGTTCCCGGGGCACAGTATTCCACAATCTAAACAGATGTCACATGCCCAGTCCCCAGGGTTCAAGAATCCACCGGTATCATGTTCCCAGGCCACAGGGTTCCAGAATCAATCCTCAGTTATGTTCCCAGGCTACAGGGTTCCAGAATAAAACCTCAGTCATGTTCCCAGTCCACAGGGTTTCAGAACCAAGGCTGAGTCAGGTTCCCGGGGCACAGTATTCCACAATCTAAACAGATGTCATGTTCCCAGGCCACAGTTTTCCAGAATCACGCCTCAGTCATGTTCCCAGGCCACAGGGATCCAGAATCAAACGTCAGTCATGTTGCCAGGCCACAGGTTTCTGCCATCAAACCTCAGTCACGTTCCCGGGCCACAGGGTTCCAGAATCAAGCCTCAGTCATTTTGCCAGGCCAGAGTGTTCCACCATCAAACCTCAGTCATGATCCCAGGCCACATGTTTCCACAATGAAACCTCAGTCATTTTCTCAGGCCAAAGGTTTCCAGAATCAAACCTCAGTCATATTCCCAGGACACATGGTTCCAGAATCAAACCTGAGTCATGTTCGCAGGCCACAGGTTTCAACAATCAAACATCACTCATGTTCCCAGGACACAGGTGTCCAGAATCAAACCTCAGTCATGTACCCAGGGAACAGGCTTCCAGCAACAAACCTTTGTCATATTCCCAGGACACAGGGTTCCAGAATCAAACCTCAGTCTTGTTCCCAGGACAGAAGTTTCCAGAATCAACCCGATATCATGTTTCCTGGCCACAGTCTTCCAGTATCAAACCTCAGTCATGTTGCCAGGCCACAGGGTTCCACCATCAATCCTCACTCATGTTCCCAGGCCACAGGGTTCCAGAATCAAACCGTTCTCATGTTCCCAGGCCACAGGGTTCCAGAATCCACCGATGTCATGTTAAAGGCCACAGGGTTCCAGAATCAAACCGTTCTCATGTTCCCGGGCCACAGGGTTCCAGAATCAAGCCTCAGTCATTTTGCCAGGCCAGAGTGTTCCACCATCAAACCTCAGTCATGATCCCAGGCCACATGTTTCCACAATGAAACCTCAGTCATTTTCCCAGGGCAAAGGTTTCCAAAATCAAACCTCAGTCATGTTCCCAGGACACATGGTTCCAGAATCAAACCTGAGTCATGTTCGCGGGCCACAGGTTTCAACCATCAAACCTCAGTCATGTTCCCAGGACACAGGTGTCCAGAATCAAACCTCAGTCATGTTCCCAGGGCACAGGCTTCCAGAAACAAACCTCAGTCATGTTCCCAGGACACAAGTTTCCAGAATCAACCAGATATCATGCTTCCTGGCCACAGTCTTCCAGAATCAAACCTTAGTCATGTTGCCAAGCCACAGGTTTCCACCATCAAACCTCAGACATGTTCCCAGGCCACAGGGTTCTAGAATCCACCGATGTCATGTTCCCAGGCCACTGGGTTCGAGAATCAATCCTCAGTTATGTTTCCCGGCTACAGGGTTCTAGAATAAAACCTCAGTCATGTTCCCAATCCACAGGGTTCCAGAACCAAGGCTCAGTCAGGTTCCCGGGCCACAGTATTCCACAATCTAAACAGATGTCACATGCCCAGTCCCGAGGGTTACAGAATCCACCGGTATCATGTTCCCAGGCCACAGGGTTCCAGAATCAATCCTCAGTTATGTTCCCAGGCTACAGGGTTCCAGAATAAAACCTCAGTCATGTTCCCAGTCCACAGGGTTTCAGAACCAAGGCTGAGTCAGGTTCCCGGGGCACAGTATTCCACAATCTAAACAGATGTCATGTTCCCAGGCCACAGTTTTCCAAAATCACGCCTCAGTCATGTTCCCAGGCCACAGGGATCCAGAATCAAACGTCAGTCATGTTGCCAGGCCACAGGTTTCTGCCATCAAACCTCAGTCACGTTCCTGGGTCACAGGGTTCCTGAATCAAGCCTCAGTCATTTTGCCAGGCCAGAGTGTTCCACCATCAAACCTCAGTCATGATCCCAGGCCACATGTTTCCACAATGAAACCTCAGTCATTTTCTCAGGCCAAAGGTTTCCAGAATCAAACCTCAGTCATATTCCCAGGACACATGGTTCCAGAATCAAACCTGAGTCATGTTCGCAGGCCACAGGTTTCAACAATCAAACATCACTCATGTTCCCAGGACACAGGTGTCCAGAATCAAACCTCAGTCATGTACCCAGGGAACAGGCTTCCAGCAACAAACCTTTGTCATATTCCCAGGGCACAGGGTTCCAGAATCAAACCTCAGTCTTGTTCCCAGGACAGAAGTTTCCAGAATCAACCCGATATCATGTTTCCTGGCCACAGTCTTCCAGTATCAAACCTCAGTCATGTTGCCAGGCCACAGGGTTCCACCATCAATCCTCACTCATGTTCCCAGGCCACAGGGTTCCAGAATCAAACCGTTCTCATGTTCCCAGGCCACAGGGTTCCAGAATCCACCGATGTCATGTTAAAGGCCACAGGGTTCCAGAATCAAACCGTTCTCATGTTCCCGGGCCACAGGGTTCCAGAATCAAGCCTCAGTCATTTTGCCAGGCCAGAGTGTTCCACCATCAAACCTCAGTCATGATCCCAGGCCACATGTTTCCACAATGAAACCTCAGTCATTTTCCCAGGCCAAAGGTTTCCAAAATCAAACCTCAGTCATGTTCCCAGGACACATGGTTCCAGAATCAAACCTGAGTCATGTTCGCGGGCCACAGGTTTCAACCATCAAACCTCAGTCATGTTCCCAGGACACAGGTGTCCAGAATCAAACCTCAGTCATGTTCCCAGGGCACAGGCTTCCAGAAACAAACCTCAGTCATGTTCCCAGGACACAAGTTTCCAGAATCAACCAGATATCATGCTTCCTGGCCACAGTCTTCCAGAATCAAACCTTAGTCATGTTGCCAAGCCACAGGTTTCCACCATCAAACCTCAGACATGTTCCCAGGCCACAGGGTTCTAGAATCCACCGATGTCATGTTCCCAGGCCACTGGGTTCGAGAATCAATCCTCAGTTATGTTTCCCGGCTACAGGGTTCTAGAATAAAACCTCAGTCATGTTCCCAATCCACAGGGTTCCAGAACCAAGGCTCAGTCAGGTTCCCGGGGCACAGTATTCCACAATCTAAACAGATGTCACATGCCCAGTCCCGAGGGTTACAGAATCCACCGGTATCATGTTCCCAGGCCACAGGGTTCCAGAGTCAATCCTCAGTTATGTTCCCAGGCTACAGGGTTCCAGAATAAAACCTCAGTCATGTTCCCAGTCCACAGGGTTTCAGAACCAAGGCTCAGTCAGGTTCCCGGGGCACAGTATTCCACAATCTAAACAGATGTCATGTTCCCAGGCCACAGTTTTCCAAAATCACGCCTCAGTCATGTTCCCAGGCCACAGGGATCCAGAATCAAACGTCAGTCATGTTGCCAGGCCACAGGTTTCTGCCATCAAACCTCAGTCACGTTCCTGGGTCACAGGGTTCCTGAATCAAGCCTCAGTCATTTTGCCAGGCCAGAGTGTTCCACCATCAAACCTCAGTCATGATCCCAGGCCACATGTTTCCACAATGAAACCTCAGTCATTTTCTCAGGCCAAAGGTTTCCAGAATCAAACCTCAGTCATATTCCCAGGACACATGGTTCCAGAATCAAACCTGAGTCATGTTCGCAGGCCACAGGTTTCAACAATCAAACATCACTCATGTTCCCAGGACACAGGTGTCCAGAATCAAACCTCAGTCATGTACCCAGGGAACAGGCTTCCAGCAACAAACCTTTGTCATATTCCCAGGACACAGGGTTCCAGAATCAAACCTCAGTCTTTTTCCCAGGACAGAAGTTTCCAGAATCAACCCGATATCATGTTTCCTGGCCACAGTCTTCCAGTATCAAACCTCAGTCATGTTGCCAGGCCACAGGGTTCCACCATCAATCCTCACTCATGTTCCCAGGCCACAGGGTTCCAGAATCAAACCGTTCTCATGTTCCCAGGCCACAGGGTTCCAGAATCCACCGATGTCATGTTAAAGGCCACAGGGTTCCAGAATCAAACCGTTCTCATGTTCCCGGGCCACAGGGTTCCAGAATCAAGCCTCAGTCATTTTGCCAGGCCAGAGTGTTCCACCATCAAACCTCAGTCATGATCCCAGGCCACATGTTTCCACAATGAAACCTCAGTCATTTTCCCAGGCCAAAGGTTTCCAAAATCAAACCTCAGTCATGTTCCCAGGACACATGGTTCCAGAATCAAACCTGAGTCATGTTCGCGGGCCACAGGTTTCAACCATCAAACCTCAGTCATGTTCCCAGGACACAGGTGTCCAGAATCAAACCTCAGTCATGTTCCCAGGGCACAGGCTTCCAGAAACACACCTCAGTCATGTTCCCAGGACACAAGTTTCCAGAATCAACCAGATATCATGCTTCCTGGCCACAGTCTTCCAGAATCAAACCTTAGTCATGTTGCCAAGCCACAGGTTTCCACCATCAAACCTCAGACATGTTCCCAGGCCACAGGGTTCTAGAATCCACCGATGTCATGTTCCCAGGCCACAGGGTTCGAGAATCAATCCTCAGTTATGTTTCCCGGCTACAGGGTTCTAGAATAAAACCTCAGTCATGTTCCCAATCCACAGGGTTCCAGAACCAAGGCTCAGTCAGGTTCCCGGGGCACAGTATTCCACAATCTAAACAGATGTCACATGCCCAGTCCCCAGGGTTCCAGAATCCACCGGTATCATGTTCCCAGGCCACAGGGTTCCAGAATCAATCCTCAGTTATGTTCCCAGGCTACAGGGTTCCAGAATAAAACCTCAGTCATGTTCCCAGTCCACAGGGTTTCAGAACCAAGGCTCAGTCAGGTTCCCGGGGCACAGTATTCCACAATCTAAACAGATGTCATGTTCCCAGGCCACAGTTTTCCAGAATCACGCCTCAGTCATGTTCCCAGGCCACAGGGATCCAGAATCAAACGTCAGTCATGTTGCCAGGCCACAGGTTTCTGCCATCAAACCTCAGTCACGTTCCCGGGCCACAGGGTTCCAGAATCAAGCCTCAGTCATTTTGCCAGGCCAGAGTGTTCCACCATCAAACCTCAGTCATGATCCCAGGCCACATGTTTCCACAATGAAACCTCAGTCATTTTCTCAGGCCAAAGGTTTCCAGAATCAAACCTCAGTCATATTCCCAGGACACATGGTTCCAGAATCAAACCTGAGTCATGTTCGCAGGCCACAGGTTTCAACAATCAAACATCACTCATGTTCCCAGGACACAGGTGTCCAGAATCAAACCTCAGTCATGTACCCAGGGAACAGGCTTCCAGCAACAAACCTTTGTCATATTCCCAGGACACAGGGTTCCAGAATCAAACCTCAGTCTTGTTCCCAGGACAGAAGTTTCCAGAATCAACCCGATATCATGTTTCCTGGCCACAGTCTTCCAGTATCAAACCTCAGTCATGTTGCCAGGCCACAGGGTTCCACCATCAATCCTCACTCATGTTCCCAGGCCACAGGGTTCCAGAATCAAACCGTTCTCATGTTCCCAGGCCACAGGGTTCCAGAATCCACCGATGTCATGTTAAAGGCCACAGGGTTCCAGAATCAAACCGTTCTCATGTTCCCGGGCCACAGGGTTCCAGAATCAAGCCTCAGTCATTTTGCCAGGCCAGAGTGTTCCACCATCAAACCTCAGTCATGATCCCAGGCCACATGTTTCCACAATGAAACCTCAGTCATTTTCCCAGGGCAAAGGTTTCCAAAATCAAACCTCAGTCATGTTCCCAGGACACATGGTTCCAGAATCAAACCTGAGTCATGTTCGCGGGCCACAGGTTTCAACCATCAAACCTCAGTCATGTTCCCAGGACACAGGTGTCCAGAATCAAACCTCAGTCATGTTCCCAGGGCACAGGCTTCCAGAAACAAACCTCAGTCATGTTCCCAGGACACAAGTTTCCAGAATCAACCAGATATCATGCTTCCTGGCCACAGTCTTCCAGAATCAAACCTTAGTCATGTTGCCAAGCCACAGGTTTCCACCATCAAACCTCAGACATGTTCCCAGGCCACAGGGTTCTAGAATCCACCGATGTCATGTTCCCAGGCCACTGGGTTCGAGAATCAATCCTCAGTTATGTTTCCCAGCTACAGGGTTCTAGAATAAAACCTCAGTCATGTTCCCAATCCACAGGGTTCCAGAACCAAGGCTCAGTCAGGTTCCCAGGCCACAGTATTCCACAATCTAAACAGATGTCACATGCCCAGTCCCGAGGGTTACAGAATCCACCGGTATCATGTTCCCAGGCCACAGGGTTCCAGAATCAATCCTCAGTTATGTTCCCAGGCTACAGGGTTCCAGAATAAAACCTCAGTCATGTTCCCAGTCCACAGGGTTTCAGAACCAAGGCTCAGTCAGGTTCCCGGGGCACAGTATTCCACAATCTAAACAGATGTCATGTTCCCAGGCCACAGTTTTCCAAAATCACGCCTCAGTCATGTTCCCAGGCCACAGGGATCCAGAATCAAACGTCAGTCATGTTGCCAGGCCACAGGTTTCTGCCATCAAACCTCAGTCACGTTCCTGGGTCACAGGGTTCCTGAATCAAGCCTCAGTCATTTTGCCAGGCCAGAGTGTTCCACCATCAAACCTCAGTCATGATCCCAGGCCACATGTTTCCACAATGAAACCTCAGTCATTTTCTCAGGCCAAAGGTTTCCAGAATCAAACCTCAGTCATATTCCCAGGACACATGGTTCCAGAATCAAACCTGAGTCATGTTCGCAGGCCACAGGTTTCAACAATCAAACATCACTCATGTTCCCAGGACACAGGTGTCCAGAATCAAACCTCAGTCATGTACCCAGGGAACAGGCTTCCAGCAACAAACCTTTGTCATATTCCCAGGACACAGGGTTCCAGAATCAAACCTCAGTCTTGTTCCCAGGACAGAAGTTTCCAGAATCAACCCGATATCATGTTTCCTGGCCACAGTCTTCCAGTATCAAACCTCAGTCATGTTGCCAGGCCACAGGGTTCCACCATCAATCCTCACTCATGTTCCCAGGCCACAGGGTTCCAGAATCAAACCGTTCTCATGTTCCCAGGCCACAGGGTTCCAGAATCCACCGATGTCATGTTAAAGGCCACAGGGTTCCAGAATCAAACCGTTCTCATGTTCCCGGGCCACAGGGTTCCAGAATCAAGCCTCAGTCATTTTGCCAGGCCAGAGTGTTCCACCATCAAACCTCAGTCATGATCCCAGGCCACATGTTTCCACAATGAAACCTCAGTCATTTTCCCAGGCCAAAGGTTTCCAAAATCAAACCTCAGTCATGTTCCCAGGACACATGGTTCCAGAATCAAACCTGAGTCATGTGCGCGGGCCACAGGTTTCAACCATCAAACCTCAGTCATGTTCCCAGGACACAGGTGTCCAGAATCAAACCTCAGTCATGTTCCCAGGGCACAGGCTTCCAGAAACACACCTCAGTCATGTTCCCAGGACACAAGTTTCCAGAATCAACCAGATATCATGCTTCCTGGCCACAGTCTTCCAGAATCAAACCTTAGTCATGTTGCCAAGCCACAGGTTTCCACCATCAAACCTCAGACATGTTCCCAGGCCACAGGGTTCTAGAATCCACCGATGTCATGTTCCCAGGCCACAGGGTTCGAGAATCAATCCTCAGTTATGTTTCCAGGCTACAGGGTTCTAGAATAAAACCTCAGTCATGTTCCCAATCCACAGGGTTCCAGAACCAAGGCTCAGTCAGGTTCCCGGGGCACAGTATTCCACAATCTAAACAGATGTCACATGCCCAGTCCCCAGGGTTCCAGAATCCACCGGTATCATGTTCCCAGGCCACAGGGTTCCAGAATCAATCCTCAGTTATGTTCCCAGGCTACAGGGTTCCAGAATAAAACCTCAGTCATGTTCCCAGTCCACAGGGTTTCAGAACCAAGGCTCAGTCAGGTTCCCGGGGCACAGTATTCCACAATCTAAACAGATGTCATGTTCCCAGGCCACAGTTTTCCAGAATCACGCCTCAGTCATGTTCCCAGGCCACAGGGATCCAGAATCAAACGTCAGTCATGTTGCCAGGCCACAGGTTTCTGCCATCAAACCTCAGTCACGTTCCCGGGCCACAGGGTTCCAGAATCAAGCCTCAGTCATTTTGCCAGGCCAGAGTGTTCCACCATCAAACCTCAGTCATGATCCCAGGCCACATGTTTCCACAATGAAACCTCAGTCATTTTCTCAGGCCAAAGGTTTCCAGAATCAAACCTCAGTCATATTCCCAGGACACATGGTTCCAGAATCAAACCTGAATCATGTTCGCAGGCCACAGGTTTCAACAATCAAACATCACTCATGTTCCCAGGACACAGGTGTCCAGAATCAAACCTCAGTCATGTACCCAGGGAACAGGCTTCCAGCAACAAACCTTTGTCATATTCCCAGGACACAGGGTTCCAGAATCAAACCTCAGTCTTGTTCCCAGGACAGAAGTTTCCAGAATCAACCCGATATCATGTTTCCTGGCCACAGTCTTCCAGTATCAAACCTCAGTCATGTTGCCAGGCCACAGGGTTCCACCATCAATCCTCACTCATGTTCCCAGGCCACAGGGTTCCAGAATCAAACCGTTCTCATGTTCCCAGGCCACAGGGTTCCAGAATCCACCGATGTCATGTTAAAGGCCACAGGGTTCCAGAATCACACCGTTCTCATGTTCCCGGGCCACAGGGTTCCAGAATCAAGCCTCAGTCATTTTGCCAGGCCAGAGTGTTCCACCATCAAACCTCAGTCATGATCCCAGGCCACATGTTTCCACAATGAAACCTCAGTCATTTTCCCAGGCCAAAGGTTTCCAAAATCAAACCTCAGTCATGTTCCCAGGACACATGGTTCCAGAATCAAACCTGAGTCATGTTCGCGGGCCACAGGTTTCAACCATCAAACCTCAGTCATGTTCCCAGGACACAGGTGTCCAGAATCAAACCTCAGTCATGTTCCCAGGGCACAGGCTTCCAGAAACAAACCTCAGTCATGTTCCCAGGACACAAGTTTCCAGAATCAACCAGATATCATGCTTCCTGGCCACAGTCTTCCAGAATCAAACCTTAGTCATGTTGCCAAGCCACAGGTTTCCACCATCAAACCTCAGACATGTTCCCAGGCCACAGGGTTCTAGAATCCACCGATGTCATGTTCCCAGGCCACTGGGTTCGAGAATCAATCCTCAGTTATGTTTCCCAGCTACAGGGTTCTAGAATAAAACCTCAGTCATGTTCCCAATCCACAGGGTTCCAGAACCAAGGCTCAGTCAGGTTCCCAGGCCACAGTATTCCACAATCTAAACAGATGTCACATGCCCAGTCCCGAGGGTTACAGAATCCACTGGTATCATGTTCCCAGGCCACAGGGTTCCAGAATCAATCCTCAGTTATGTTCCCAGGCTACAGGGTTCCAGAATAAAACCTCAGTCATGTTCCCAGTCCACAGGGTTTCAGAACCAAGGCTCAGTCAGGTTCCCGGGGCACAGTATTCCACAATCTAAACAGATGTCATGTTCCCAGGCCACAGTTTTCCAAAATCACGCCTCAGTCATGTTCCCAGGCCACAGGGATCCAGAATCAAACGTCAGTCATGTTGCCAGGCCACAGGTTTCTGCCATCAAACCTCAGTCACGTTCCTGGGTCACAGGGTTCCTGAATCAAGCCTCAGTCATTTTGCCAGGCCAGAGTGTTCCACCATCAAACCTCAGTCATGATCCCAGGCCACATGTTTCCACAATGAAACCTCAGTCATTTTCTCAGGCCAAAGGTTTCCAGAATCAAACCTCAGTCATATTCCCAGGACACATGGTTCCAGAATCAAACCTGAGTCATGTTCGCAGGCCACAGGTTTCAACAATCAAACATCACTCATGTTCCCAGGACACAGGTGTCCAGAATCAAACCTCAGTCATGTACCCAGGGAACAGGCTTCCAGCAACAAACCTTTGTCATATTCCCAGGGCACAGGGTTCCAGAATCAAACCTCAGTCTTGTTCCCAGGACAGAAGTTTCCAGAATCAACCCGATATCATGTTTCCTGGCCACAGTCTTCCAGTATCAAACCTCAGTCATGTTGCCAGGCCACAGGGTTCCACCATCAATCCTCACTCATGTTCCCAGGCCACAGGGTTCCAGAATCAAACCGTTCTCATGTTCCCAGGCCACAGGGTTCCAGAATCCACCGATGTCATGTTAAAGGCCACAGGGTTCCAGAATCAAACCGTTCTCATGTTCCCGGGCCACAGGTTTCCAGAATCAAGCCTCAGTCATTTTGCCAGGCCAGAGTGTTCCACCATCAAACCTCAGTCATGATCCCAGGCCACATGTTTCCACAATGAAACCTCAGTCATTTTCCCAGGCCAAAGGTTTCCAAAATCAAACCTCAGTCATGTTCCCAGGACACATGGTTCCAGAATCAAACCTGAGTCATGTTCGCGGGCCACAGGTTTCAACCATCAAACCTCAGTCATGTTCCCAGGACACAGGTGTCCAGAATCAAACCTCAGTCATGTTCCCAGGGCACAGGCTTCCAGAAACAAACCTCAGTCATGTTCCCAGGACACAAGTTTCCAGAATCAACCAGATATCATGCTTCCTGGCCACAGTCTTCCAGAATCAAACCTTAGTCATGTTGCCAAGCCACAGGCTTCCACCATCAAACCTCAGATATGTTCCCAGGCCACAGGGTTCTAGAATCCACCGATGTCATGTTCCCAGGCCACAGGGTTCGAGAATCAATCCTCAGTTATGTTTCCCGGCTACAGGGTTCTAGAATAAAACCTCAGTCATGTTCCCAATCCACAGGGTTCCAGAACCAAGGCTCAGTCAGGTTCCCGGGGCACAGTATTCCACAATCTAAACAGATGTCACATGCCCAGTCCCCAGGGTTCCAGAATCCACCGGTATCATTTTCCCAGGCCACAGGGTTCCAGAATCAATCCTCAGTTATGTTCCCAGGCTACAGGGTTCCAGAATAAAACCTCAGTCATGTTCCCAGTCCACAGGGTTTCAGAACCAAGGCTCAGTCAGGTTCCCGGGGCACAGTATTCCACAATCTAAACAGATGTCATGTTCCCAGGCCACAGTTTTCCAGAATCACGCCTCAGTCATGTTCCCAGGCCACAGGGATCCAGAATCAAACGTCAGTCATGTTGCCAGGCCACAGGTTTCTGCCATCAAACCTCAGTCACGTTCCCGGGCCACAGGGTTCCAGAATCAAGCCTCAGTCATTTTGCCAGGCCAGAGTGTTCCACCATCAAACCTCAGTCATGATCCCCGGCCACATGTTTCCACAATGAAACCTCAGTCATTTTCTCAGGCCAAAGGTTTCCAGAATCAAACCTCAGTCATATTCCCAGGACACATGGTTCCAGAATCAAACCTGAGTCATGTTCGCAGGCCACAGGTTTCAACAATCAAACATCACTCATGTTCCCAGGACACAGGTGTCCAGAATCAAACCTCAGTCATGTACCCAGGGAACAGGCTTCCAGCAACAAACCTTTGTCATATTCCCAGGACACAGGGTTCCAGAATCAAACCTCAGTCTTGTTCCCAGGACAGAAGTTTCCAGAATCAACCCGATATCACGTTTCCTGGCACAGTCTTCCAGTATCAAACCTCAGGCATGTTGCCAGGCCACAGGGTTCCACCATCAATCCTCACTCATGTTCCCAGGCCACAGGGTTCCAGAATCAAACCGTTCTCATGTTCCCAGGCCACAGGGTTCCAGAATCCACCGATGTCATGTTAAAGGCCACAGGGTTCCAGAATCAAACCGTTCTCATGTTCCCGGGCCACAGGGTTCCAGAATCAAGCCTCAGTCATTTTGCCAGGCCAGAGTGTTCCACCATCAAACCTCAGTCATGATCCCAGGCCACATGTTTCCACAATGAAACCTCAGTCATTTTCCCAGGCCAAAGGTTTCCAAAATCAAACCTCAGTCATGTTCCCAGGACACATGGTTCCAGAATCAAACCTGAGTCATGTTCGCGGGCCACAGGTTTCAACCATCAAACCTCAGTCATGTTCCCAGGACACAGGTGTCCAGAATTAAACCTCAGTCATGTTCCCAGGGCACAGGCTTCCAGAAACACACCTCAGTCATGTTCCCAGGACACAAGTTTCCAGAATCAACCAGATATCATGCTTCCTGGCCACAGTCTTCCAGAATCAAACCTTAGTCATGTTGCCAAGCCACAGGTTTCCACCATCAAACCTCAGACATGTTCCCAGGCCACAGGGTTCTAGAATCCACCGATGTCATGTTCCCAGGCCACAGGGTTCGAGAATCAATCCTCAGTTATGTTTCCCGGCTACAGGGTTCTAGAATAAAACCTCAGTCATGTTCCCAATCCACAGGGTTCCAGAACCAAGGCTCAGTCAGGTTCCCGGGGCACAGTATTCCACAATCTAAACAGATGTCACATGCCCAGTCCCCAGGGTTCCAGAATCCACCGGTATCATGTTCCCAGGCCACAGGGTTCCAGAATCAATCCTCAGTTATGTTCCCAGGCTACAGGGTTCCAGAATAAAACCTCAGTCATGTTCCCAGTCCACAGGGTTTCAGAACCAAGGCTCAGTCAGGTTCCCGGGGCACAGTATTCCACAATCTAAACAGATGTCATGTTCCCAGGCCACAGTTTTCCAGAATCACGCCTCAGTCATGTTCCCAGGCCACAGGGATCCAGAATCAAACGTCAGTCATGTTGCCAGGCCACAGGTTTCTGCCATCAAACCTCAGTCACGTTCCCGGGCCACAGGGTTCCAGAATCAAGCCTCAGTCATTTTGCCAGGCCAGAGTGTTCCACCATCAAACCTCAGTCATGATCCCAGGCCACATGTTTCCACAATGAAACCTCAGTCATTTTCTCAGGCCAAAGGTTTCCAGAATCAAACCTCAGTCATATTCCCAGGACACATGGTTCCAGAATCAAACCTGAGTCATGTTCGCAGGCCACAGGTTTCAACAATCAAACATCACTCATGTTCCCAGGACACAGGTGTCCAGAATCAAACCTCAGTCATGTACCCAGGGAACAGGCTTCCAGCAACAAACCTTTGTCATATTCCCAGGACACAGGGTTCCAGAATCAAACCTCAGTCTTGTTCCCAGGACAGAAGTTTCCAGAATCAACCCGATATCATGTTTCCTGGCCACAGTCTTCCAGTATCAAACCTCAGTCATGTTGCCAGGCCACAGGGTTCCACCATCAATCCTCACTCATGTTCCCAGGCCACAGGGTTCCAGAATCAAACCGTTCTCATGTTCCCAGGCCACAGGGTTCCAGAATCCACCGATGTCATGTTAAAGGCCACAGGGTTCCAGAATCAAACCGTTCTCATGTTCCCGGGCCACAGGGTTCCAGAATCAAGCCTCAGTCATTTTGCCAGGCCAGAGTGTTCCACCATCAAACCTCAGTCATGATCCCAGGCCACATGTTTCCACAATGAAACCTCAGTCATTTTCCCAGGCCAAAGGTTTCCAAAATCAAACCTCAGTCATGTTCCCAGGACACATGGTTCCAGAATCAAACCTGAGTCATGTTCGCGGGCCACAGGTTTCAACCATCAAACCTCAGTCATGTTCCCAGGACACAGGTGTCCAGAATCAAACCTCAGTCATGTTCCCAGGGCACAGGCTTCCAGAAACACACCTCAGTCATGTTCCCAGGACACAAGTTTCCAGAATCAACCAGATATCATGCTTCCTGGCCACAGTCTTCCAGAATCAAACCTTAGTCATGTTGCCAAGCCACAGGTTTCCACCATCAAACCTCAGACATGTTCCCAGGCCACAGGGTTCTAGAATCCACCGATGTCATGTTCCCAGGCCACAGGGTTCGAGAATCAATCCTCAGTTATGTTTCCAGGCTACAGGGTTCTAGAATAAAACCTCAGTCATGTTCCCAATCCACAGGGTTCCAGAACCAAGGCTCAGTCAGGTTCCCGGGGCACAGTATTCCACAATCTAAACAGATGTCACATGCCCAGTCCCCAGGGTTCCAGAATCCACCGGTATCATGTTCCCAGGCCACAGGGTTCCAGAATCAATCCTCAGTTATGTTCCCAGGCTACAGGGTTCCAGAATAAAACCTCAGTCATGTTCCCAGTCCACAGGGTTTCAGAACCAAGGCTCAGTCAGGTTCCCGGGGCACAGTATTCCACAATCTAAACAGATGTCATGTTCCCAGGCCACAGTTTTCCAGAATCACGCCTCAGTCATGTTCCCAGGCCACAGGGATCCAGAATCAAACGTCAGTCATGTTGCCAGGCCACAGGTTTCTGCCATCAAAACTCAGTCACGTTCCCGGGCCACAGGGTTCCAGAATCAAGCCTCAGTCATTTTGCCAGGCCAGAGTGTTCCACCATCAAACCTCAGTCATGATCCCAGGCCACATGTTTCCACAATGAAACCTCAGTCATTTTCTCAGGCCAAAGGTTTCCAGAATCAAACCTCAGTCATATTCCCAGGACACATGGTTCCAGAATCAAACCTGAGTCATGTTCGCAGGCCACAGGTTTCAACAATCAAACATCACTCATGTTCCCAGGACACAGGTGTCCAGAATCAAACCTCAGTCATGTACCCAGGGAACAGGCTTCCAGCAACAAACCTTTGTCATATTCCCAGGACACAGGGTTCCAGAATCAAACCTCAGTCTTGTTCCCAGGACAGAAGTTTCCAGAATCAACCCGATATCATGTTTCCTGGCCACAGTCTTCCAGTATCAAACCTCAGTCATGTTGCCAGGCCACAGGGTTCCACCATCAATCCTCACTCATGTTCCCAGGCCACAGGGTTCCAGAATCAAACCGTTCTCATGTTCCCAGGCCACAGGGTTCCAGAATCCACCGATGTCATGTTAAAGGCCACAGGGTTCCAGAATCAAACTGTTCTCATGTTCCCGGGCCACAGGGTTCCAGAATCAAGCCTCAGTCATTTTGCCAGGCCAGAGTGTTCCACCATCAAACCTCAGTCATGATCCCAGGCCACATGTTTCCACAATGAAACCTCAGTCATTTTCCCAGGCCAAAGGTTTCCAAAATCAAACCTCAGTCATGTTCCCAGGACACATGGTTCCAGAATCAAACCTGAGTCATGTTCGCGGGCCACAGGTTTCAACCATCAAACCTCAGTCATGTTCCCAGGACACAGGTGTCCAGAATCAAACCTCAGTCATGTTCCCAGGGCACAGGCTTCCAGAAACAAACCTCAGTCATGTTCCCAGGACACAAGTTTCCAGAATCAACCAGATATCATGCTTCCTGGCCACAGTCTTCCAGAATCAAACCTTAGTCATGTTGCCAAGCCACAGGTTTCCACCATCAAACCTCAGACATGTTCCCAGGCCACAGGGTTCTAGAATCCACCGATGTCATGTTCCCAGGCCACTGGGTTCGAGAATCAATCCTCAGTTATGTTTCCCAGCTACAGGGTTCTAGAATAAAACCTCAGTCATGTTCCCAATCCACAGGGTTCCAGAACCAAGGCTCAGTCAGGTTCCCAGGCCACAGTATTCCACAATCTAAACAGATGTCACATGCCCAGTCCCGAGGGTTACAGAATCCACCGGTATCATGTTCCCAGGCCACAGGGTTCCAGAATCAATCCTCAGTTATGTTCCCAGGCTACAGGGTTCCAGAATAAAACCTCAGTCATGTTCCCAGTCCACAGGGTTTCAGAACCAAGGCTCAGTCAGGTTCCCGGGGCACAGTATTCCACAATCTAAACAGATGTCATGTTCCCAGGCCACAGTTTTCCAAAATCACGCCTCAGTCATGTTCCCAGGCCACAGGGATCCAGAATCAAACGTCAGTCATGTTGCCAGGCCACAGGTTTCTGCCATCAAACCTCAGTCACGTTCCTGGGTCACAGGGTTCCTGAATCAAGCCTCAGTCATTTTGCCAGGCCAGAGTGTTCCACCATCAAACCTCAGTCATGATCCCAGGCCACATGTTTCCACAATGAAACCTCAGTCATTTTCTCAGGCCAAAGGTTTCCAGAATCAAACCTCAGTCATATTCCCAGGACACATGGTTCCAGAATCAAACCTGAGTCATGTTCGCAGGCCACAGGTTTCAACAATCAAACATCACTCATGTTCCCAGGACACAGGTGTCCAGAATCAAACCTCAGTCATGTACCCAGGGAACAGGCTTCCAGCAACAAACCTTTGTCATATTCCCAGGGCACAGGGTTCCAGAATCAAACCTCAGTCTTGTTCCCAGGACAGAAGTTTCCAGAATCAACCCGATATCATGTTTCCTGGCCACAGTCTTCCAGTATCAAACCTCAGTCATGTTGCCAGGCCACAGGGTTCCACCATCAATCCTCACTCATGTTCCCAGGCCACAGGGTTCCAGAATCAAACCGTTCTCATGTTCCCAGGCCACAGGGTTCCAGAATCCACCGATGTCATGTTAAAGGCCACAGGGTTCCAGAATCAAACCGTTCTCATGTTCCCGGGCCACAGGTTTCCAGAATCAAGCCTCAGTCATTTTGCCAGGCCAGAGTGTTCCACCATCAAACCTCAGTCATGATCCCAGGCCACATGTTTCCACAATGAAACCTCAGTCATTTTCCCAGGCCAAAGGTTTCCAAAATCAAACCTCAGTCATGTTCCCAGGACACATGGTTCCAGAATCAAACCTGAGTCATGTTCGCGGGCCACAGGTTTCAACCATCAAACCTCAGTCATGTTCCCAGGACACAGGTGTCCAGAATCAAACCTCAGTCATGTTCCCAGGGCACAGGCTTCCAGAAACAAACCTCAGTCATGTTCCCAGGACACAAGTTTCCAGAATCAACCAGATATCATGCTTCCTGGCCACAGTCTTCCAGAATCAAACCTTAGTCATGTTGCCAAGCCACAGGCTTCCACCATCAAACCTCAGATATGTTCCCAGGCCACAGGGTTCTAGAATCCACCGATGTCATGTTCCCAGGCCACAGGGTTCGAGAATAAATCCTCAGTTATGTTTCCCGGCTACAGGGTTCTAGAATAAAACCTCAGTCATGTTCCCAATCCACAGGGTTCCAGAACCAAGGCTCAGTCAGGTTCCCGGGGCACAGTATTCCACAATCTAAACAGTTGTCACATGCCCAGTCCCCAGGGTTCCAGAATCCACCGGTATCATTTTCCCAGGCCACAGGGTTCCAGAATCAATCCTCAGTTATGTTCCCAGGCTACAGGGTTCCAGAATAAAACCTCAGTCATGTTCCCAGTCCACAGGGTTTCAGAACCAAGGCTCAGTCAGGTTCCCGGGGCACAGTATTCCACAATCTAAACAGATGTCATGTTCCCAGGCCACAGTTTTCCAGAATCACGCCTCAGTCATGTTCCCAGGCCACAGGGATCCAGAATCAAACGTCAGTCATGTTGCCAGGCCACAGGTTTCTGCCATCAAACCTCAGTCACGTTCCCGGGCCACAGGGTTCCAGAATCAAGCCTCAGTCATTTTGCCAGGCCAGAGTGTTCCACCATCAAACCTCAGTCATGATCCCCGGCCACATGTTTCCACAATGAAACCTCAGTCATTTTCTCAGGCCAAAGGTTTCCAGAATCAAACCTCAGTCATGTACCCAGGGAACAGGCTTCCAGCAACAAACCTTTGTCATATTCCCAGGACACAGGGTTCCAGAATCAAACCTCAGTCTTGTTCCCAGGACAGAAGTTTCCAGAATCAACCCGATATCACGTTTCCTGGCACAGTCTTCCAGTATCAAACCTCAGGCATGTTGCCAGGCCACAGGGTTCCACCATCAATCCTCACTCATGTTCCCAGGCCACAGGGTTCCAGAATCAAACCGTTCTCATGTTCCCAGGCCACAGGGTTCCAGAATCCACCGATGTCATGTTAAAGGCCACAGGGTTCCAGAATCAAACCGTTCTCATGTTCCCGGGCCACAGGGTTCCAGAATCAAGCCTCAGTCATTTTGCCAGGCCAGAGTGTTCCACCATCAAACCTCAGTCATGATCCCAGGCCACATGTTTCCACAATGAAACCTCAGTCATTTTCCCAGGCCAAAGGTTTCCAAAATCAAACCTCAGTCATGTTCCCAGGACACATGGTTCCAGAATCAAACCTGAGTCATGTTCGCGGGCCACAGGTTTCAACCATCAAACCTCAGTCATGTTCCCAGGACACAGGTGTCCAGAATTAAACCTCAGTCATGTTCCCAGGGCACAGGCTTCCAGAAACACACCTCAGTCATGTTCCCAGGACACAAGTTTCCAGAATCAACCAGATATCATGCTTCCTGGCCACAGTCTTCCAGAATCAAACCTTAGTCATGTTGCCAAGCCACAGGTTTCCACCATCAAACCTCAGACATGTTCCCAGGCCACAGGGTTCTAGAATCCACCGATGTCATGTTCCCAGGCCACAGGGTTCGAGAATCAATCCTCAGTTATGTTTCCCGGCTACAGGGTTCTAGAATAAAACCTCAGTCATGTTCCCAATCCACAGGGTTCCAGAACCAAGGCTCAGTCAGGTTCCCGGGGCACAGTATTCCACAATCTAAACAGATGTCACATGCCCAGTCCCCAGGGTTCCAGAATCCACCGGTATCATGTTCCCAGGCCACAGGGTTCCAGAATCAATCCTCAGTTATGTTCCCAGGCTACAGGGTTCCAGAATAAAACCTCAGTCATGTTCCCAGTCCACAGGGTTTCAGAACCAAGGCTCAGTCAGGTTCCCGGGGCACAGTATTCCACAATCTAAACAGATGTCATGTTCCCAGGCCACAGTTTTCCAGAATCACGCCTCAGTCATGTTCCCAGGCCACAGGGATCCAGAATCAAACGTCAGTCATGTTGCCAGGCCACAGGTTTCTGCCATCAAACCTCAGTCACGTTCCCGGGCCACAGGGTTCCAGAATCAAGCCTCAGTCATTTTGCCAGGCCAGAGTGTTCCACCATCAAACCTCAGTCATGATCCCAGGCCACATGTTTCCACAATGAAACCTCAGTCATTTTCTCAGGCCAAAGGTTTCCAGAATCAAACCTCAGTCATATTCCCAGGACACATGGTTCCAGAATCAAACCTGAGTCATGTTCGCAGGCCACAGGTTTCAACAATCAAACATCACTCATGTTCCCAGGACACAGGTGTCCAGAATCAAACCTCAGTCATGTACCCAGGGAACAGGCTTCCAGCAACAAACCTTTGTCATATTCCCAGGACACAGGGTTCCAGAATCAAACCTCAGTCTTGTTCCCAGGACAGAAGTTTCCAGAATCAACCCGATATCATGTTTCCTGGCCACAGTCTTCCAGTATCAAACCTCAGTCATGTTGCCAGGCCACAGGGTTCCACCATCAATCCTCACTCATGTTCCCAGGCCACAGGGTTCCAGAATCAAACCGTTCTCATGTTCCCAGGCCACAGGGTTCCAGAATCCACCGATGTCATGTTAAAGGCCACAGGGTTCCAGAATCAAACCGTTCTCATGTTCCCGGGCCACAGGGTTCCAGAATCAAGCCTCAGTCATTTTGCCAGGCCAGAGTGTTCCACCATCAAACCTCAGTCATGATCCCAGGCCACATGTTTCCACAATGAAACCTCAGTCATTTTCCCAGGCCAAAGGTTTCCAAAATCAAACCTCAGTCATGTTCCCAGGACACATGGTTCCAGAATCAAACCTGAGTCATGTTCGCGGGCCACAGGTTTCAACCATCAAACCTCAGTCATGTTCCCAGGACACAGGTGTCCAGAATCAAACCTCAGTCATGTTCCCAGGGCACAGGCTTCCAGAAACACACCTCAGTCATGTTCCCAGGACACAAGTTTCCAGAATCAACCAGATATCATGCTTCCTGGCCACAGTCTTCCAGAATCAAACCTTAGTCATGTTGCCAAGCCACAGGTTTCCACCATCAAACCTCAGACATGTTCCCAGGCCACAGGGTTCTAGAATCCACCGATGTCATGTTCCCAGGCCACAGGGTTCGAGAATCAATCCTCAGTTATGTTTCCAGGCTACAGGGTTCTAGAATAAAACCTCAGTCATGTTCCCAATCCACAGGGTTCCAGAACCAAGGCTCAGTCAGGTTCCCGGGGCACAGTATTCCACAATCTAAACAGATGTCACATGCCCAGTCCCCAGGGTTCCAGAATCCACCGGTATCATGTTCCCAGGCCACAGGGTTCCAGAATCAATCCTCAGTTATGTTCCCAGGCTACAGGGTTCCAGAATAAAACCTCAGTCATGTTCCCAGTCCACAGGGTTTCAGAACCAAGGCTCAGTCAGGTTCCCGGGGCACAGTATTCCACAATCTAAACAGATGTCATGTTCCCAGGCCACAGTTTTCCAGAATCACGCCTCAGTCATGTTCCCAGGCCACAGGGATCCAGAATCAAACGTCAGTCATGTTGCCAGGCCACAGGTTTCTGCCATCAAACCTCAGTCACGTTCCCGGGCCACAGGGTTCCAGAATCAAGCCTCAGTCATTTTGCCAGGCCAGAGTGTTCCACCATCAAACCTCAGTCATGATCCCAGGCCACATGTTTCCACAATGAAACCTCAGTCATTTTCTCAGGCCAAAGGTTTCCAGAATCAAACCTCAGTCATATTCCCAGGACACATGGTTCCAGAATCAAACCTGAGTCATGTTCGCAGGCCACAGGTTTCAACAATCAAACATCACTCATGTTCCCAGGACACAGGTGTCCAGAATCAAACCTCAGTCATGTACCCAGGGAACAGGCTTCCAGCAACAAACCTTTGTCATATTCCCAGGACACAGGGTTCCAGAATCAAACCTCAGTCTTGTTCCCAGGACAGAAGTTTCCAGAATCAACCCGATATCATGTTTCCTGGCCACAGTCTTCCAGTATCAAACCTCAGTCATGTTGCCAGGCCACAGGGTTCCACCATCAATCCTCACTCATGTTCCCAGGCCACAGGGTTCCAGAATCAAACCGTTCTCATGTTCCCAGGCCACAGGGTTCCAGAATCCACCGATGTCATGTTAAAGGCCACAGGGTTCCAGAATCAAACTGTTCTCATGTTCCCGGGCCACAGGGTTCCAGAATCAAGCCTCAGTCATTTTGCCAGGCCAGAGTGTTCCACCATCAAACCTCAGTCATGATCCCAGGCCACATGTTTCCACAATGAAACCTCAGTCATTTTCCCAGGCCAAAGGTTTCCAAAATCAAACCTCAGTCATGTTCCCAGGACACATGGTTCCAGAATCAAACCTGAGTCATGTTCGCGGGCCACAGGTTTCAACCATCAAACCTCAGTCATGTTCCCAGGACACAGGTGTCCAGAATCAAACCTCAGTCATGTTCCCAGGGCACAGGCTTCCAGAAACAAACCTCAGTCATGTTCCCAGGACACAAGTTTCCAGAATCAACCAGATATCATGCTTCCTGGCCACAGTCTTCCAGAATCAAACCTTAGTCATGTTGCCAAGCCACAGGTTTCCACCATCAAACCTCAGACATGTTCCCAGGCAACAGGGTTCTAGAATCCACCGATGTCATGTTCCCAGGCCACTGGGTTCGAGAATCAATCCTCAGTTATGTTTCCCAGCTACAGGGTTCTAGAATAAAACCTCAGTCATGTTCCCAATCCACAGGGTTCCAGAACCAAGGCTCAGTCAGGTTCCCAGGCCACAGTATTCCACAATCTAAACAGATGTCACATGCCCAGTCCCGAGGGTTACAGAATCCACCGGTATCATGTTCCCAGGCCACAGGGTTCCAGAATCAATCCTCAGTTATGTTCCCAGGCTACAGGGTTCCAGAATAAAACCTCAGTCATGTTCCCAGTCCACAGGGTTTCAGAACCAAGGCTCAGTCAGGTTCCCGGGGCACAGTATTCCACAATCTAAACAGATGTCATGTTCCCAGGCCACAGTTTTCCAAAATCACGCCTCAGTCATGTTCCCAGGCCACAGGGATCCAGAATCAAACGTCAGTCATATTGCCAGGCCACAGGTTTCTGCCATCAAACCTCAGTCACGTTCCTGGGTCACAGGGTTCCTGAATCAAGCCTCAGTCATTTTGCCAGGCCAGAGTGTTCCACCATCAAACCTCAGTCATGATCCCAGGCCACATGTTTCCACAATGAAACCTCAGTCATTTTCTCAGGCCAAAGGTTTCCAGAATCAAACCTCAGTCATATTCCCAGGACACATGGTTCCAGAATCAAACCTGAGTCATGTTCGCAGGCCACAGGTTTCAACAATCAAACATCACTCATGTTCCCAGGACACAGGTGTCCAGAATCAAACCTCAGTCATGTACCCAGGGAACAGGCTTCCAGCAACAAACCTTTGTCATATTCCCAGGGCACAGGGTTCCAGAATCAAACCTCAGTCTTGTTCCCAGGACAGAAGTTTCCAGAATCAACCCGATATCATGTTTCCTGGCCACAGTCTTCCAGTATCAAACCTCAGTCATGTTGCCAGGCCACAGGGTTCCACCATCAATCCTCACTCATGTTCCCAGGCCACAGGGTTCCAGAATCAAACCGTTCTCATGTTCCCAGGCCACAGGGTTCCAGAATCCACCGATGTCATGTTAAAGGCCACAGGGTTCCAGAATCAAACCGTTCTCATGTTCCCGGGCCACAGGTTTCCAGAATCAAGCCTCAGTCATTTTGCCAGGCCAGAGTGTTCCACCATCAAACCTCAGTCATGATCCCAGGCCACATGTTTCCACAATGAAACCTCAGTCATTTTCCCAGGCCAAAGGTTTCCAAAATCAAACCTCAGTCATGTTCCCAGGACACATGGTTCCAGAATCAAACCTGAGTCATGTTCGCGGGCCACAGGTTTCAACCATCAAACCTCAGTCATGTTCCCAGGACACAGGTGTCCAGAATCAAACCTCAGTCATGTTCCCAGGGCACAGGCTTCCAGAAACAAACCTCAGTCATGTTCCCAGGACACAAGTTTCCAGAATCAACCAGATATCATGCTTCCTGGCCACAGTCTTCCAGAATCAAACCTTAGTCATGTTGCCAAGCCACAGGCTTCCACCATCAAACCTCAGATATGTTCCCAGGCCACAGGGTTCTAGAATCCACCGATGTCATGTTCCCAGGCCACAGGGTTCGAGAATAAATCCTCAGTTATGTTTCCCGGCTACAGGGTTCTAGAATAAAACCTCAGTCATGTTCCCAATCCACAGGGTTCCAGAACCAAGGCTCAGTCAGGTTCCCGGGGCACAGTATTCCACAATCTAAACAGTTGTCACATGCCCAGTCCCCAGGGTTCCAGAATCCACCGGTATCATTTTCCCAGGCCACAGGGTTCCAGAATCAATCCTCAGTTATGTTCCCAGGCTACAGGGTTCCAGAATAAAACCTCAGTCATGTTCCCAGTCCACAGGGTTTCAGAACCAAGGCTCAGTCAGGTTCCCGGGGCACAGTATTCCACAATCTAAACAGATGTCATGTTCCCAGGCCACAGTTTTCCAGAATCCCGCCTCAGTCATGTTCCCAGGCCACAGGGATCCAGAATCAAACGTCAGTCATGTTGCCAGGCCACAGGTTTCTGCCATCAAACCTCAGTCACGTTCCCGGGCCACAGGGTTCCAGAATCAAGCCTCAGTCATTTTGCCAGGCCAGAGTGTTCCACCATCAAACCTCAGTCATGATCCCCGGCCACATGTTTCCACAATGAAACCTCAGTCATTTTCTCAGGCCAAAGGTTTCCAGAATCAAACCTCAGTCATATTCCCAGGACACATGGTTCCAGAATCAAACCTGAGTCATGTTCGCAGGCCACAGGTTTCAACAATCAAACATCACTCATGTTCCCAGGACACAGGTGTCCAGAATCAAACCTCAGTCATGTACCCAGGGAACAGGCTTCCAGCAACAAACCTTTGTCATATTCCCAGGACACAGGGTTCCAGAATCAAACCTCAGTCTTGTTCCCAGGACAGAAGTTTCCAGAATCAACCCGATATCACGTTTCATGGCACAGTCTTCCAGTATCAAACCTCAGGCATGTTGCCAGGCCACAGGGTTCCACCATCAATCCTCACTCATGTTCCCAGGCCACAGGGTTCCAGAATCAAACCGTTCTCATGTTCCCGGGCCACAGGGTTCCAGAATCAAGCCTCAGTCATTTTGCCAGGCCAGAGTGTTCCACCATCAAACCTCAGTCATGATCCCAGGCCACATGTTTCCACAATGAAACCTCAGTCATTTTCCCAGGCCAAAGGTTTCCAAAATCAAACCTCAGTCATGTTCCCAGGACACATGGTTCCAGAATCAAACCTGAGTCATGTTCGCGGGCCACAGGTTTCAACCATCAAACCTCAGTCATGTTCCCAGGACACAGGTGTCCAGAATCAAACCTCAGTCATGTTCCCAGGGCACAGGCTTCCAGAAACACACCTCAGTCATGTTCCCAGGACACAAGTTTCCAGAATCAACCAGATATCATGCTTCCTGGCCACAGTCTTCCAGAATCAAACCTTAGTCATGTTGCCAAGCCACAGGTTTCCACCATCAAACCTCAGACATGTTCCCAGGCCACAGGGTTCTAGAATCCACCGATGTCATGTTCCCAGGCCACAGGGTTCGAGAATCAATCCTCAGTTATGTTTCCCGGCTACAGGGTTCTAGAATAAAACCTCAGTCATGTTCCCAATCCACAGGGTTCCAGAACCAAGGCTCAGTCAGGTTCCCGGGGCACAGTATTCCACAATCTAAACAGATGTCACATGCCCAGTCCCCAGGGTTCCAGAATCCACCGGTATCATGTTCCCAGGCCACAGGGTTCCAGAATCAATCCTCAGTTATGTTCCCAGGCTACAGGGTTCCAGAATAAAACCTCAGTCATGTTCCCAGTCCACAGGGTTTCAGAACCAAGGCTCAGTCAGGTTCCCGGGGCACAGTATTCCACAATCTAAACAGATGTCATGTTCCCAGGCCACAGTTTTCCAGAATCACGCCTCAGTCATGTTCCCAGGCCACAGGGATCCAGAATCAAACGTCAGTCATGTTGCCAGGCCACAGGTTTCTGCCATCAAACCTCAGTCACGTTCCCGGGCCACAGGGTTCCAGAATCAAGCCTCAGTCATTTTGCCAGGCCAGAGTGTTCCACCATCAAACCTCAGTCATGATCCCAGGCCACATGTTTCCACAATGAAACCTCAGTCATTTTCTCAGGCCAAAGGTTTCCAGAATCAAACCTCAGTCATATTCCCAGGACACATGGTTCCAGAATCAAACCTGAGTCATGTTCGCAGGCCACAGGTTTCAACAATCAAACATCACTCATGTTCCCAGGACACAGGTGTCCAGAATCAAACCTCAGTCATGTACCCAGGGAACAGGCTTCCAGCAACAAACCTTTGTCATATTCCCAGGACACAGGGTTCCAGAATCAAACCTCAGTCTTGTTCCCAGGACAGAAGTTTCCAGAATCAACCCGATATCATGTTTCCTGGCCACAGTCTTCCAGTATCAAACCTCAGTCATGTTGCCAGGCCACAGGGTTCCAGAATCAAACCGTTCTCATGTTCCCAGGCCACAGGGTTCCAGAATCCACCGATGTCATGTTAAAGGCCACAGGGTTCCAGAATCAAACCGTTCTCATGTTCCCGGGCCACAGGGTTCCAGAATCAAGCCTCAGTCATTTTGCCAGGCCAGAGTGTTCCACCATCAAACCTCAGTCATGATCCCAGGCCACATGTTTCCACAATGAAACCTCAGTCATTTTCCCAGGCCAAAGGTTTCCAAAATCAAACCTCAGTCATGTTCCCAGGACACATGGTTCCAGAATCAAACCTGAGTCATGTTCGCGGGCCACAGGTTTCAACCATCAAACCTCAGTCATGTTCCCAGGACACAGGTGTCCAGAATCAAACCTCAGTCATGTTCCCAGGGCACAGGCTTCCAGAAACACACCTAAGTCATGTTCCCAGGACACAAGTTTCCAGAATCAACCAGATATCATGCTTCCTGGCCACAGTCTTCCAGAATCAAACCTTAGTCATGTTGCCAAGCCACAGGTTTCCACCATCAAACCTCAGACATGTTCCCAGGCCACAGGGTTCTAGAATCCACCGATGTCATGTTCCCAGGCCACAGGGTTCGAGAATCAATCCTCAGTTATGTTTCCAGGCTACAGGGTTCTAGAATAAAACCTCAGTCATGTTCCCAATCCACAGGGTTCCAGAACCAAGGCTCAGTCAGGTTCCCGGGGCACAGTATTCCACAATCTAAACAGATGTCACATGCCCAGTCCCCAGGGTTCCAGAATCCACCGGTATCATGTTCCCAGGCCACAGGGTTCCAGAATCAATCCTCAGTTATGTTCCCAGGCTACAGGGTTCCAGAATAAAACCTCAGTCATGTTCCCAGTCCACAGGGTTTCAGAACCAAGGCTCAGTCAGGTTCCCGGGGCACAGTATTCCACAATCTAAACAGATGTCATGTTCCCAGGCCACAGTTTTCCAGAATCACGCCTCAGTCATGTTCCCAGGCCACAGGGATCCAGAATCAAACGTCAGTCATGTTGCCAGGCCACAGGTTTCTGCCATCAAACCTCAGTCACGTTCCCGGGCCACAGGGTTCCAGAATCAAGCCTCAGTCATTTTGCCAGGCCAGAGTGTTCCACCATCAAACCTCAGTCATGATCCCAGGCCACATGTTTCCACAATGAAACCTCAGTCATTTTCTCAGGCCAAAGGTTTCCAGAATCAAACCTCAGTCATATTCCCAGGACACATGGTTCCAGAATCAAACCTGAATCATGTTCGCAGGCCACAGGTTTCAACAATCAAACATCACTCATGTTCCCAGGACACAGGTGTCCAGAATCAAACCTCAGTCATGTACCCAGGGAACAGGCTTCCAGCAACAAACCTTTGTCATATTCCCAGGACACAGGGTTCCAGAATCAAACCTCAGTCTTGTTCCCAGGACAGAAGTTTCCAGAATCAACCCGATATCATGTTTCCTGGCCACAGTCTTCCAGTATCAAACCTCAGTCATGTTGCCAGGCCACAGGGTTCCACCATCAATCCTCACTCATGTTCCCAGGCCACAGGGTTCCAGAATCAAACCGTTCTCATGTTCCCAGGCCACAGGGTTCCAGAATCCACCGATGTCATGTTAAAGGCCACAGGGTTCCAGAATCACACCGTTCTCATGTTCCCGGGCCACAGGGTTCCAGAATCAAGCCTCAGTCATTTTGCCAGGCCAGAGTGTTCCACCATCAAACCTCAGTCATGATCCCAGGCCACATGTTTCCACAATGAAACCTCAGTCATTTTCCCAGGCCAAAGGTTTCCAAAATCAAACCTCAGTCATGTTCCCAGGACACATGGTTCCAGAATCAAACCTGAGTCATGTTCGCGGGCCACAGGTTTCAACCATCAAACCTCAGTCATGTTCCCAGGACACAGGTGTCCAGAATCAAACCTCAGTCATGTTCCCAGGGCACAGGCTTCCAGAAACAAACCTCAGTCATGTTCCCAGGACACAAGTTTCCAGAATCAACCAGATATCATGCTTCCTGGCCACAGTCTTCCAGAATCAAACCTTAGTCATGTTGCCAAGCCACAGGTTTCCACCATCAAACCTCAGACATGTTCCCAGGCCACAGGGTTCTAGAATCCACCGATGTCATGTTCCCAGGCCACTGGGTTCGAGAATCAATCCTCAGTTATGTTTCCCAGCTACAGGGTTCTAGAATAAAACCTCAGTCATGTTCCCAATCCACAGGGTTCCAGAACCAAGGCTCAGTCAGGTTCCCAGGCCACAGTATTCCACAATCTAAACAGATGTCACATGCCCAGTCCCGAGGGTTACAGAATCCACCGGTATCATGTTCCCAGGCCACAGGGTTCCAGAATCAATCCTCAGTTATGTTCCCAGGCTACAGGGTTCCAGAATAAAACCTCAGTCATGTTCCCAGTCCACAGGGTTTCAGAACCAAGGCTCAGTCAGGTTCCCGGGGCACAGTATTCCACAATCTAAACAGATGTCATGTTCCCAGGCCACAGTTTTCCAAAATCACGCCTCAGTCATGTTCCCAGGCCACAGGGATCCAGAATCAAACGTCAGTCATGTTGCCAGGCCACAGGTTTCTGCCATCAAACCTCAGTCACGTTCCTGGGTCACAGGGTTCCTGAATCAAGCCTCAGTCATTTTGCCAGGCCAGAGTGTTCCACCATCAAACCTCAGTCATGATCCCAGGCCACATGTTTCCACAATGAAACCTCAGTCATTTTCTCAGGCCAAAGGTTTCCAGAATCAAACCTCAGTCATATTCCCAGGACACATGGTTCCAGAATCAAACCTGAGTCATGTTCGCAGGCCACAGGTTTCAACAATCAAACATCACTCATGTTCCCAGGACACAGGTGTCCAGAATCAAACCTCAGTCATGTACCCAGGGAACAGGCTTCCAGCAACAAACCTTTGTCATATTCCCAGGGCACAGGGTTCCAGAATCAAACCTCAGTCTTGTTCCCAGGACAGAAGTTTCCAGAATCAACCCGATATCATGTTTCCTGGCCACAGTCTTCCAGTATCAAACCTCAGTCATGTTGCCAGGCCACAGGGTTCCACCATCAATCCTCACTCATGTTCCCAGGCCACAGGGTTCCAGAATCAAACCGTTCTCATGTTCCCAGGCCACAGGGTTCCAGAATCCACCGATGTCATGTTAAAGGCCACAGGGTTCCAGAATCAAACCGTTCTCATGTTCCCGGGCCACAGGTTTCCAGAATCAAGCCTCAGTCATTTTGCCAGGCCAGAGTGTTCCACCATCAAACCTCAGTCATGATCCCAGGCCACATGTTTCCACAATGAAACCTCAGTCATTTTCCCAGGCCAAAGGTTTCCAAAATCAAACCTCAGTCATGTTCCCAGGACACATGGTTCCAGAATCAAACCTGAGTCATGTTCGCGGGCCACAGGTTTCAACCATCAAACCTCAGTCATGTTCCCAGGACACAGGTGTCCAGAATCAAACCTCAGTCATGTTCCCAGGGCACAGGCTTCCAGAAACAAACCTCAGTCATGTTCCCAGGACACAAGTTTCCAGAATCAACCAGATATCATGCTTCCTGGCCACAGTCTTCCAGAATCAAACCTTAGTCATGTTGCCAAGCCACAGGCTTCCACCATCAAACCTCAGATATGTTCCCAGGCCACAGGGTTCTAGAATCCACCGATGTCATGTTCCCAGGCCACAGGGTTCGAGAATCAATCCTCAGTTATGTTTCCCGGCTACAGGGTTCTAGAATAAAACCTCAGTCATGTTCCCAATCCACAGGGTTCCAGAACCAAGGCTCAGTCAGGTTCCCGGGGCACAGTATTCCACAATCTAAACAGATGTCACATGCCCAGTCCCCAGGGTTCCAGAATCCACCGGTATCATTTTCCCAGGCCACAGGGTTCCAGAATCAATCCTCAGTTATGTTCCCAGGCTACAGGGTTCCAGAATAAAACCTCAGTCATGTTCCCAGTCCACAGGGTTTCAGAACCAAGGCTCAGTCAGGTTCCCGGGGCACAGTATTCCACAATCTAAACAGATGTCATGTTCCCAGGCCACAGTTTTCCAGAATCACGCCTCAGTCATGTTCCCAGGCCACAGGGATCCAGAATCAAACGTCAGTCATGTTGCCAGGCCACAGGTTTCTGCCATCAAACCTCAGTCACGTTCCCGGGCCACAGGGTTCCAGAATCAAGCCTCAGTCATTTTGCCAGGCCAGAGTGTTCCACCATCAAACCTCAGTCATGATCCCCGGCCACATGTTTCCACAATGAAACCTCAGTCATTTTCTCAGGCCAAAGGTTTCCAGAATCAAACCTCAGTCATATTCCCAGGACACATGGTTCCAGAATCAAACCTGAGTCATGTTCGCAGGCCACAGGTTTCAACAATCAAACATCACTCATGTTCCCAGGACACAGGTGTCCAGAATCAAACCTCAGTCATGTACCCAGGGAACAGGCTTCCAGCAACAAACCTTTGTCATATTCCCAGGACACAGGGTTCCAGAATCAAACCTCAGTCTTGTTCCCAGGACAGAAGTTTCCAGAATCAACCCGATATCACGTTTCCTGGCACAGTCTTCCAGTATCAAACCTCAGGCATGTTGCCAGGCCACAGGGTTCCACCATCAATCCTCACTCATGTTCCCAGGCCACAGGGTTCCAGAATCAAACCGTTCTCATGTTCCCAGGCCACAGGGTTCCAGAATCCACCGATGTCATGTTAAAGGCCACAGGGTTCCAGAATCAAACCGTTCTCATGTTCCCGGGCCACAGGGTTCCAGAATCAAGCCTCAGTCATTTTGCCAGGCCAGAGTGTTCCACCATCAAACCTCAGTCATGATCCCAGGCCACATGTTTCCACAATGAAACCTCAGTCATTTTCCCAGGCCAAAGGTTTCCAAAATCAAACCTCAGTCATGTTCCCAGGACACATGGTTCCAGAATCAAACCTGAGTCATGTTCGCGGGCCACAGGTTTCAACCATCAAACCTCAGTCATGTTCCCAGGACACAGGTGTCCAGAATTAAACCTCAGTCATGTTCCCAGAGCACAGGCTTCCAGAAACACACCTCAGTCATGTTCCCAGGACACAAGTTTCCAGAATCAACCAGATATCATGCTTCCTGGCCACAGTCTTCCAGAATCAAACCTTAGTCATGTTGCCAAGCCACAGGTTTCCACCATCAAACCTCAGACATGTTCCCAGGCCACAGGGTTCTAGAATCCACCGATGTCATGTTCCCAGGCCACAGGGTTCGAGAATCAATCCTCAGTTATGTTTCCCGGCTACAGGGTTCTAGAATAAAACCTCAGTCATGTTCCCAATCCACAGGGTTCCAGAACCAAGGCTCAGTCAGGTTCCCGGGGCACAGTATTCCACAATCTAAACAGATGTCACATGCCCAGTCCCCAGGGTTCCAGAATCCACCGGTATCATGTTCCCAGGCCACAGGGTTCCAGAATCAATCCTCAGTTATGTTCCCAGGCTACAGGGTTCCAGAATAAAACCTCAGTCATGTTCCCAGTCCACAGGGTTTCAGAACCAAGGCTCAGTCAGGTTCCCGGGGCACAGTATTCCACAATCTAAACAGATGTCATGTTCCCAGGCCACAGTTTTCCAGAATCACGCCTCAGTCATGTTCCCAGGCCACAGGGATCCAGAATCAAACGTCAGTCATGTTGCCAGGCCACAGGTTTCTGCCATCAAACCTCAGTCACGTTCCCGGGCCACAGGGTTCCAGAATCAAGCCTCAGTCATTTTGCCAGGCCAGAGTGTTCCACCATCAAACCTCAGTCATGATCCCAGGCCACATGTTTCCACAATGAAACCTCAGTCATTTTCTCAGGCCAAAGGTTTCCAGAATCAAACCTCAGTCATATTCCCAGGACACATGGTTCCAGAATCAAACCTGAGTCATGTTCGCAGGCCACAGGTTTCAACAATCAAACATCACTCATGTTCCCAGGACACAGGTGTCCAGAATCAAACCTCAGTCATGTACCCAGGGAACAGGCTTCCAGCAACAAACCTTTGTCATATTCCCAGGACACAGGGTTCCAGAATCAAACCTCAGTCTTGTTCCCAGGACAGAAGTTTCCAGAATCAACCCGATATCATGTTTCCTGGCCACAGTCTTCCAGTATCAAACCTCAGTCATGTTGCCAGGCCACAGGGTTCCACCATCAATCCTCACTCATGTTCCCAGGCCACAGGGTTCCAGAATCAAACCGTTCTCATGTTCCCAGGCCACAGGGTTCCAGAATCCACCGATGTCATGTTAAAGGCCACAGGGTTCCAGAATCAAACCGTTCTCATGTTCCCGGGCCACAGGGTTCCAGAATCAAGCCTCAGTCATTTTGCCAGGCCAGAGTGTTCCACCATCAAACCTCAGTCATGATCCCAGGCCACATGTTTCCACAATGAAACCTCAGTCATTTTCCCAGGCCAAAGGTTTCCAAAATCAAACCTCAGTCATGTTCCCAGGACACATGGTTCCAGAATCAAACCTGAGTCATGTTCGCGGGCCACAGGTTTCAACCATCAAACCTCAGTCATGTTCCCAGGACACAGGTGTCCAGAATCAAACCTCAGTCATGTTCCCAGGGCACAGGCTTCCAGAAACACACCTCAGTCATGTTCCCAGGACACAAGTTTCCAGAATCAACCAGATATCATGCTTCCTGGCCACAGTCTTCCAGAATCAAACCTTAGTCATGTTGCCAAGCCACAGGTTTCCACCATCAAACCTCAGACATGTTCCCAGGCCACAGGGTTCTAGAATCCACCGATGTCATGTTCCCAGGCCACAGGGTTCGAGAATCAATCCTCAGTTATGTTTCCAGGCTACAGGGTTCTAGAATAAAACCTCAGTCATGTTCCCAATCCACAGGGTTCCAGAACCAAGGCTCAGTCAGGTTCCCGGGGCACAGTATTCCACAATCTAAACAGATGTCACATGCCCAGTCCCCAGGGTTCCAGAATCCACCGGTATCATGTTCCCAGGCCACAGGGTTCCAGAATCAATCCTCAGTTATGTTCCCAGGCTACAGGGTTCCAGAATAAAACCTCAGTCATGTTCCCAGTCCACAGGGTTTCAGAACCAAGGCTCAGTCAGGTTCCCGGGGCACAGTATTCCACAATCTAAACAGATGTCATGTTCCCAGGCCACAGTTTTCCAGAATCACGCCTCAGTCATGTTCCCAGGCCACAGGGATCCAGAATCAAACGTCAGTCATGTTGCCAGGCCACAGGTTTCTGCCATCAAACCTCAGTCACGTTCCCGGGCCACAGGGTTCCAGAATCAAGCCTCAGTCATTTTGCCAGGCCAGAGTGTTCCACCATCAAACCTCAGTCATGATCCCAGGCCACATGTTTCCACAATGAAACCTCAGTCATTTTCTCAGGCCAAAGGTTTCCAGAATCAAACCTCAGTCATATTCCCAGGACACATGGTTCCAGAATCAAACCTGAGTCATGTTCGCAGGCCACAGGTTTCAACAATCAAACATCACTCATGTTCCCAGGACACAGGTGTCCAGAATCAAACCTCAGTCATGTACCCAGGGAACAGGCTTCCAGCAACAAACCTTTGTCATATTCCCAGGACACAGGGTTCCAGAATCAAACCTCAGTCTTGTTCCCAGGACAGAAGTTTCCAGAATCAACCCGATATCATGTTTCCTGGCCACAGTCTTCCAGTATCAAACCTCAGTCATGTTGCCAGGCCACAGGGTTCCACCATCAATCCTCACTCATGTTCCCAGGCCACAGGGTTCCAGAATCAAACCGTTCTCATGTTCCCAGGCCACAGGGTTCCAGAATCCACCGATGTCATGTTAAAGGCCACAGGGTTCCAGAATCAAACTGTTCTCATGTTCCCGGGCCACAGGGTTCCAGAATCAAGCCTCAGTCATTTTGCCAGGCCAGAGTGTTCCACCATCAAACCTCAGTCATGATCCCAGGCCACATGTTTCCACAATGAAACCTCAGTCATTTTCCCAGGCCAAAGGTTTCCAAAATCAAACCTCAGTCATGTTCCCAGGACACATGGTTCCAGAATCAAACCTGAGTCATGTTCGCGGGCCACAGGTTTCAACCATCAAACCTCAGTCATGTTCCCAGGACACAGGTGTCCAGAATCAAACCTCAGTCATGTTCCCAGGGCACAGGCTTCCAGAAACAAACCTCAGTCATGTTCCCAGGACACAAGTTTCCAGAATCAACCAGATATCATGCTTCCTGGCCACAGTCTTCCAGAATCAAACCTTAGTCATGTTGCCAAGCCACAGGTTTCCACCATCAAACCTCAGACATGTTCCCAGGCCACAGGGTTCTAGAATCCACCGATGTCATGTTCCCAGGCCACTGGGTTCGAGAATCAATCCTCAGTTATGTTTCCCAGCTACAGGGTTCTAGAATAAAACCTCAGTCATGTTCCCAATCCACAGGGTTCCAGAACCAAGGCTCAGTCAGGTTCCCAGGCCACAGTATTCCACAATCTAAACAGATGTCACATGCCCAGTCCCGAGGGTTACAGAATCCACCGGTATCATGTTCCCAGGCCACAGGGTTCCAGAATCAATCCTCAGTTATGTTCCCAGGCTACAGGGTTCCAGAATAAAACCTCAGTCATGTTCCCAGTCCACAGGGTTTCAGAACCAAGGCTCAGTCAGGTTCCCGGGGCACAGTATTCCACAATCTAAACAGATGTCATGTTCCCAGGCCACAGTTTTCCAAAATCACGCCTCAGTCATGTTCCCAGGCCACAGGGATCCAGAATCAAACGTCAGTCATGTTGCCAGGCCACAGGTTTCTGCCATCAAACCTCAGTCACGTTCCTGGGTCACAGGGTTCCTGAATCAAGCCTCAGTCATTTTGCCAGGCCAGAGTGTTCCACCATCAAACCTCAGTCATGATCCCAGGCCACATGTTTCCACAATGAAACCTCAGTCATTTTCTCAGGCCAAAGGTTTCCAGAATCAAACCTCAGTCATATTCCCAGGACACATGGTTCCAGAATCAAACCTGAGTCATGTTCGCAGGCCACAGGTTTCAACAATCAAACATCACTCATGTTCCCAGGACACAGGTGTCCAGAATCAAACCTCAGTCATGTACCCAGGGAACAGGCTTCCAGCAACAAACCTTTGTCATATTCCCAGGGCACAGGGTTCCAGAATCAAACCTCAGTCTTGTTCCCAGGACAGAAGTTTCCAGAATCAACCCGATATCATGTTTCCTGGCCACAGTCTTCCAGTATCAAACCTCAGTCATGTTGCCAGGCCACAGGGTTCCACCATCAATCCTCACTCATGTTCCCAGGCCACAGGGTTCCAGAATCAAACCGTTCTCATGTTCCCAGGCCACAGGGTTCCAGAATCCACCGATGTCATGTTAAAGGCCACAGGGTTCCAGAATCAAACCGTTCTCATGTTCCCGGGCCACAGGTTTCCAGAATCAAGCCTCAGTCATTTTGCCAGGCCAGAGTGTTCCACCATCAAACCTCAGTCATGATCCCAGGCCACATGTTTCCACAATGAAACCTCAGTCATTTTCCCAGGCCAAAGGTTTCCAAAATCAAACCTCAGTCATGTTCCCAGGACACATGGTTCCAGAATCAAACCTGAGTCATGTTCGCGGGCCACAGGTTTCAACCATCAAACCTCAGTCATGTTCCCAGGACACAGGTGTCCAGAATCAAACCTCAGTCATGTTCCCAGGGCACAGGCTTCCAGAAACAAACCTCAGTCATGTTCCCAGGACACAAGTTTCCAGAATCAACCAGATATCATGCTTCCTGGCCACAGTCTTCCAGAATCAAACCTTAGTCATGTTGCCAAGCCACAGGCTTCCACCATCAAACCTCAGATATGTTCCCAGGCCACAGGGTTCTAGAATCCACCGATGTCATGTTCCCAGGCCACAGGGTTCGAGAATAAATCCTCAGTTATGTTTCCCGGCTACAGGGTTCTAGAATAAAACCTCAGTCATGTTCCCAATCCACAGGGTTCCAGAACCAAGGCTCAGTCAGGTTCCCGGGGCACAGTATTCCACAATCTAAACAGTTGTCACATGCCCAGTCCCCAGGGTTCCAGAATCCACCGGTATCATTTTCCCAGGCCACAGGGTTCCAGAATCAATCCTCAGTTATGTTCCCAGGCTACAGGGTTCCAGAATAAAACCTCAGTCATGTTCCCAGTCCACAGGGTTTCAGAACCAAGGCTCAGTCAGGTTCCCGGGGCACAGTATTCCACAATCTAAACAGATGTCATGTTCCCAGGCCACAGTTTTCCAGAATCACGCCTCAGTCATGTTCCCAGGCCACAGGGATCCAGAATCAAACGTCAGTCATGTTGCCAGGCCACAGGTTTCTGCCATCAAACCTCAGTCACGTTCCCGGGCCACAGGGTTCCAGAATCAAGCCTCAGTCATTTTGCCAGGCCAGAGTGTTCCACCATCAAACCTCAGTCATGATCCCCGGCCACATGTTTCCACAATGAAACCTCAGTCATTTTCTCAGGCCAAAGGTTTCCAGAATCAAACCTCAGTCATATTCCCAGGACACATGGTTCCAGAATCAAACCTGAGTCATGTTCGCAGGCCACAGGTTTCAACAATCAAACATCACTCATGTTCCCAGGACACAGGTGTCCAGAATCAAACCTCAGTCATGTACCCAGGGAACAGGCTTCCAGCAACAAACCTTTGTCATATTCCCAGGACACAGGGTTCCAGAATCAAACCTCAGTCTTGTTCCCAGGACAGAAGTTTCCAGAATCAACCCGATATCACGTTTCATGGCACAGTCTTCCAGTATCAAACCTCAGGCATGTTGCCAGGCCACAGGGTTCCACCATCAATCCTCACTCATGTTCCCAGGCCACAGGGTTCCAGAATCAAACCGTTCTCATGTTCCCGGGCCACAGGGTTCCAGAATCAAGCCTCAGTCATTTTGCCAGGCCAGAGTGTTCCACCATCAAACCTCAGTCATGATCCCAGGCCACATGTTTCCACAATGAAACCTCAGTCATTTTCCCAGGCCAAAGGTTTCCAAAATCAAACCTCAGTCATGTTCCCAGGACACATGGTTCCAGAATCAAACCTGAGTCATGTTCGCGGGCCACAGGTTTCAACCATCAAACCTCAGTCATGTTCCCAGGACACAGGTGTCCAGAATCAAACCTCAGTCATGTTCCCAGGGCACAGGCTTCCAGAAACACACCTCAGTCATGTTCCCAGGACACAAGTTTCCAGAATCAACCAGATATCATGCTTCCTGGCCACAGTCTTCCAGAATCAAACCTTAGTCATGTTGCCAAGCCACAGGTTTCCACCATCAAACCTCAGACATGTTCCCAGGCCACAGGGTTCTAGAATCCACCGATGTCATGTTCCCAGGCCACAGGGTTCGAGAATCAATCCTCAGTTATGTTTCCCGGCTACAGGGTTCTAGAATAAAACCTCAGTCATGTTCCCAATCCACAGGGTTCCAGAACCAAGGCTCAGTCAGGTTCCCGGGGCACAGTATTCCACAATCTAAACAGATGTCACATGCCCAGTCCCCAGGGTTCCAGAATCCACCGGTATCATGTTCCCAGGCCACAGGGTTCCAGAATCAATCCTCAGTTATGTTCCCAGGCTACAGGGTTCCAGAATAAAACCTCAGTCATGTTCCCAGTCCACAGGGTTTCAGAACCAAGGCTCAGTCAGGTTCCCGGGGCACAGTATTCCACAATCTAAACAGATGTCATGTTCCCAGGCCACAGTTTTCCAGAATCACGCCTCAGTCATGTTCCCAGGCCACAGGGATCCAGAATCAAACGTCAGTCATGTTGCCAGGCCACAGGTTTCTGCCATCAAACCTCAGTCACGTTCCCGGGCCACAGGGTTCCAGAATCAAGCCTCAGTCATTTTGCCAGGCCAGAGTGTTCCACCATCAAACCTCAGTCATGATCCCAGGCCACATGTTTCCACAATGAAACCTCAGTCATTTTCTCAGGCCAAAGGTTTCCAGAATCAAACCTCAGTCATATTCCCAGGACACATGGTTCCAGAATCAAACCTGAGTCATGTTCGCAGGCCACAGGTTTCAACAATCAAACATCACTCATGTTCCCAGGACACAGGTGTCCAGAATCAAACCTCAGTCATGTACCCAGGGAACAGGCTTCCAGCAACAAACCTTTGTCATATTCCCAGGACACAGGGTTCCAGAATCAAACCTCAGTCTTGTTCCCAGGACAGAAGTTTCCAGAATCAACCCGATATCATGTTTCCTGGCCACAGTCTTCCAGTATCAAACCTCAGTCATGTTGCCAGGCCACAGGGTTCCAGAATCAAACCGTTCTCATGTTCCCAGGCCACAGGGTTCCAGAATCCACCGATGTCATGTTAAAGGCCACAGGGTTCCAGAATCAAACCGTTCTCATGTTCCCGGGCCACAGGGTTCCAGAATCAAGCCTCAGTCATTTTGCCAGGCCAGAGTGTTCCACCATCAAACCTCAGTCATGATCCCAGGCCACATGTTTCCACAATGAAACCTCAGTCATTTTCCCAGGCCAAAGGTTTCCAAAATCAAACCTCAGTCATGTTCCCAGGACACATGGTTCCAGAATCAAACCTGAGTCATGTTCGCGGGCCACAGGTTTCAACCATCAAACCTCAGTCATGTTCCCAGGACACAGGTGTCCAGAATCAAACCTCAGTCATGTTCCCAGGGCACAGGCTTCCAGAAACACACCTCAGTCATGTTCCCAGGACACAAGTTTCCAGAATCAACCAGATATCATGCTTCCTGGCCACAGTCTTCCAGAATCAAACCTTAGTCATGTTGCCAAGCCACAGGTTTCCACCATCAAACCTCAGACATGTTCCCAGGCCACAGGGTTCTAGAATCCACCGATGTCATGTTCCCAGGCCACAGGGTTCGAGAATCAATCCTCAGTTATGTTTCCAGGCTACAGGGTTCTAGAATAAAACCTCAGTCATGTTCCCAATCCACAGGGTTCCAGAACCAAGGCTCAGTCAGGTTCCCGGGGCACAGTATTCCACAATCTAAACAGATGTCACATGCCCAGTCCCCAGGGTTCCAGAATCCACCGGTATCATGTTCCCAGGCCACAGGGTTCCAGAATCAATCCTCAGTTATGTTCCCAGGCTACAGGGTTCCAGAATAAAACCTCAGTCATGTTCCCAGTCCACAGGGTTTCAGAACCAAGGCTCAGTCAGGTTCCCGGGGCACAGTATTCCACAATCTAAACAGATGTCATGTTCCCAGGCCACAGTTTTCCAGAATCACGCCTCAGTCATGTTCCCAGGCCACAGGGATCCAGAATCAAACGTCAGTCATGTTGCCAGGCCACAGGTTTCTGCCATCAAACCTCAGTCACGTTCCCGGGCCACAGGGTTCCAGAATCAAGCCTCAGTCATTTTGCCAGGCCAGAGTGTTCCACCATCAAACCTCAGTCATGATCCCAGGCCACATGTTTCCACAATGAAACCTCAGTCATTTTCTCAGGCCAAAGGTTTCCAGAATCAAACCTCAGTCATATTCCCAGGACACATGGTTCCAGAATCAAACCTGAGTCATGTTCGCAGGCCACAGGTTTCAACAATCAAACATCACTCATGTTCCCAGGACACAGGTGTCCAGAATCAAACCTCAGTCATGTACCCAGGGAACAGGCTTCCAGCAACAAACCTTTGTCATATTCCCAGGGCACAGGGTTCCAGAATCAAACCTCAGTCTTGTTCCCAGGACAGAAGTTTCCAGAATCAACCCGATATCATGTTTCCTGGCCACAGTCTTCCAGTATCAAACCTCAGTCATGTTGCCAGGCCACAGGGTTCCACCATCAATCCTCACTCATGTTCCCAGGCCACAGGGTTCCAGAATCAAACCGTTCTCATGTTCCCAGGCCACCGGGTTCCAGAATCCACCGATGTCATGTTAAAGGCCACAGGGTTCCAGAATCAAACCGTTCTCATGTTCCCGGGCCACAGGGTTCCAGAATCAAGCCTCAGTCATTTTGCCAGGCCAGAGTGTTCCACCATCAAACCTCAGTCATGATCCCAGGCCACATGTTTCCACAATGAAACCTCAGTCATTTTCCCAGGCCAAAGGTTTCCAAAATCAAACCTCAGTCATGTTCCCAGGACACATGGTTCCAGAATCAAACCTGAGTCATGTTCACGGGCCACAGGTTTCAACCATCAAACCTCAGTCATGTTCCCAGGACACAGGTGTCCAGAATCAAACCTCAGTCATGTTCCCAGGGCACAGGCTTCCAGAAACAAACCTCAGTCATGTTCCCAGGACACAAGTTTCCAGAATCAACCAGATATCATGCTTCCTGGCCACAGTCTTCCAGAATCAAACCTAAGTCATGTTGCCAAGCCACAGGTTTCCACCATCAAACCTCAGACATGTTCCCAGGCCACAGGGTTCTAGAATCCACCGATGTCATGTTCCCAGGCCACAGGGTTCGAGAATCAATCCTCAGTTATGTTTCCCGGCTACAGGGTTCTAGAATAAAACCTCAGTCATGTTCCCAATCCACAGGGTTCCAGAACCAAGGCTCAGTCAGGTTCCCGGGGCACAGTATTCCACAATCTAAACAGATGTCACATGCCCAGTCCCCAGGGTTCCAGAATCCACCGGTATCATTTTCCCAGGCCACAGGGTTCCAGAATCAATCCTCAGTTATGTTCCCAGGCTACAGGGTTCCAGAATAAAACCTCAGTCATGTTCCCAGTCCACAGGGTTTCAGAACCAAGGCTCAGTCAGGTTCCCGGGGCACAGTATTCCACAATCTAAACAGATGTCATGTTCCCAGGCCACAGTTTTCCAGAATCACGCCTCAGTCATGTTCCCAGGCCACAGGGATCCAGAATCAAACGTCAGTCATGTTGCCAGGCCACAGGTTTCTGCCATCAAACCTCAGTCACGTTCCCGGGCCACAGGGTTCCAGAATCAAGCCTCAGTCATTTTGCCAGGCCAGAGTGTTCCACCATCAAACCTCAGTCATGATCCCAGGCCACATGTTTCCACAATGAAACCTCAGTCATTTTCTCAGGCCAAAGTTTTCCAGAATCAAACCTCAGTCATATTCCCAGGACACATGGTTCCAGAATCAAACCTGAGTCATGTTCGCAGGCCACAGGTTTCAACAATCAAACATCACTCATGTTCCCAGGACACAGGTGTCCAGAATCAAACCTCAGTCATGTACCCAGGGAACAGGCTTCCAGCAACAAACCTTTGTCATATTCCCAGGGCACAGGGTTCCAGAATCAAACCTCAGTCTTGTTCCCAGGACAGAAGTTTCCAGAATCAACCCGATATCATGTTTCCTGGCCACAGTCTTCCAGTATCAAACCTCAGTCATGTTGCCAGGCCACAGGGTTCCAGAATCAAACCGTTCTCATGTTCCCAGGCCACAGGGTTCCAGAATCCACCGATGTCATGTTAAAGGCCACAGGGTTCCAGAATCAAACCGTTCTCATGTTCCCGAGCCACAGGGTTCCAGAATCAAGCCTCAGTCATTTTGCCAGGCCAGAGTGTTCCACCATCAAACCTCAGTCATGATCCCAGGCCACATGTTTCCACAATGAAACCTCAGTCATTTTCCCAGGCCAAAGGTTTCCAAAATCAAACCTCAGTCATGTTCCCAGGACACATGGTTCCAGAATCAAACCTGAGTCATGTTCGCGGGCCACAGGTTTCAACCATCAAACCTCAGTCATGTTCCCAGGACACAGGTGTCCAGAATCAAACCTCAGTCATGTTCCCAGGGCACAGGCTTCCAGAAACAAACCTCAGTCATGTTCCCAGGACACAAGTTTCCAGAATCAACCAGATATCATGCTTCCTGGCCACAGTCTTCCAGAATCAAACCTAAGTCATGTTGCCAAGCCACAGGTTTCCACCATCAAACCTCAGACATGTTCCCAGGCCACAGGGTTCTAGAATCCACCGATGTCATGTTCCCAGGCCACAGGGTTCGAGAATCAATCCTCAGTTATGTTTCCCGGCTACAGGGTTCTAGAATAAAACCTCAGTCATGTTCCCAATCCACAGGGTTCCAGAACCAAGGCTCAGTCAGGTTCCCGGGGCACAGTATTCCACAATCTAAACAGATGTCACATGCCCAGTCCCCAGGGTTCCAGAATCCACCGGTATCATTTTCCCAGGCCACAGGGTTCCAGAATCAATCCTCAGTTATGTTCCCAGGCTACAGGGTTCCAGAATAAAACCTCAGTCATGTTCCCAGTCCACAGGGTTTCAGAACCAAGGCTCAGTCAGGTTCCCGGGGCACAGTATTCCACAATCTAAACAGATGTCATGTTCCCAGGCCACAGTTTTCCAGAATCACGCCTCAGTCATGTTCCCAGGCCACAGGGATCCAGAATCAAACGTCAGTCATGTTGCCAGGCCACAGGTTTCTGCCATCAAACCTCAGTCACGTTCCCGGGCCACAGGGTTCCAGAATCAAGCCTCAGTCATTTTGCCAGGCCAGAGTGTTCCACCATCAAACCTCAGTCATGATCCCAGGCCACATGTTTCCACAATGAAACCTCAGTCATTTTCTCAGGCCAAAGTTTTCCAGAATCAAACCTCAGTCATATTCCCAGGACACATGGTTCCAGAATCAAACCTGAGTCATTTTCGCAGGCCACAGGTTTCAACAATCAAACATCACTCATGTTCCCAGGACACAGGTGTCCAGAATCAAACCTCAGTCATGTACCCAGGGAACAGGCTTCCAGCAACAAACCTTTGTCATATTCCCAGGACACAGGGTTCCAGAATCAAACCTCAGTCTTGTTCCCAGGACAGAAGTTTCCAGAATCAACCCGATATCATGTTTCCTGGCCACAGTCTTCCAGTATCAAACCTCAGGCATGTTGCCAGGCCACAGGGTTCCACCATCAATCCTCACTCATGTTCCCAGGCCACAGGGTTCCAGAATCAAACCGTTCTCATGTTCCCAGTCCACAGGGTTCCAGAATCCACCGATGTCATGTTAAAGGCCACAGGGTTCCAGAATCAAACCGTTCTCATGTTCCCGGGCCACAGGGTTCCAGAATCAAGCCTCAGTCATTTTGCCAGGCCAGAGTGTTCCACCATCAAATCTCAGTCATGATCCCAGGCCACATGTTTCCACAATGAAACCTCAGTCATTTTCCCAAGCCAAAGGTCTCCAAAATCAAACCTCAGTCATGTTCCCAGGACACATGGTTCCAGAATCAAACCTTAGTCATGTTCGCGGGCCACAGGTTTCAACCATCAAACCTCAGTCATGTTCCCAGGACACAGGTGTCCAGAATCAAACCTCAGTCATGTTCCCAGGGCACAGGCTTCCAGAAACAAACCTCAGTCATGTTCCCAGGACACAAGTTTCCAGAATCAACCAGATATCATGCTTCCTGGCCACAGTCTTCCAGAATCAAACCTTAGTCATGTTGCCAAGCCACAGGTTTCCACCATCAAACCTCAGACATGTTCCCAGGCCACAGGGTTCTAGAATCCACCGATGTCATGTTCCCAGGCCACAGGGTTCGAGAATCAATCCTCAGTTATGTTTCCCGGCTACAGGGTTCTAGAATAAAACCTCAGTCATGTTCCCAATCCACAGGGTTCCAGAACCAAGGCTCAGTCAGGTTCCCGGGGCACAGTATTCCACAATCTAAACAGATGTCACATGCCCAGTCCCCAGGGTTCCAGAATCCACCGGTATCATGTTCCCAGGCCACAGGGTTCCAGAATCAATCCTCAGTTATGTTCCCAGGCTACAGGGTTCCAGAATAAAACCTCAGTCATGTTCCCAGTCCACAGGGTTTCAGAACCAAGGCTCAGTCAGGTTCCCGGGGCACAGTATTCCACAATCTAAACAGATGTCATGTTCCCAGGCCACAGTTTTCCAGAATCACGCCTCAGTCATGTTCCCAGGCCACAGGGATCCAGAATCAAACGTCAGTCATGTTGCCGGCCACAGGTTTCTGCCATCAAACCTCAGTCACGTTCCCGGGCCACAGGGTTCCTGAATCAAGCCTCAGTCATTTTGCCAGGCCAGAGTGTTCCACCATCAAACCTCAGTCATGATCCCAGGCCACATGTTTCCACAATGAAACCTCAGTCATTTTCCCAGGCCAAAGGTTTCCAAAATCAAACCTCAGTCATGTTCCCAGGACACATGGTTCCAGAATCAAACCTGAGTCATGTTCGCGGGCCACAGGTTTCAACCATCAAACCTCAGTCATGTTCCCAGGACACAGGTGTCCAGAATCAAACCTCAGTCATGTTCCCAGGGCACAGGCTTCCAGAAACACACCTCAGTCATGTTCCCAGGACACAAGTTTCCAGAATCAACCAGATATCATGCTTCCTGGCCACAGTCTTCCAGAATCAAACCTTAGTCATGTTGCCAAGCCACAGGTTTCCACCATCAAACCTCAGACATGTTCCCAGGCCACAGGGTTCTAGAATCCACCGATGTCATGTTCCCAGGCCACAGGGTTCGAGAATCAATCCTCAGTTATGTTTCCAGGCTACAGGGTTCTAGAATAAAACCTCAGTCATGTTCCCAATCCACAGGGTTCCAGAACCAAGGCTCAGTCAGGTTCCCGGGGCACAGTATTCCACAATCTAAACAGATGTCACATGCCCAGTCCCCAGGGTTCCAGAATCCACCGGTATCATGTTCCCAGGCCACAGGGTTCCAGAATCAATCCTCAGTTATGTTCCCAGGCTACAGGGTTCCAGAATAAAACCTCAGTCATGTTCCCAGTCCACAGGGTTTCAGAACCAAGGCTCAGTCAGGTTCCCGGGGCACAGTATTCCACAATCTAAACAGATGTCATGTTCCCAGGCCACAGTTTTCCAGAATCACGCCTCAGTCATGTTCCCAGGCCACAGGGATCCAGAATCAAACGTCAGTCATGTTGCCAGGCCACAGGTTTCTGCCATCAAACCTCAGTCACGTTCCCGGGCCACAGGGTTCCAGAATCAAGCCTCAGTCATTTTGCCAGGCCAGAGTGTTCCACCATCAAACCTCAGTCATGATCCCAGGCCACATGTTTCCACAATGAAACCTCAGTCATTTTTTCAGGCCAAAGGTTTCCAGAATCAAACCTCAGTCATATTCCCAGGACACATGGTTCCAGAATCAAACCTGAGTCATGTTCGCAGGCCACAGGTTTCAACAATCAAACATCACTCATGTTCCCAGGACACAGGTGTCCAGAATCAAACCTCAGTCATGTACCCAGGGAACAGGCTTCCAGCAACAAACCTTTGTCATATTCCCAGGACACAGGGTTCCAGAATCAAACCTCAGTCTTGTTCCCAGGACAGAAGTTTCCAGAATCAACCCGATATCATGTTTCCTGCCCACAGTCTTCCAGTATCAAACCTCAGTCATGTTGCCAGGCCACAGGGTTCCACCATCAATCCTCACTCATGTTCCCAGGCCACAGGGTTCCAGAATCAAACCGTTCTCATGTTCCCAGGCCACAGGGTTCCAGAATCCACCGATGTCATGTTAAAGGCCACAGGGTTCCAGAATCAAACCTTTCTCATGTTCCCGGGCCACAGGGTTCCAGAATCAAGCCTCAGTCATTTTGCCAGGCCAGAGTGTTCCACCATCAAACCTCAGTCATGATCCCAGGCCACATGTTTCCACAATGAAACCTCAGTCATTTTCCCAGGCCAAAGGTTTCCAAAATCAAACCTCAGTCATGTTCCCAGGACACATGGTTCCAGAATCAAACCTGAGTCATGTTCGCGGGCCACAGGTTTCAACCATCAAACCTCAGTCATGTTCCCAGGACACAGGTGTCCAGAATCAAACCTCAGTCATGTTCCCAGGGCACAGGCTTCCAGAAACAAACCTCAGTCATGTTCCCAGGACACAAGTTTCCAGAATCAACCAGATATCATGCTTCCTGGCCACAGTCTTCCAGAATCAAACCTTAGTCATGTTGCCAAGCCACAGGCTTCCACCATCAAACCTCAGATATGTTCCCAGGCCACAGGGTTATAGAATCCACCGATGTCATGTTCCCAGGCCACAGGGTTCGAGAATCAATCCTCAGTTATGTTTCCCGGCTACAGGGTTCTAGAATAAAACCTCAGTCATGTTCCCAATCCACAGGGTTCCAGAACCAAGGCTCAGTCAGGTTCCCGGGGCACAGTATTCCACAATCTAAACAGATGTCACATGCCCAGTCCCCAGGGTTCCAGAATCCACCGGTATCATTTTCCCAGGCCACAGGGTTCCAGAATCAATCCTCAGTTATGTTCCCAGGCTACAGGGTTCCAGAATAAAACCTCAGTCATGTTCCCAGTCCACAGGGTTTCAGAACCAAGGCTCAGTCAGGTTCCCGGGGCACAGTATTCCACAATCTAAACAGATGTCATGTTCCCAGGCCACAGTTTTCCAGAATCACGCCTCAGTCATGTTCCCAGGCCACAGGGATCCAGAATCAAACGTCAGTCATGTTGCCAGGCCACAGGTTTCTGCCATCAAACCTCAGTCACGTTCCCGGGCCACAGGGTTCCAGAATCAAGCCTCAGTCATTTTGCCAGGCCAGAGTGTTCCACCATCAAACCTCAGTCATGATCCCAGGCCACATGTTTCCACAATGAAACCTCAGTCATTTTCTCAGGCCAAAGGTTTCCAGAATCAAACCTAAGTCATATTCCCAGGACACATGGTTCCAGAATCAAACCTGAGTCATGTTCGCAGGCCACAGGTTTCAACAATCAAACATCACTCATGTTCCCAGGACACAGGTGTCCAGAATCAAACCTCAGTCATGTACCCAGGGAACAGGCTTCCAGCAACAAACCTTTGTCATATTCCCAGGGCACAGGGTTCCAGAATCAAACCTCAGTCTTGTTCCCAGGACAGAAGTTTCCAGAATCAACCCGATATCATGTTTCCTGGCCACAGTCTTCCAGTATCAAACCTCAGTCATGTTGCCAGGCCACAGGGTTCCAGAATCAAACCGTTCTCATGTTCCCAGGCCACAGGGTTCCAGAATCCACCGATGTCATGTTAAAGGCCACAGGGTTCCAGAATCAAACCGTTCTCATGTTCCCGGGCCACAGGGTTCCAGAATCAAACCTCAGTCATTTTGCCAGGCCAGAGTGTTCCACCATCAAACCTCAGTCATGATCCCAGGCCACATGTTTCCACAATGAAACCTCAGTCATTTTCCCAGGCCAAAGGTTTCCAAAATCAAACCTCAGTCATGTTCCCAGGACACATGGTTCCAGAATCAAACCTGAGTCATGTTCGCGGGCCACAGGTTTCAACCATCAAACCTCAGTCATGTTCCCAGGACACAGGTGTCCAGAATCAAACCTCAGTCATGTTCCCAGGGCACAGGCTTCCAGAAACACACCTCAGTCATGTTCCCAGGACACAAGTTTCCAGAATCAACCAGATATCATGCTTCCTGGCCACAGTCTTCCAGAATCAAACCTTAGTCATGTTGCCAAGCCACAGGTTTCCACCATCAAACCTCAGACATGTTCCCAGGCCACAGGGTTCTAGAATCCACCGATGTCATGTTCCCAGGCCACTGGGTTCGAGAATCAATCCTCAGTTATGTTTCCCAGCTACAGGGTTCTAGAATAAAACCTCAGTCATGTTCCCAATCCACAGGGTTCCAGAACCAAGGCTCAGTCAGGTTCCCAGGCCACAGTATTCCACAATCTAAACAGATGTCACATGCCCAGTCCCGAGGGTTACAGAATCCACCGGTATCATGTTCCCAGGCCACAGGGTTCCAGAATCAATCCTCAGTTATGTTCCCAGGCTACAGGGTTCCAGAATAAAACCTCAGTCATATTCCCAGTCCACAGGGTTTCAGAACCAAGGCTCAGTCAGGTTCCCGGGGCACAGTATTCCACAATCTAAACAGATGTCATGTTCCCAGGCCACAGTTTTCCAAAATCACGCCTCAGTCATGTTCCCAGGCCACAGGGATCCAGAATCAAACGTCAGTCATGTTGCCAGGCCACAGGTTTCTGCCATCAAACCTCAGTCACGTTCCTGAGTCACAGGGTTCCTGAATCAAGCCTCAGTCATTTTGCCAGGCCAGAGTGTTCCACCATCAAACCTCAGTCATGATCCCAGGCCACATGTTTCCACAATGAAACCTCAGTCATTTTCTCAGGCCAAAGGTTTCCAGAATCAAACCTCAGTCATATTCCCAGGACACATGGTTCCAGAATCAAACCTGAGTCATGTTCGCAGGCCACAGGTTTCAACAATCAAACATCACTCATGTTCCCAGGACACAGGTGTCCAGAATCAAACCTCAGTCATGTACCCAGGGAACAGGCTTCCAGCAACAAACCTTTGTCATATTCCCAGGGCACAGGGTTCCAGAATCAAACCTCAGTCTTGTTCCCAGGACAGAAGTTTCCAGAATCAACCCGATATCATGTTTCCTGCCCACAGTCTTCCAGTATCAAACCTCAGTCATGTTGCCAGGCCACAGGGTTCCACCATCAATCCTCACTCATGTTCCCAGGCCACAGGGTTCCAGAATCAAACCGTTCTCATGTTCCCAGGCCACAGGGTTCCAGAATCCACCGATGTCATGTTAAAGGCCACAGGGTTCCAGAATCAAACCGTTCTCATGTTCCCGGGCCACAGGGTTCCAGAATCAAGCCTCAGTCATTTTGCCAGGCCAGAGTGTTCCACCATCAAACCTCAGTCATGATCCCAGGCCACATGTTTCCACAATGAAACCTCAGTCATTTTCCCAGGCCAAAGGTTTCCAAAATCAAACCTCAGTCATGTTCCCAGGACACATGGTTCCAGAATCAAACCTGAGTCATGTTCGCGGGCCACAGGTTTCAACCATCAAACCTCAGTCATGTTCCCAGGACACAGGTGTCCAGAATCAAACCTCAGTCATGTTCCCAGGGCACAGGCTTCCAGAAACAAACCTCAGTCATGTTCCCAGGACACAAGTTTCCAGAATCAACCAGATATCATGCTTCCTGGCCACAGTCTTCCAGAATCAAACCTTAGTCATGTTGCCAAGCCACAGGCTTCCACCATCAAACCTCAGATATGTTCCCAGGCCACAGGGTTCTAGAATCCACCGATGTCATGTTCCCAGGCCACAGGGTTCGAGAATCAATCCTCAGTTATGTTTCCCGGCTACAGGGTTCTAGAATAAAACCTCAGTCATGTTCCCAATCCACAGGGTTCCAGAACCAAGGCTCAGTCAGGTTCCCGGGGCACAGTATTCCACAATCTAAACAGATGTCACATGCCCAGTCCCCAGGGTTCCAGAATCCACCGGTATCATTTTCCCAGGCCACAGGGTTCCAGAATCAATCCTCAGTTATGTTCCCAGGCTACAGGGTTCCAGAATAAAACCTCAGTCATGTTCCCAGTCCACAGGGTTTCAGAACCAAGGCTCAGTCAGGTTCCCGGGGCACAGTATTCCACAATCTAAACAGATGTCATGTTCCCAGGCCACAGTTTTCCAGAATCACGCCTCAGTCATGTTCCCAGGCCACAGGGATCCAGAATCAAACGTCAGTCATGTTGCCAGGCCACAGGTTTCTGCCATCAAACCTCAGTCACGTTCCCGGGCCACAGGGTTCCAGAATCAAGCCTCAGTCATTTTGCCAGGCCAGAGTGTTCCACCATCAAACCTCAGTCATGATCCCAGGCCACATGTTTCCACAATGAAACCTCAGTCATTTTCTCAGGCCAAAGGTTCCCAGAATCAAACCTCAGTCATATTCCCAGGACACATGGTTCCAGAATCAAACCTGAGTCATGTTCGCAGGCCACAGGTTTCAACAATCAAACATCACTCATGTTCCCAGGACACAGGTGTCCAGAATCAAACCTCAGTCATGTACCCAGGGAACAGGCTTCCAGCAACAAACCTTTGTCATATTCCCAGGACACAGGGTTCCAGAATCAAACCTCAGTCTTGTTCCCAGGACAGAAGTTTCCAGAATCAACCCGATATCATGTTTCCTGGCCACAGTCTTCCAGTATCAAACCTCAGGCATGTTGCCAGGCCACAGGGTTCCACCATCAATCCTCACTCATGTTCCCAGGCCACAGGGTTCCAGAATCAAACCGTTCTCATGTTCCCAGGCCACAGGGTTCCAGAATCCACCGATGTCATGTTAAAGGCCACAGGGTTCCAGAATCAAACCGTTCTCATGTTCCCGGGCCACAGGGTTCCAGAATCAAGCCTCAGTCATTTTGCCAGGCCAGAGTGTTCCACCATCAAACCTCAGTCATGATCCCAGGCCACATGTTTCCACAATGAAACCTCAGTCATTTTCCCAAGCCAAAGGTCTCCAAAATCAAACCTCAGTCATGTTCCCAGGACACATGGTTCCAGAATCAAACCTGAGTCATGTTCGCGGGCCACAGGTTTCAACCATCAAACCTCAGTCATGTTCCCAGGACACAGGTGTCCAGAAACAAACCTCAGTCATGTTCCCAGGACACAAGTTTCCAGAATCAACCAGATATCATGCTTCCTGGCCACAGTCTTCCAGAATCAAACCTTAGTCATGTTGCCAAGCCACAGGTTTCCACCATCAAACCTCAGACATGTTCCCAGGCCACAGGGTTCTAGAATCCACCGATGTCATGTTCCCAGGCCACAGGGTTCGAGAATCAATCCTCAGTTATGTTTCCCGGCTACAGGGTTCTAGAATAAAACCTCAGTCATGTTCCCAATCCACAGGGTTCCAGAACCAAGGCTCAGTCAGGTTCCCGGGGCACAGTATTCCACAATCTAAACAGATGTCACATGCCCAGTCCCCAGGGTTCCAGAATCCACCGGTATCATGTTCCCAGGCCACAGGGTTGCAGATTCAATCCTCAGTTATGTTCCCAGGCTACAGGGTTCCAGAATAAAACCTCAGTCATGTTCCCAGTCCACAGGGTTTCAGAACCAAGGCTCAGTCAGGCTCCCGGGGCACAGTATTCCACAATCTAAACAGATGTCATGTTCCCAGGCCACAGTTTTCCAGAATCACGCCTCAGTCATGTTCCCAGGCCACAGGGATCCAGAATCAAACGTCAGTCATGTTGCCAGGCCACAGGTTTCTGCCATCAAACCTCAGTCACGTTCCCGGGCCACAGGGTTCCAGAATCAAGCCTCAGTCATTTTGCCAGGCCAGAGTGTTCCACCATCAAACCTCAGTCATGATCCCAGGCCACATGTTTCCACAATGAAACCTCAGTCATTTTCTCAGGCCAAAGGTTTCCAGAATCAAACCTCAGTCATATTCCCAGGACACATGGTTCCAGAATCAAACCTGAGTCATGTTCGCAGGCCACAGGTTTCAACAATCAAACATCACTCATGTTCCCAGGACACAGGTGTCCAGAATCAAACCTCAGTCATGTACCCAGGGAACAGGCTTCCAGCAACAAACCTTTGTCATATTCCCAGGACACAGGGTTCCAGAATCAAACCTCAGTCTTGTTCCCAGGACAGAAGTTTCCAGAATCAACCCGATATCATGTTTCCTGGCCACAGTCTTCCAGTATCAAACCTCAGTCATGTTGCCAGGCCACAGGGTTCCACCATCAATCCTCACTCATGTTCCCAGGCCACAGGGTTCCAGAATCAAACCGTTCTCATGTTCCCAGGCCACAGGGTTCCAGAATCCACCGATGTCATGTTAAAGGCCACAGGGTTCCAGAATCAAACCGTTCTCATGTTCCCGGGCCACAGGGTTCCAGAATCAAGCCTCAGTCATTTTGCCAGGCCAGAGTGTTCCACCATCAAACCTCAGTCATGATCCCAGGCCACATGTTTCCACAATGAAACCTCAGTCATTTTCCCAGGCCAAAGGTTTCCAAAATCAAACCTCAGTCATGTTCCCAGGACACATGGTTCCAGAATCAAACCTGAGTCATGTTCGCGGGCCACAGGTTTCAACCATCAAACCTCAGTCATGTTCCCAGGACACAGGTGTCCAGAATCAAACCTCAGTCATGTTCCCAGGGCACAGGCTTCCAGAAACACACCTCAGTCATGTTCCCAGGACACAAGTTTCCAGAATCAACCAGATATCATGCTTCCTGGCCACAGTCTTCCAGAATCAAACCTTAGTCATGTTGCCAAGCCACAGGTTTCCACCATCAAACCTCAGACATGTTCCCAGGCCACAGGGTTCTAGAATCCACCGATGTCATGTTCCCAGGCCACAGGGTTCGAGAATCAATCCTCAGTTATGTTTCCCGGCTACAGGGTTCTAGAATAAAACCTCAGTCATGTTCCCAATCCACAGGGTTCCAGAACCAAGGGTCAGTCAGGTTCCCGGGGCACAGTATTCCACAATCTAAACAGATGTCACATGCCCAGTCCCCAGGGTTCCAGAATCCACCGGTATCATGTTCCCAGGCCACAGGGTTGCAGATTCAATCCTCAGTTATGTTCCCAGGCTACAGGGTTCCAGAATAAAACCTCAGTCATGTTCCCAGTCCACAGGGTTTCAGAACCAAGGCTCAGTCAGGTTCCCGGGGCACAGTATTCCACAATCTAAACAGATGTCATGTTCCCAGGCCACAGTTTTCCAGAATCACGCCTCAGTCATGTTCCCAGGCCACAGGGATCCAGAATCAAACGTCAGTCATGTTGCCAGGCCACAGGTTTCTGCCATCAAACCTCAGTCACGTTCCCGGGCCACAGGGTTCCAGAATCAAGCCTCAGTCATTTTGCCAGGCCAGAGTGTTCCACCATCAAACCTCAGTCATGATCCCAGGCCACATGTTTCCACAATGAAACCTCAGTCATTTTCTCAGGCCAAAGGTTTCCAGAATCAAACCTCAGTCATATTCCCAGGACACATGGTTCCAGAATCAAACCTGAGTCATGTTCGCAGGCCACAGGTTTCAACAATCAAACATCACTCATGTTCCCAGGACACAGGTGTCCAGAATCATACCTCAGTCATGTACCCAGGGAACAGGCTTCCAGCAACAAACCTTTGTCATATTCCCAGGACACAGGGTTCCAGAATCAAACCTCAGTCTTGTTCCCAGGACAGAAGTTTCCAGAATCAACCCGATATCATGTTTCCTGGCCACAGTCTTCCAGTATCAAACCTCAGTCATGTTGCCAGGCCACAGGGTTCCACCATCAATCCTCACTCATGTTCCCAGGCCACAGGGTTCCAGAATCAAACCGTTCTCATGTTCCCAGGCCACAGGGTTCCAGAATCCACCGATGTCATGTTAAAGGCCACAGGGTTCCAGAATCAAACCGTTCTCATGTTCCCGGGCCACAGGGTTCCAGAATCAAGCCTCAGTCATTTTGCCAGGCCAGAGTGTTCCACCATCAAACCTCAGTCATGATCCCAGGCCACATGTTTCCACAATGAAACCTCAGTCATTTTCCCAGGCCAAAGGTTTCCAAAATCAAACCTCAGTCATGTTCCCAGGACACATGGTTCCAGAATCAAACCTGAGTCATGTTCGCGGGCCACAGGTTTCAACCATCAAACCTCAGTCATGTTCCCAGGACACAGGTGTCCAGAATCAAACCTCAGTCATGTTCCCAGGGCACAGGCTTCCAGAAACACACCTCAGTCATGTTCCCAGGACACAAGTTTCCAGAATCAACCAGATATCATGCTTCCTGGCCACAGTCTTCCAGAATCAAACCTTAGTCATGTTGCCAAGCCACAGGTTTCCACCATCAAACCTCAGACATGTTCCCAGGCCACAGGGTTCGAGAATCAATCCTCAGTTATGTTTCCCGGCTACAGGGTTCTAGAATAAAACCTCAGTCATGTTCCCAATCCCCAGGGTTCCAGAACCAAGGCTCAGTCAGGTTCCCGGGGCACAGTATTCCACAATCTAAACAGATGTCACATGCCCAGTCCCCAGGGTTCCAGAATCCACCGGTATCATGTTCCCAGGCCACAGGGTTGCAGATTCAATCCTCAGTTATGTTCCCAGGCTACAGGGTTCCAGAATAAAACCTCAGTCATGTTCCCAGTCCACAGGGTTTCAGAACCAAGGCTCAGTCAGGTTCCCGGGGCACAGTATTCCACAATCTAAACAGATGTCATGTTCCCAGGCCACAGTTTTCCAGAATCACGCCTCAGTCATGTTCCCAGGCCACAGGGATCCAGAATCAAACGTCAGTCATGTTGCCAGGCCACAGGTTTCTGCCATCAAACCTCAGTCACGTTCCCGGGCCACAGGGTTCCAGAATCAAGCCTCAGTCATTTTGCCAGGCCAGAGTGTTCCACCATCAAACCTCAGTCATGATCCCAGGCCACATGTTTCCACAATGAAACCTCAGTCATTTTCTCAGGCCAAAGGTTTCCAGAATCAAACCTCAGTCATATTCCCAGGACACATGGTTCCAGAATCAAACCTGAGTCATGTTCGCAGGCCACAGGTTTCAACAATCAAACATCACTCATGTTCCCAGGACACAGGTGTCCAGAATCAAACCTCAGTCATGTACCCAGGGAACAGGCTTCCAGCAACAAACCTTTGTCATATTCCCAGGACACAGGGTTCCAGAATCAAACCTCAGTCTTGTTCCCAGGACAGAAGTTTCCAGAATCAACCCGATATCATGTTTCCTGGCCACAGTCTTCCAGTATCAAACCTCAGTCATGTTGCCAGGCCACAGGGTTCCACCATCAATCCTCACTCATGTTCCCAGGCCACAGGGTTCCAGAATCAAACCGTTCTCATGTTCCCAGGCCACAGGGTTCCAGAATCCACCGATGTCATGTTAAAGGCCACAGGGTTCCAGAATCAAACCGTTCTCATGTTCCCGGGCCACAGGGTTCCAGAATCAAGCCTCAGTCATTTTGCCAGGCCAGAGTGTTCCACCATCAAACCTCAGTCATGATCCCAGGCCACATGTTTCCACAATGAAACCTCAGTCATTTTCCCAGGCCAAAGGTTTCCAAAATCAAACCTCAGTCATGTTCCCAGGACACATGGTTCCAGAATCAAACCTGAGTCATGTTCGCGGGCCACAGGTTTCAACCATCAAACCTCAGTCATGTTCCCAGGACACAGGTGTCCAGAATCAAACCTCAGTCATGTTCCCAGGGCACAGGCTTCCAGAAACACACCTCAGTCATGTTCCCAGGACACAAGTTTCCAGAATCAACCAGATATCATGCTTCCTGGCCACAGTCTTCCAGAATCAAACCTTAGTCATGTTGCCAAGCCACAGGTTTCCACCATCAAACCTCAGACATGTTCCCAGGCCACAGGGTTCTAGAATCCACCGATGTCATGTTCCCAGGCCACTGGGTTCGAGAATCAATCCTCAGTTATGTTTCCCAGCTACAGGGTTCTAGAATAAAACCTCAGTCATGTTCCCAATCCACAGGGTTCCAGAACCAAGGCTCAGTCAGGTTCCCAGGCCACAGTATTCCACAATCTAAACAGATGTCACATGCCCAGTCCCGAGGGTTACAGAATCCACCGGTATCATGTTCCCAGGCCACAGGGTTCCAGAATCAATCCTCAGTTATGTTCCCAGGCTACAGGGTTCCAGAATAAAACCTCAGTCATGTTCCCAGTCCACAGGGTTTCAGAACCAAGGCTCAGTCAGGTTCCCGGGGCACAGTATTCCACAATCTAAACAGATGTCATGTTCCCAGGCCACAGTTTTCCAAAATCACGCCTCAGTCATGTTCCCAGGCCACAGGGATCCAGAATCAAACGTCAGTCATGTTGCCAGGCCACAGGTTTCTGCCATCAAACCTCAGTCACGTTCCTGGGTCACAGGGTTCCTGAATCAAGCCTCAGTCATTTTGCCAGGCCAGAGTGTTCCACCATCAAACCTCAGTCATGATCCCAGGTCACATGTTTCCACAATGAAACCTCAGTCATTTTCTCAGGCCAAAGGTTTCCAGAATCAAACCTCAGTCATATTCCCAGGACACATGGTTCCAGAATCAAACCTGAGTCATGTTCGCAGGCCACAGGTTTCAACAATCAAACATCACTCATGTTCCCAGGACACAGGTGTCCAGAATCAAACCTCAGTCATGTACCCAGGGAACAGGCTTCCAGCAACAAACCTTTGTCATATTCCCAGGACACAGGGTTCCAGAATCAAACCTCAGTCTTGTTCCCAGGACAGAAGTTTCCAGAATCAACCCAATATCATGTTTCCTGGCCACAGTCTTCCAGTATCAAACCTCAGTCATGTTGCCAGGCCACAGGGTTCCACCATCAATCCTCACTCATGTTCCCAGGCCACAGGGTTCCAGAATCAAACCGTTCTCATGTTCCCAGGCCACAGGGTTCCAGAATCCACCGATGTCATGTTAAAGGCCACAGGGTTCCAGAATCAAACCGTTCTCATGTTCCCGGGCCACAGGGTTCCAGAATCAAGCCTCAGTCATTTTGCCAGGCCAGAGTGTTCCACCATCAAACCTCAGTCATGATCCCAGGCCACATGTTTCCACAATGAAACCTCAGTCATTTTCCCAGGCCAAAGGTTTCCAAAATCAAACCTCAGTCATGTTCCCAGGACACATGGTTCCAGAATCAAACCTGAGTCATGTTCGCGGGCCACAGGTTTCAACCATCAAACCTCAGTCATGTTCCCAGGACACAGGTGTCCAGAATCAAACCTCAGTCATGTTCCCAGGGCACAGGCTTCCAGAAACACACCTCAGTCATGTTCCCAGGACACAAGTTTCCAGAATCAACCAGATATCATGCTTCCTGGCCACAGTCTTCCAGAATCAAACCTTAGTCATGTTGCCAAGCCACAGGTTTCCACCATCAAACCTCAGACATGTTCCCAGGCCACAGGGTTCTAGAATCCACCGATGTCATGTTCCCAGGCCACTGGGTTCGAGAATCAATCCTCAGTTATGTTTCCCAGCTACAGGGTTCTAGAATAAAACCTCAGTCATGTTCCCAATCCACAGGGTTCCAGAACCAAGGCTCAGTCAGGTTCCCAGGCCACAGTATTCCACAATCTAAACAGATGTCACATGCCCAGTCCCGAGGGTTACAGAATCCACCGGTATCATGTTCCCAGGCCACAGGGTTCCAGAATCAATCCTCAGTTATGTTCCCAGGCTACAGGGTTCCAGAATAAAACCTCAGTCATGTTCCCAGTCCACAGGGTTTCAGAACCAAGGCTCAGTCAGGTTCCCGGGGCACAGTATTCCACAATCTAAACAGATGTCATGTTCCCAGGCCACAGTTTTCCAAAATCACGCCTCAGTCATGTTCCCAGGCCACAGGGATCCAGAATCAAACGTCAGTCATGTTGCCAGGCCACAGGTTTCTGCCATCAAACCTCAGTCACGTTCCTGGGTCACAGGGTTCCTGAATCAAGCCTCAGTCATTTTGCCAGGCCAGAGTGTTCCACCATCAAACCTCAGTCATGATCCCAGGCCACATGTTTCCACAATGAAACCTCAGTCATTTTCTCAGACCAAAGGTTTCCAGAATCAAACCTCAGTCATATTCCCAGGACACATGGTTCCAGAATCAAACCTGAGTCATGTTCGCAGGCCACAGGTTTCAACAATCAAACATCACTCATGTTCCCAGGACACAGGTGTCCAGAATCAAACCTCAGTCATGTACCCAGGGAACAGGCTTCCAGCAACAAACCTTTGTCATATTCCCAGGGCACAGGGTTCCAGAATCAAACCTCAGTCTTGTTCCCAGGACAGAAGTTTCCAGAATCAACCCGATATCATGTTTCCTGGCCACAGTCTTCCAGTATCAAACCTCAGTCATGTTGCCAGGCCACAGGGTTCCACCATCAATCCTCACTCATGTTCCCAGGCCACAGGGTTCCAGAATCAAACCGTTCTCATGTTCCCAGGCCACAGGGTTCCAGAATCCACCGATGTCATGTTAAAGGCCACAGGGTTCCAGAATCAAACCGTTCTCATGTTCCCGGGCCACAGGGTTCCAGAATCAAGCCTCAGTCATTTTGCCAGGCCAGAGTGTTCCACCATCAAACCTCAGTCATGATCCCAGGCCACATGTTTCCACAATGAAACCTCAGTCATTTTCCCAGGCCAAAGGTTTCCAAAATCAAACCTCAGTCATGTTCCCAGGACACATGGTTCCAGAATCAAACCTGAGTCATGTTCGCGGGCCACAGGTTTCAACCATCAAACCTCAGTCATGTTCCCAGGACACAGGTGTCCAGAATCAAACCTCAGTCATGTTCCCAGGGCACAGGCTTCCAGAAACACACCTCAGTCATGTTCCCAGGACACAAGTTTCCAGAATCAACCAGATATCATGCTTCCTGGCCACAGTCTTCCAGAATCAAACCTTAGTCATGTTGCCAAGCCACAGGTTTCCACCATCAAACCTCAGACATGTTCCCAGGCCACAGGGTTCTAGAATCCACCGATGTCATGTTCCCAGGCCACTGGGTTCGAGAATCAATCCTCAGTTATGTTTCCCAGCTACAGGGTTCTAGAATAAAACCTCAGTCATGTTCCCAATCCACAGGGTTCCAGAACCAAGGCTCAGTCAGGTTCCCAGGCCACAGTATTCCACAATCTAAACAGATGTCACATGCCCAGTCCCGAGGGTTACAGAATCCACCGGTATCATGTTCCCAGGCCACAGGGTTCCAGAATCAATCCTCAGTTATGTTCCCAGGCTACAGGGTTCCAGAATAAAACCTCAGTCATGTTCCCAGTCCACAGGGTTTCAGAACCAAGGCTCAGTCAGGTTCCCGGGGCACAGTATTCCACAATCTAAACAGATGTCATGTTCCCAGGCCACAGTTTTCCAAAATCACGCCTCAGTCATATTCCCAGGCCACAGGGATCCAGAATCAAACGTCAGTCATGTTGCCAGGCCACAGGTTTCTGCCATCAAACCTCAGTCACGTTCCTGGGTCACAGGGTTCCTGAATCAAGCCTCAGTCATTTTGCCAGGCCAGAGTGTTCCACCATCAAACCTCAGTCATGATCCCAGGCCACATGTTTCCACAATGAAACCTCAGTCATTTTCTCAGACCAAAGGTTTCCAGAATCAAACCTCAGTCATATTCCCAGGACACATGGTTCCAGAATCAAACCTGAGTCATGTTCGCAGGCCACAGGTTTCAACAATCAAACATCACTCATGTTCCCAGGACACAGGTGTCCAGAATCAAACCTCAGTCATGTACCCAGGGAACAGGCTTCCAGCAACAAACCTTTGTCATATTCCCAGGGCACAGGGTTCCAGAATCAAACCTCAGTCTTGTTCCCAGGACAGAAGTTTCCAGAATCAACCCGATATCATGTTTCCTGGCCACAGTCTTCCAGTATCAAACCTCAGTCATGTTGCCAGGCCACAGGGTTTCACCATCAATCCTCACTCATGTTCCCAGGCCACAGGGTTCCAGAATCAAACCGTTCTCATGTTCCCAGGCCACAGGGTTCCAGAATCCACCGATGTCATGTTAAAGGCCACAGGGTTCCAGAATCAAACCGTTCTCATGTTCCCGGGCCACAGGGTTCCAGAATCAAGCCTCAGTCATTTTGCCAGGCCAGAGTGTTCCACCATCAAACCTCAGTCATGATCCCAGGCCACATGTTTCCACAATGAAACCTCAGTCATTTTCCCAGGCCAAAGGTTTCCAAAATCAAACCTCAGTCATGTTCCCAGGACACATGGTTCCAGAATCAAACCTGAGTCATGTTCGCGGGCCACAGGTTTCAACCATCAAACCTCAGTCATGTTCCCAGGACACAGGTGTCCAGAATCAAACCTCAGTCATGTTCCCAGGGCACAGGCTTCCAGAAACAAACCTCAGTCATGTTCCCAGGACACAAGTTTCCAGAATCAACCAGATATCATGCTTCCTGGCCACAGTCTTCCAGAATCAAACCTTAGTCATGTTGCCAAGCCACAGGTTTCCACCATCAAACCTCAGACATGTTCCCAGGACACAGGGTTCTAGAATCCACCGATGTCATGTTCCCAGGCCACAGGGTTCGAGAATCAATCCTCAGTTATGTTTCCCGGCTACAGGGTTCTAGAATAAAACCTCAGTCATGTTCCCAATCCACAGGGTTCCAGAACCAAGGCTCAGTCAGGTTCCCGGGGCACAGTATTCCACAATCTAAACAGATGTCACATGCCCAGTCCCCAGGGTTCCAGAATCCACCGGTATCATGTTCCCAGGCCACATGGTTCCAGAATCAATCCTCAGTTATGTTCCCAGGCTACAGGGTTCCAGAATAAAACCTCAGTCATGTTCCCAGTCCACAGGGTTTCAGAACCAAGGCTCAGTCAGGTTCCCGGGGCACAGTATTCCACAATCTAAACAGATGTCATGTTCCCAGGCCACAGTTTTCCAGAATCACGCCTCAGTCATGTTCCCAGGCCACAGGGATCCAGAATCAAACGTCAGTCATGTTGCCAGGCCACAGGTTTCTGCCATCAAACCTCAGTCACGTTCCCGGGCCACAGGGTTCCAGAATCAAGCCTCAGTCATTTTGCCAGGCCAGAGTGTTCCACCATCAAACCTCAGTCATGATCCCAGGCCACATGTTTCCACAATGAAACCTCAGTCATTTTCTCAGGCCAAAGGTTTCCAGAATCAAACCTCAGTCATATTCCCAGGACACATGGTTCCAGAATCAAACCTGAGTCTTGTTCGCAGGCCACAGGTTTCAACAATCAAACATCACTCATGTTCCCAGGACACAGGTGTCCAGAATCAAACCTCAGTCATGTACCCAGGGAACAGGCTTCCAGCAACAAACCTTTGTCATATTCCCAGGACACAGGGTTCCAGAATCAAACCTCAGTCTTGTTCCCAGGACAGAAGTTTCCAGAATCAACCCGATATCATGTTTCCTGGCCACAGTCTTCCAGTATCAAACCTCAGTCATGTTGCCAGGCCACAGGGTTCCACCATCAATCCTCACTCATGTTCCCAGGCCACAGGGTTCCAGAATCCACCGATGTCATGTTAAAGGCCACAGGGTTTCAGAATCAAACCGTTCTCATGTTCCCGGGCCACAGGGTTCCAGAATCAAGCCTCAGTCATTTTGCCAGGCCAGAGTGTTCCACCATCAAACCTCAGTCATGATCCCAGGCCACATGTTTCCACAATGAAACCTCAGTCATTTTCCCAGGCCAAAGGTTTCCAAAATCAAACCTCAGTCATGTTCCCAGGACACATGGTTCCAGAATCAAACCTGAGTCATGTTCGCGGGCCACAGGTTTCAACCATCAAACCTCAGTCATGTTCCCAGGACACAAGTGTCCAGAATCAAACCTCAGTCATGTTCCCAGGGCACAGGCTTCCAGAAACACACCTCAGTCATGTTCCCAGGACACAAGTTTCCAGAATCAACCAGATATCATGCTTCCTGGCCACAGTCTTCCAGAATCAAACCTTAGTCATGTTGCCAAGCCACAGGTTTCCACCATCAAACCTCAGACATGTTCCCAGGCCACAGGGTTCTAGAATCCACCGATGTCATGTTCCCAGGCCACAGGGTTCGAGAATCAATCCTCAGTTATGTTTCCCGGCTACAGGGTTCTAGAATAAAACCTCAGTCATGTTCCCAATCCACAGGGTTCCAGAACCAAGGCTCAGTCAGGTTCCCGGGGCACAGTATTCCACAATCTAAACAGATGTCACATGCCCAGTCCCCAGGGTTCCAGAATCCACCGGTATCATGTTCCCAGGACACAGGGTTGCAGATTCAATCCTCAGTTATGTTCCCAGGCTACAGGGTTCCAGAATAAAACCTCAGTCATGTTCCCAGTCCACAGGGTTTCAGAACCAAGGCTCAGTCAGGTTCCCGGGGCACAGTATTCCACAATCTAAACAGATGTCATGTTCCCAGGCCACAGTTTTCCAGAATCACGCCTCAGTCATGTTCCCAGGCCACAGGGATCCAGAATCAAACGTCAATCATGTTGCCAGGCCACAGGTTTCTGCCATCAAACCTCAGTCACGTTCCCGGGCCACAGGGTTCCAGAATCAAGCCTCAGTCATTTTGCCAGGCCAGAGTGTTCCACCATCAAACCTCAGTCATGATCCCAGGCCACATGTTTCCACAATGAAACCTCAGTCATTTTCTCAGGCCAAAGGTTTCCAGAATCAAACCTCAGTCATATTCCCAGGACACATGGTTCCAGAATCAAACCTGAGTCATGTTCGCAGGCCACAGGTTTCAACAATCAAACATCACTCATGTTCCCAGGACACAGGTGTCCAGAATCAAACCTCAGTCATGTACCCAGGGAACAGGCTTCCAGCAACAAACCTTTGTCATATTCCCAGGACACAGGGTTCCAGAATCAAACCTCAGTCTTGTTCCCAGGACAGAAGTTTCCAGAATCAACCCGATATCATGTTTCCTGGCCACAGTCTTCCAGTATCAAACCTCAGTCATGTTGCCAGGCCACAGGGTTCCACCATCAATCCTCACTCATGTTCCCAGGCCACAGGGTTCCAGAATCAAACCGTTCTCATGTTCCCAGGCCACAGGGTTCCAGAATCCACCGATGTCATGTTAAAGGCCACAGGGTTCCAGAATCAAACCGTTCTCATGTTCCCGGGCCACAGGGTTCCAGAATCAAGCCTCAGTCATTTTGCCAGGCCAGAGTGTTCCACCATCAAACCTCAGTCATGATCCCAGGCCACATGTTTCCACAATGAAACCTCAGTCATTTTCCCAGGCCAAAGGTTTCCAAAATCAAACCTCAGTCATGTTCCCAGGACACATGGTTCCAGAATCAAACCTGAGTCATGTTCGCGGGCCACAGGTTTCAACCATCAAACCTCAGTCATGTTCCCAGGACACAGGTGTCCAGAATCAAACCTCAGTCATGTTCCCAGGGCACAGGCTTCCAGAAACACACCTCAGTCATGTTCCCAGGACACAAGTTTCCAGAATCAACCAGATATCATGCTTCCTGGCCACAGTCTTCCAGAATCAAACCTTAGTCATGTTGCCAAGCCACAGGTTTCCACCATCAAACCTCAGACATGTTCCCAGGCCACAGGGTTCTAGAATCCACCGATGTCATGTTCCCAGGCCACTGGGTTCGAGAATCAATCCTCAGTTATGTTTCCCAGCTACAGGGTTCTAGAATAAAACCTCAGTCATGTTCCCAATCCACAGGGTTCCAGAACCAAGGCTCAGTCAGGTTCCCAGGCCACAGTATTCCACAATCTAAACAGATGTCACATGCCCAGTCCCGAGGGTTCCAGAATCCACCGGTATCATGTTCCCAGGCCACATGGTTCCAGAATCAATCCTCAGTTATGTTCCCAGGCTACAGGGTTCCAGAATAAAACCTCAGTCATGTTCCCAGTCCACAGGGTTTCAGAACCAAGGCTCAGTCAGGTTCCCGGGGCACAGTATTCCACAATCTAAACAGATGTCATGTTCCCAGGCCACAGTTTTCCAAAATCACGCCTCAGTCATGTTCCCAGGCCACAGGGATCCAGAATCAAACGTCAGTCATGTTGCCAGGCCACAGGTTTCTGCCATCAAACCTCAGTCACGTTCCTGGGTCACAGGGTTCCTGAATCAAGCCTCAGTCATTTTGCCAGGCCAGAGTGTTCCACCATCAAACCTCAGTCATGATCCCAGGCCACATGTTTCCACAATGAAACCTCAGTCATTTTCTCAGGCCAAAGGTTTCCAGAATCAAACCTCAGTCATATTCCCAGGACACATGGTTCCAGAATCAAACCTGAGTCATGTTCGCAGGCCACAGGTTTCAACAATCAAACATCACTCATGTTCCCAGGACACAGGTGTCCAGAATCAAACCTCAGTCATGTACCCAGGGAACAGGCTTCCAGCAACAAACCTTTGTCATATTCCCAGGACACAGGGTTCCAGAATCAAACCTCAGTCTTGTTCCCAGGACAGAAGTTTCCAGAATCAACCCGATATCATGTTTCCTGGCCACAGTCTTCCAGTATCAAACCTCAGTCATGTTGCCAGGCCACAGGGTTCCACCATCAATCCTCACTCATGTTCCCAGGCCACAGGGTTCCAGAATCAAACCGTTCTCATGTTCCCAGGCCACAGGGTTCCAGAATCCACCGATGTCATGTTAAAGGCCACAGGGTTCCAGAATCAAACCGTTCTCATGTTCCCGGGCCACAGGGTTCCAGAATCAAGCCTCAGTCATTTTGCCAGGCCAGAGTGTTCCACCATCAAACCTCAGTCATGATCCCAGGCCACATGTTTCCACAATGAAACCTCAGTCATTTTCCCAGGCCAAAGGTTTCCAAAATCAAACCTCAGTCATGTTCCCAGGACACATGGTTCCAGAATCAAACCTGAGTCATGTTCGCGGGCCACAGGTTTCAACCATCAAACCTCAGTCATGTTCCCAGGACACAGGTGTCCAGAATCAAACCTCAGTCATGTTCCCAGGGCACAGGCTTCCAGAAACACACCTCAGTCATGTTCCCAGGACACAAGTTTCCAGAATCAACCAGATATCATGCTTCCTGGCCACAGTCTTCCAGAATCAAACCTTAGTCATGTTGCCAAGCCACAGGTTTCCACCATCAAACCTCAGACATGTTCCCAGGCCACAGGGTTCTAGAATCCACCGATGTCATGTTCCCAGGCCACTGGGTTCGAGAATCAATCCTCAGTTATGTTTCCCAGCTACAGGGTTCTAGAATAAAACCTCAGTCATGTTCCCAATCCACAGGGTTCCAGAACCAAGGCTCAGTCAGGTTCCCAGGCCACAGTATTCCACAATCTAAACAGATGTCACATGCCCAGTCCCGAGGGTTACAGAATCCACCGGTATCATGTTCCCAGGCCACAGGGTTCCAGAATCAATCCTCAGTTATGTTCCCAGGCTACAGGGTTCCAGAATAAAACCTCAGTCATGTTCCCAGTCCACAGGGTTTCAGAACCAAGGCTCAGTCAGGTTCCCGGGGCACAGTATTCCACAATCTAAACAGATGTCATGTTCCCAGGCCACAGTTTTCCAAAATCACGCCTCAGTCATGTTCCCAGGCCACAGGGATCCAGAATCAAACGTCAGTCATGTTGCCAGGCCACAGGTTTCTGCCATCAAACCTCAGTCACGTTCCTGGGTCACAGGGTTCCTGAATCAAGCCTCAGTCATTTTGCCAGGCCAGAGTGTTCCACCATCAAACCTCAGTCATGATCCCAGGCCACATGTTTCCACAATGAAACCTCAGTCATTTTCTCAGACCAAAGGTTTCCAGAATCAAACCTCAGTCATATTCCCAGGACACATGGTTCCAGAATCAAACCTGAGTCATGTTCGCAGGCCACAGGTTTCAACAATCAAACATCACTCATGTTCCCAGGACACAGGTGTCCAGAATCAAACCTCAGTCATGTACCCAGGGAACAGGCTTCCAGCAACAAACCTTTGTCATATTCCCAGGGCACAGGGTTCCAGAATCAAACCTCAGTCTTGTTCCCAGGACAGAAGTTTCCAGAATCAACCCGATATCATGTTTCCTGGCCACAGTCTTCCAGTATCAAACCTCAGTCATGTTGCCAGGCCACAGGGTTCCACCATCAATCCTCACTCATGTTCCCAGGCCACAGGGTTCCAGAATCAAACCGTTCTCATGTTCCCAGGCCACAGGGTTCCAGAATCCACCGATGTCATGTTAAAGGCCACAGGGTTCCAGAATCAAACCGTTCTCATGTTCCCGGGCCACAGGGTTCCAGAATCAAGCCTCAGTCATTTTGCCAGGCCAGAGTGTTCCACCATCAAACCTCAGTCATGATCCCAGGCCACATGTTTCCACAATGAAACCTCAGTCATTTTCCCAGGCCAAAGGTTTCCAAAATCAAACCTCAGTCATGTTCCCAGGACACATGGTTCCAGAATCAAACCTGAGTCATGTTCGCGGGCCACAGGTTTCAACCATCAAACCTCAGTCATGTTCCCAGGACACAGGTGTCCAGAATCAAACCTCAGTCATGTTCCCAGGGCACAGGCTTCCAGAAACACACCTCAGTCATGTTCCCAGGACACAAGTTTCCAGAATCAACCAGATATCATGCTTCCTGGCCACAGTCTTCCAGAATCAAACCTTAGTCATGTTGCCAAGCCACAGGTTTCCACCATCAAACCTCAGACATGTTCCCAGGCCACAGGGTTCTAGAATCCACCGATGTCATGTTCCCAGGCCACTGGGTTCGAGAATCAATCCTCAGTTATGTTTCCCAGCTACAGGGTTCTAGAATAAAACCTCAGTCATGTTCCCAATCCACAGGGTTCCAGAACCAAGGCTCAGTCAGGTTCCCAGGCCACAGTATTCCACAATCTAAACAGATGTCACATGCCCAGTCCCGAGGGTTACAGAATCCACCGGTATCATGTTCCCAGGCCACAGGGTTCCAGAATCAATCCTCAGTTATGTTCCCAGGCTACAGGGTTCCAGAATAAAACCTCAGTCATGTTCCCAGTCCACAGGGTTTCAGAACCAAGGCTCAGTCAGGTTCCCGGGGCACAGTATTCCACAATCTAAACAGATGTCATGTTCCCAGGCCACAGTTTTCCAAAATCACGCCTCAGTCATGTTCCCAGGCCACAGGGATCCAGAATCAAACGTCAGTCATGTTGCCAGGCCACAGGTTTCTGCCATCAAACCTCAGTCACGTTCCTGGGTCACAGGGTTCCTGAATCAAGCCTCAGTCATTTTGCCAGGCCAGAGTGTTCCACCATCAAACCTCAGTCATGATCCCAGGCCACATGTTTCCACAATGAAACCTCAGTCATTTTCTCAGACCAAAGGTTTCCAGAATCAAACCTCAGTCATATTCCCAGGACACATGGTTCCAGAATCAAACCTGAGTCATGTTCGCAGGCCACAGGTTTCAACAATCAAACATCACTCATGTTCCCAGGACACAGGTGTCCAGAATCAAACCTCAGTCATGTACCCAGGGAACAGGCTTCCAGCAACAAACCTTTGTCATATTCCCAGGGCACAGGGTTCCAGAATCAAACCTCAGTCTTGTTCCCAGGACAGAAGTTTCCAGAATCAACCCGATATCATGTTTCCTGGCCACAGTCTTCCAGTATCAAACCTCAGTCATGTTGCCAGGCCACAGGGTTTCACCATCAATCCTCACTCATGTTCCCAGGCCACAGGGTTCCAGAATCAAACCGTTCTCATGTTCCCAGGCCACAGGGTTCCAGAATCCACCGATGTCATGTTAAAGGCCACAGGGTTCCAGAATCAAACCGTTCTCATGTTCCCGGGCCACAGGGTTCCAGAATCAAGCCTCAGTCATTTTGCCAGGCCAGAGTGTTCCACCATCAAACCTCAGTCATGATCCCAGGCCACATGTTTCCACAATGAAACCTCAGTCATTTTCCCAGGCCAAAGGTTTCCAAAATCAAACCTCAGTCATGTTCCCAGGACACATGGTTCCAGAATCAAACCTGAGTCATGTTCGCGGGCCACAGGTTTCAACCATCAAACCTCAGTCATGTTCCCAGGACACAGGTGTCCAGAATCAAACCTCAGTCATGTTCCCAGGGCACAGGCTTCCAGAAACAAACCTCAGTCATGTTCCCAGGACACAAGTTTCCAGAATCAACCAGATATCATGCTTCCTGGCCACAGTCTTCCAGAATCAAACCTTAGTCATGTTGCCAAGCCACAGGTTTCCACCATCAAACCTCAGACATGTTCCCAGGACACAGGGTTCTAGAATCCACCGATGTCATGTTCCCAGGCCACAGGGTTCGAGAATCAATCCTCAGTTATGTTTCCCGGCTACAGGGTTCTAGAATAAAACCTCAGTCATGTTCCCAATCCACAGGGTTCCAGAACCAAGGCTCAGTCAGGTTCCCGGGGCACAGTATTCCACAATCTAAACAGATGTCACATGCCCAGTCCCCAGGGTTCCAGAATCCACCGGTATCATGTTCCCAGGCCACATGGTTCCAGAATCAATCCTCAGTTATGTTCCCAGGCTACAGGGTTCCAGAATAAAACCTCAGTCATGTTCCCAGTCCACAGGGTTTCAGAACCAAGGCTCAGTCAGGTTCCCGGGGCACAGTATTCCACAATCTAAACAGATGTCATGTTCCCAGGCCACAGTTTTCCAGAATCACGCCTCAGTCATGTTCCCAGGCCACAGGGATCCAGAATCAAACGTCAGTCATGTTGCCAGGCCACAGGTTTCTGCCATCAAACCTCAGTCACGTTCCCGGGCCACAGGGTTCCAGAATCAAGCCTCAGTCATTTTGCCAGGCCAGAGTGTTCCACCATCAAACCTCAGTCATGATCCCAGGCCACATGTTTCCACAATGAAACCTCAGTCATTTTCTCAGGCCAAAGGTTTCCAGAATCAAACCTCAGTCATATTCCCAGGACACATGGTTCCAGAATCAAACCTGAGTCTTGTTCGCAGGCCACAGGTTTCAACAATCAAACATCACTCATGTTCCCAGGACACAGGTGTCCAGAATCAAACCTCAGTCATGTACCCAGGGAACAGGCTTCCAGCAACAAACCTTTGTCATATTCCCAGGACACAGGGTTCCAGAATCAAACCTCAGTCTTGTTCCCAGGACAGAAGTTTCCAGAATCAACCCGATATCATGTTTCCTGGCCACAGTCTTCCAGTATCAAACCTCAGTCATGTTGCCAGGCCACAGGGTTCCACCATCAATCCTCACTCATGTTCCCAGGCCACAGGGTTCCAGAATCCACCGATGTCATGTTAAAGGCCACAGGGTTTCAGAATCAAACCGTTCTCATGTTCCCGGGCCACAGGGTTCCAGAATCAAGCCTCAGTCATTTTGCCAGGCCAGAGTGTTCCACCATCAAACCTCAGTCATGATCCCAGGCCACATGTTTCCACAATGAAACCTCAGTCATTTTCCCAGGCCAAAGGTTTCCAAAATCAAACCTCAGTCATGTTCCCAGGACACATGGTTCCAGAATCAAACCTGAGTCATGTTCGCGGGCCACAGGTTTCAACCATCAAACCTCAGTCATGTTCCCAGGACACAAGTGTCCAGAATCAAACCTCAGTCATGTTCCCAGGGCACAGGCTTCCAGAAACACACCTCAGTCATGTTCCCAGGACACAAGTTTCCAGAATCAACCAGATATCATGCTTCCTGGCCACAGTCTTCCAGAATCAAACCTTAGTCATGTTGCCAAGCCACAGGTTTCCACCATCAAACCTCAGACATGTTCCCAGGCCACAGGGTTCTAGAATCCACCGATGTCATGTTCCCAGGCCACAGGGTTCGAGAATCAATCCTCAGTTATGTTTCCCGGCTACAGGGTTCTAGAATAAAACCTCAGTCATGTTCCCAATCCACAGGGTTCCAGAACCAAGGCTCAGTCAGGTTCCCGGGGCACAGTATTCCACAATCTAAACAGATGTCACATGCCCAGTCCCCAGGGTTCCAGAATCCACCGGTATCATGTTCCCAGGCCACAGGGTTGCAGATTCAATCCTCAGTTATGTTCCCAGGCTACAGGGTTCCAGAATAAAACCTCAGTCATGTTCCCAGTCCACAGGGTTTCAGAACCAAGGCTCAGTCAGGTTCCCGGGGCACAGTATTCCACAATCTAAACAGATGTCATGTTCCCAGGCCACAGTTTTCCAGAATCACGCCTCAGTCATGTTCCCAGGCCACAGGGATCCAGAATCAAACGTCAATCATGTTGCCAGGCCACAGGTTTCTGCCATCAAACCTCAGTCACGTTCCCGGGCCACAGGGTTCCAGAATCAAGCCTCAGTCATTTTGCCAGGCCAGAGTGTTCCACCATCAAACCTCAGTCATGATCCCAGGCCACATGTTTCCACAATGAAACCTCAGTCATTTTCTCAGGCCAAAGGTTTCCAGAATCAAACCTCAGTCATATTCCCAGGACACATGGTTCCAGAATCAAACCTGAGTCATGTTCGCAGGCCACAGGTTTCAACAATCAAACATCACTCATGTTCCCAGGACACAGGTGTCCAGAATCAAACCTCAGTCATGTACCCAGGGAACAGGCTTCCAGCAACAAACCTTTGTCATATTCCCAGGACACAGGGTTCCAGAATCAAACCTCAGTCTTGTTCCCAGGACAGAAGTTTCCAGAATCAACCCGATATCATGTTTCCTGGCCACAGTCTTCCAGTATCAAACCTCAGTCATGTTGCCAGGCCACAGGGTTCCACCATCAATCCTCACTCATGTTCCCAGGCCACAGGGTTCCAGAATCAAACCGTTCTCATGTTCCCAGGCCACAGGGTTCCAGAATCCACCGATGTCATGTTAAAGGCCACAGGGTTCCAGAATCAAACCGTTCTCATGTTCCCGGGCCACAGGGTTCCAGAATCAAGCCTCAGTCATTTTGCCAGGCCAGAGTGTTCCACCATCAAACCTCAGTCATGATCCCAGGCCACATGTTTCCACAATGAAACCTCAGTCATTTTCCCAGGCCAAAGGTTTCCAAAATCAAACCTCAGTCATGTTCCCAGGACACATGGTTCCAGAATCAAACCTGAGTCATGTTCGCGGGCCACAGGTTTCAACCATCAAACCTCAGTCATGTTCCCAGGACACAGGTGTCCAGAATCAAACCTCAGTCATGTTCCCAGGGCACAGGCTTCCAGAAACACACCTCAGTCATGTTCCCAGGACACAAGTTTCCAGAATCAACCAGATATCATGCTTCCTGGCCACAGTCTTCCAGAATCAAACCTTAGTCATGTTGCCAAGCCACAGGTTTCCACCATCAAACCTCAGACATGTTCCCAGGCCACAGGGTTCTAGAATCCACCGATGTCATGTTCCCAGGCCACTGGGTTCGAGAATCAATCCTCAGTTATGTTTCCCAGCTACAGGGTTCTAGAATAAAACCTCAGTCATGTTCCCAATCCACAGGGTTCCAGAACCAAGGCTCAGTCAGGTTCCCAGGCCACAGTATTCCACAATCTAAACAGATGTCACATGCCCAGTCCCGAGGGTTCCAGAATCCACCGGTATCATGTTCCCAGGCCACATGGTTCCAGAATCAATCCTCAGTTATGTTCCCAGGCTACAGGGTTCCAGAATAAAACCTCAGTCATGTTCCCAGTCCACAGGGTTTCAGAACCAAGGCTCAGTCAGGTTCCCGGGGCACAGTATTCCACAATCTAAACAGATGTCATGTTCCCAGGCCACAGTTTTCCAAAATCACGCCTCAGTCATGTTCCCAGGCCACAGGGATCCAGAATCAAACGTCAGTCATGTTGCCAGGCCACAGGTTTCTGCCATCAAACCTCAGTCACGTTCCTGGGTCACAGGGTTCCTGAATCAAGCCTCAGTCATTTTGCCAGGCCAGAGTGTTCCACCATCAAACCTCAGTCATGATCCCAGGCCACATGTTTCCACAATGAAACCTCAGTCATTTTCTCAGGCCAAAGGTTTCCAGAATCAAACCTCAGTCATATTCCCAGGACACATGGTTCCAGAATCAAACCTGAGTCATGTTCGCAGGCCACAGGTTTCAACAATCAAACATCACTCATGTTCCCAGGACACAGGTGTCCAGAATCAAACCTCAGTCATGTACCCAGGGAACAGGCTTCCAGCAACAAACCTTTGTCATATTCCCAGGACACAGGGTTCCAGAATCAAACCTCAGTCTTGTTCCCAGGACAGAAGTTTCCAGAATCAACCCGATATCATGTTTCCTGGCCACAGTCTTCCAGTATCAAACCTCAGTCATGTTGCCAGGCCACAGGGTTCCACCATCAATCCTCACTCATGTTCCCAGGCCACAGGGTTCCAGAATCAAACCGTTCTCATGTTCCCAGGCCACAGGGTTCCAGAATCCACCGATGTCATGTTAAAGGCCACAGGGTTCCAGAATCAAACCGTTCTCATGTTCCCGGGCCACAGGGTTCCAGAATCAAGCCTCAGTCATTTTGCCAGGCCAGAGTGTTCCACCATCAAACCTCAGTCATGATCCCAGGCCACATGTTTCCACAATGAAACCTCAGTCATTTTCCCAGGCCAAAGGTTTCCAAAATCAAACCTCAGTCATGTTCCCAGGACACATGGTTCCAGAATCAAACCTGAGTCATGTTCGCGGGCCACAGGTTTCAACCATCAAACCTCAGTCATGTTCCCAGGACACAGGTGTCCAGAATCAAACCTCAGTCATGTTCCCAGGGCACAGGCTTCCAGAAACACACCTCAGTCATGTTCCCAGGACACAAGTTTCCAGAATCAACCAGATATCATGCTTCCTGGCCACAGTCTTCCAGAATCAAACCTTAGTCATGTTGCCAAGCCACAGGTTTCCACCATCAAACCTCAGACATGTTCCCAGGCCACAGGGTTCTAGAATCCACCGATGTCATGTTCCCAGGCCACTGGGTTCGAGAATCAATCCTCAGTTATGTTTCCCAGCTACAGGGTTCTAGAATAAAACCTCAGTCATGTTCCCAATCAACACGGTTCCAGAACCAAGGCTCAGTCAGGTTCCCAGGCCACAGTATTCCACAATCTAAACAGATGTCACATGCCCAGTCCCGAGGGTTACAGAATCCACCGGTGTCATGTTCCCAGGCCACAGGGTTCCAGAATCAATCCTTAGTTATGTTCCCAGGCTACAGGGTTCCAGAATAAAACCTCAGTCATGTTCCCAGTCCACAGGGTTTCAGAACCAAGGCTCAGTCAGGTTCCCGGGGCACAGTATTCCACAATCTAAACAGATGTCATGTTCCCAGGCCACAGTTTTCCAGAATCACGCCTCAGTCATGTTCCCAGGCCACAGGGATCCAGAATCAAACGTCAGTCATGTTGCCAGGCCACAGGTTTCTGCCATCAAACCTCAGTCACGTTCCCGGGCCACAGGGTTCCAGAATCAAGCCTCAGTCATTTTGCCAGGCCAGAGTGTTCCACCATCAAACCTCAGTCATGATCCCAGGCCACATGTTTCCACAATGAAACCTCAGTCATTTTCTCAGGCCAAAGGTTTCCAGAATCAAACCTCAGTCATATTCCCAGGACACATGGTTCCATAATCAAACCTGAGTCTTGTTCGCAGGCCACAGGTTTCAACAATCAAACATCACTCATGTTCCCAGGACACAGGTGTCCAGAATCAAACCTCAGTCATGTACCCAGGGAACAGGCTTCCAGCAACAAACCTTTGTCATATTCCCAGGACACAGGGTTCCAGAATCAAACCTCAGTCTTGTTCCCAGGACAGAAGTTTCCAGAATCAACCCGATATCATGTTTCCTGGCCACAGTCTTCCAGTATCAAACCTCAGTCATGTTGCCAGGCCACAGGGTTCCACCATCAATCCTCACTCATGTTCCCAGGCCACAGGGTTCCAGAATCAAACCGTTCTCATGTTCCCAGGCCACAGGGTTCCAGAATCCACCGATGTCATGTTAAAGGCCACAGGGTTCCAGAATCAAACCGTTCTCATGTTCCCGGGCCACAGGGTTCCAGAATCAAGCCTCAGTCATTTTGCCAGGCCAGAGTGTTCCACCATCAAACCTCAGTCATGATCCCAGGCCACATGTTTCCACAATGAAACCTCAGTCATTTTCCCAGGCCAAAGGTTTCCAAAATCAAACCTCAGTCATGTTCCCAGGACACATGGTTCCAGAATCAAACCTGAGTCATGTTCGCGGGCCACAGGTTTCAACCATCAAACCTCAGTCATGTTCCCAGGACACAGGTGTCCAGAATCAAACCTCAGTCATGTTCCCAGGGCACAGGCTTCCAGAAACACACCTCAGTCATGTTCCCAGGACACAAGTTTCCAGAATCAACCAGATATCATGCTTCCTGGCCACAGTCTTCCAGAATCAAACCTTAGTCATGTTGCCAAGCCACAGGTTTCCACCATCAAACCTCAGACATGTTCCCAGGCCACAGGGTTCTAGAATCCACCGATGTCATGTTCCCAGGCCACAGGGTTCGAGAATCAATCCTCAGTTATGTTTCCCGGCTACAGGGTTCTAGAATAAAACCTCAGTCATGTTCCCAATCCACAGGGTTCCAGAACCAAGGCTCAGTCAGGTTCCCGGGGCACAGTATTCCACAATCTAAACAGATGTCACATGCCCAGTCCCCAGGGTTCCAGAATCCACCGGTATCATGTTCCCAGGCCACAGGGTTGCAGATTCAATCCTCAGTTATGTTCCCAGGCTACAGGGTTCCAGAATAAAACCTCAGTCATGTTCCCAGTCCACAGGGTTTCAGAACCAAGGCTCAGTCAGGTTCCCGGGGCACAGTATTCCACAATCTAAACAGATGTCATGTTCCCAGGCCACAGTTTTCCAGAATCACGCCTCAGTCATGTTCCCAGGCCACAGGGATCCAGAATCAAACGTCAGTCATGTTGCCAGGCCACAGGTTTCTGCCATCAAACCTCAGTCACGTTCCCGGGCCACAGGGTTCCAGAATCAAGCCTCAGTCATTTTGCCAGGCCAGAGTGTTCCACCATCAAACCTCAGTCATGATCCCAGGCCACATGTTTCCACAATGAAACCTCAGTCATTTTCTCAGGCCAAAGGTTTCCAGAATCAAACCTCAGTCATATTCCCAGGACACATGGTTCCAGAATCAAACCTGAGTCATGTTCGCAGGCCACAGGTTTCAACAATCAAACATCACTCATGTTCCCAGGACACAGGTGTCCAGAATCAAACCTCAGTCATGTACCCAGGGAACAGGCTTCCAGCAACAAACCTTTGTCATATTCCCAGGACACAGGGTTCCAGAATCAAACCTCAGTCTTGTTCCCAGGACAGAAGTTTCCAGAATCAACCCGATATCATGTTTCCTGGCCACAGTCTTCCAGTATCAAACCTCACTCATGTTGCCAGGCCACAGGGTTCCACCATCAATCCTCACTCATGTTCCCAGGCCACAGGGTTCCAGAATCAAACCGTTCTCATGTTCCCAGGCCACAGGGTTCCAGAATCCACCGATGTCATGTTAAAGGCCACAGGGTTCCAGAATCAAACCGTTCTCATGTTCCCGGGCCACAGGGTTCCAGAATCAAGCCTCAGTCATTTTGCCAGGCCAGAGTGTTCCACCATCAAACCTCAGTCATGATCCCAGGCCACATGTTTCCACAATGAAACCTCAGTCATTTTCCCAGGCCAAAGGTTTCCAAAATCAAACCTCAGTCATGTTCCCAGGACACATGGTTCCAGAATCAAACCTGAGTCATGTTCGCGGGCCACAGGTTTCAACCATCAAACCTCAGTCATGTTCCCAGGACACAGGTGTCCAGAATCAAACCTCAGTCATGTTCCCAGGGCACAGGCTTCCAGAAACACACCTCAGTCATGTTCCCAGGACACAAGTTTCCAGAATCAACCAGATATCATGCTTCCTGGCCACAGTCTTCCAGAATCAAACCTTAGTCATGTTGCCAAGCCACAGGTTTCCACCATCAAACCTCAGACATGTTCCCAGGCCACAGGGTTCTAGAATCCACCGATGTCATGTTCCCAGGCCACAGGGTTCGAGAATCAATCCTCAGTTATGTTTCCAGGCTACAGGGTTCTAGAATAAAACCTCAGTCATGTTCCCAATCCACAGGGTTCCAGAACCAAGGCTCAGTCAGGTTCCCGGGGCACAGTATTCCACAATCTAAACAGATGTCACATGCCCAGTCCCCAGGGTTCCAGAATCCACCGGTATCATGTTCCCAGGCCACAGGGTTCCAGAATCAATCCTCAGTTATGTTCCCAGGCTACAGGGTTCCAGAATAAAACCTCAGTCATGTTCCCAGTCCACAGGGTTTCAGAACCAAGGCTCAGTCAGGTTCCCGGGGCACAGTATTCCACAATCTAAACAGATGTCATGTTCCCAGGCCACAGTTTTCCAGAATCACGCCTCAGTCATGTTCCCAGGCCACAGGGATCCAGAATCAAACGTCAGTCATGTTGCCAGGCCAAAGGTTTCTGCCATCAAACCTCAGTCACGTTCCCGGGCCACAGGGTTCCAGAATCAAGCCTCAGTCATTTTGCCAGGCCAGAGTGTTCCACCATCAAACCTCAGTCATGATCCCAGGCCACATGTTTCCACAATGAAACCTCAGTCATTTTCTCAGGCCAAAGGTTTCCAGAATCAAACCTCAGTCATATTCCCAGGACACATGGTTCCAGAATCAAACCTGAGTCATGTTCGCAGGCCACAGGTTTCAACAATCAAACATCACTCATGTTCCCAGGACACAGGTGTCCAGAATCAAACCTCAGTCATGTACCCAGGGAACAGGCTTCCAGCAACAAACCTTTGTCATATTCCCAGGACACAGGGTTCCAGAATCAAACCTCAGTCTTGTTCCCAGGACAGAAGTTTCCAGAATCAACCCGATATCATGTTTCCTGGCCACAGTCTTCCAGTATCAAACCTCAGTCATGTTGCCAGGCCACAGGGTTCCACCATCAATCCTCACTCATGTTCCCAGGCCACAGGGTTCCAGAATCAAACCGTTCTCATGTTCCCAGGCCACAGGGTTCCAGAATCCACCGATGTCATGTTAAAGGCCACAGGGTTCCAGAATCAAACCGTTCTCATGTTCCCGGGCCACAGGGTTCCAGAATCAAGCCTCAGTCATTTTGCCAGGCCAGAGTGTTCCACCATCAAACCTCAGTCATGATCCCAGGCCACATGTTTCCACAATGAAACCTCAGTCATTTTCCCAGGCCAAAAGTTTCCAAAATCAAACCTCAGTCATGTTCCCAGGACACATGGTTCCAGAATCAAACCTGAGTCATGTTCGCGGGCCACAGGTTTCAACCATCAAACCTCAGTCATGTTCCCAGGACACAGGTGTCCAGAATCAAACCTCAGTCATGTTCCCAGGGCACAGGCTTCCAGAAACACACCTCAGTCATGTTCCCAGGGCCCAGGCTTCCAGAAACACACCTCAGTCATGTTCCCAGGACACAAGTTTCCAGAATCAACCAGATATCATGCTTCCTGGCCACAGTCTTCCAGAATCAAACCTAAGTCATGTTGCCAAGCCACAGGTTTCCACCATCAAACCTCAGACATGTTCCCAGGCCACAGGGTTCTAGAATCCACCGATGTCATGTTCCCAGGCCACAGGGTTCGAGAATCAATCCTCAGTTATGTTTCCCGGCTACAGGGTTCTAGAATAAAACCTCAGTCATGTTCCCAATCCACAGGGTTCCAGAACCAAGGCTCAGTCAGGTTCCCGGGGCACAGTATTCCACAATCTAAACAGATGTCACATGCCCAGTCCCCAGGGTTCCAGAATCCACCGGTATCATTTTCCCAGGCCACAGGGTTCCAGAATCAATCCTCAGTTATGTTCCCAGGCTACAGGGTTCCAGAATAAAACCTCAGTCATGTTCCCAGTCCACAGGGTTTCAGAACCAAGGCTCAGTCAGGTTCCCGGGGCACAGTATTCCACAATCTAAACAGATGTCATGTTCCCAGGCCACAGTTTTCCAGAATCACGCCTCAGTCATGTTCCCAGGCCACAGGGATCCAGAATCAAACGTCAGTCATGTTGCCAGGCCACAGGTTTCTGCCATCAAACCTCAGTCACGTTCCCGGGCCACAGGGTTCCAGAATCAAGCCTCAGTCATTTTGCCAGGCCAGAGTGTTCCACCATCAAACCTCAGTCATGATCCCCGGCCACATGTTTCCACAATGAAACCTCAGTCATTTTCTCAGGCCAAAGGTTTCCAGAATCAAACCTCAGTCATATTCCCAGGACACATGGTTCCAGAATCAAACCTGAGTCATGTTCGCAGGCCACAGGTTTCAACAATCAAACATCACTCATGTTCTCAGGACACAGGTGTCCAGAATCAAACCTCAGTCATGTACCCAGGGAACAGGCTTCCAGCAACAAACCTTTGTCATATTCCCAGGACACAGGGTTCCAGAATCAAACCTCAGTCTTGTTCCCAGGACAGAAGTTTCCAGAATCAACCCGATATCATGTTTCCTGGCCACAGTCTTCCAGTATCAAACCTCAGGCATGTTGCCAGGCCACAGGGTTCCACCATCAATCCTCACTCATGTTCCCAGGCCACAGGGTTCCAGAATCAAACCGTTCTCATGTTCCCAGGCCACAGGGTTCCAGAATCCACCGATGTCATGTTAAAGGCCACAGGGTTCCAGAATCAAACCGTTCTCATGTTCCCGGGCCACAGGGTTCCAGAATCAAGCCTCAGTCATTTTGCCAGGCCAGAGTGTTCCACCATCAAACCTCAGTCATGATCCCAGGCCACATGTTTCCACAATGAAACCTCAGTCATTTTCCCAAGCCAAAGGTCTCCAAAATCAAACCTCAGTCATGTTCCCAGGACACATGGTTCCAGAATCAAACCTGAGTCATGTTCGCGGGCCACAGGTTTCAACCATCAAACCTCAGTCATGTTCCCAGGACACAGGTGTTCAGAAACAAACCTCAGTCATGTTCCCAGGACACAAGTTTCCAGAATCAACCAGATATCATGCTTCCTGGCCACAGTCTTCCAGAATCAAACCTTAGTCATGTTGCCAAGCCACAGGTTTCCACCATCAAACCTCAGACATGTTCCCAGGCCACAGGGTTCTAGAATCCACCGATGTCATGTTCCCAGGCCACAGGGTTCGAGAATCAATCCTCAGTTATGTTTCCCGGCTACAGGGTTCTAGAATAAAACCTCAGTCATGTTCCCAATCCACAGGGTTCCAGAACCAAGGCTCAGTCAGGTTCCCGGGGCACAGTATTCCATAATCTAAACAGATGTCACATGCCCAGTCCCCAGGGTTCCAGAATCCACCGGTATCATGTTCCCAGGCCACAGGGTTCCAGAATCAATCCTCAGTTATGTTCCCAGGCTACAGGGTTCCAGAATAAAACCTCAGTCATGTTCCCAGTCCACAGGGTTTCAGAACCAAGGCTCAGTCAGGTTCCCGGGGCACAGTATTCCACAATCTAAACAGATGTCATGTTCCCAGGCCACAGTTTTCCAGAATCACGCCTCAGTCATGTTCCCAGGCCACAGGGATCCAGAATCAAACGTCAGTCATGTTGCCAGGCCACAGGTTTCTGCCATCAAACCTCAGTCACGTTCCCGGGCCACAGGGTTCCAGAATCAAGCCTCAGTCATTTTGCCAGGCCAGAGTGTTCCACCATCAAACCTCAGTCATGATCCCAGGCCACATGTTTCCACAATGAAACCTCAGTCATTTTCTCAGGCCAAAGGTTTCCAGAATCAAACCTCAGTCATATTCCCAGGACACATGGTTCCAGAATCAAACCTGAGTCATGTTCGCAGGCCACAGGTTTCAACAATCAAACATCACTCATGTTCCCAGGACACAGGTGTCCAGAATCAAACCTCAGTCATGTACCCAGGGAACAGGCTTCCAGCAACAAACCTTTGTCATATTCCCAGGACACAGGGTTCCAGAATCAAACCTCAGTCTTGTTCCCAGGACAGAAGTTTCCAGAATCAACCCTATATCATGTTTCCTGGCCACAGTCTTCCAGTATCAAACCTCAGTCATGTTGCCAGGCCACAGGGTTCCACCATCAATCCTCACTCATGTTCCCAGGCCACAGGGTTCCAGAATCAAACCGTTCTCATGTTCCCAGGCCACAGGGTTCCAGAATCCACCGATGTCATGTTAAAGGCCACAGGGTTCCAGAATCAAACCGTTCTCATGTTCCCGGGCCACAGGGTTCCAGAATCAAGCCTCAGTCATTTTGCCAGGCCAGAGTGTTCCACCATCAAACCTCAGTCATGATCCCAGGCCACATGTTTCCACAATGAAACCTCAGTCATTTTCCCAGGCCAAAGGTTTCCAAAATCAAACCTCAGTCATGTTCCCAGGACACATGGTTCCAGAATCAAACCTGAGTCATGTTCGCGGGCCACAGGTTTCAACCATCAAACCTCAGTCATGTTCCCAGGACACAGGTGTCCAGAATCAAACCTCAGTCATGTTCCCAGGGCACAGGCTTCCAGAAACACACCTCAGTCATGTTCCCAGGACACAAGTTTCCAGAATCAACCAGATATCATGCTTCCTGGCCACAGTCTTCCAGAATCAAACCTTAGTCATGTTGCCAAGCCACAGGTTTCCACCATCAAACCTCAGACATGTTCCCAGGCCACAGGGTTCTAGAATCCACCGATGTCATGTTCCCAGGCCACAGGGTTCGAGAATCAATCCTCAGTTATGTTTCCCGGCTACAGGGTTCTAGAATAAAACCTCAGTCATGTTCCCAATCCACAGGGTTCCAGAACCAAGGCTCAGTCAGGTTCCCGGGGCACAGTATTCCACAATCTAAACAGATGTCACATGCCCAGTCCCCAGGGTTCCAGAATCCACCGGTATCATGTTCCCAGGACACAGGGTTGCAGATTCAATCCTCAGTTATGTTCCCAGGCTACAGGGTTCCAGAATAAAACCTCAGTCATGTTCCCAGTCCACAGGGTTTCAGAACCAAGGCTCAGTCAGGTTCCCGGGGCACAGTATTCCACAATCTAAACAGATGTCATGTTCCCAGGCCACAGTTTTCCAGAATCACGCCTCAGTCATGTTCCCAGGCCACAGGGATCCAGAATCAAACGTCAGTCATGTTGCCAGGCCACAGGTTTCTGCCATCAAACCTCAGTCACGTTCCCGGGCCACAGGGTTCCAGAATCAAGCCTCAGTCATTTTGCCAGGCCAGAGTGTTCCACCATCAAACCTCAGTCATGATCCCAGGCCACATGTTTCCACAATGAAACCTCAGTCATTTTCTCAGGCCAAAGGTTTCCAGAATCAAACCTCAGTCATATTCCCAGGACACATGGTTCCAGAATCAAACCTGAGTCATGTTCGCAGGCCACAGGTTTCAACAATCAAACATCACTCATGTTCCCAGGACACAGGTGTCCAGAATCAAACCTCAGTCATGTACCCAGGGAACAGGCTTCCAGCAACAAACCTTTGTCATATTCCCAGGGCACAGGGTTCCAGAATCAAACCTCAGTCTTGTTCCCAGGACAGAAGTTTCCAGAATCAACCCGATATCATGTTTCCTGGCCACAGTCTTCCAGTATCAAACCTCAGTCATGTTGCCAGGCCACAGGGTTCCACCATCAATCCTCACTCATGTTCCCAGGCCACAGGGTTCCAGAATCAAACCGTTCTCATGTTCCCAGGCCACAGGGTTCCAGAATCCACCGATGTCATGTTAAAGGCCACAGGGTTCCAGAATCAAACCGTTCTCATGTTCCCGGGCCACAGGGTTCCAGAATCAAGCCTCAGTCATTTTGCCAGGCCAGAGTGTTCCACCATCAAACCTCAGTCATGATCCCAGGCCACATGTTTCCACAATGAAACCTCAGTCATTTTCCCAGGCCAAAAGTTTCCAAAATCAAACCTCAGTCATGTTCCCAGGACACATGGTTCCAGAATCAAACCTGAGTCATGTTCGCGGGCCACAGGTTTCAACCATCAAACCTCAGTCATGTTCCCAGGACACAGGTGTCCAGAATCAAACCTCAGTCATGTTCCCAGGGCACAGGCTTCCAGAAACAAACCTCAGTCATGTTCCCAGGACACAAGTTTCCAGAATCAACCAGATATCATGCTTCCTGGCCACAGTCTTCCAGAATCAAACCTAAGTCATGTTGCCAAGCCACAGGTTTCCACCATCAAACCTCAGACATGTTCCCAGGCCACAGGGTTCTAGAATCCACCGATGTCATGTTCCCAGGCCACAGGGTTCGAGAATCAATCCTCAGTTATGTTTCCCGGCTACAGGGTTCTAGAATAAAACCTCAGTCATGTTCCCAATCCACAGGGTTCCAGAACCAAGGCTCAGTCAGGTTCCCGGGGCACAGTATTCCACAATCTAAACAGATGTCACATGCCCAGTCCCCAGGGTTCCAGAATCCACCGGTATCATTTTCCCAGGCCACAGGGTTCCAGAATCAATCCTCAGTTATGTTCCCAGGCTACAGGGTTCCAGAATAAAACCTCAGTCATGTTCCCAGTCCACAGGGTTTCAGAACCAAGGCTCAGTCAGGTTCCCGGGGCACAGTATTCCACAATCTAAACAGATGTCATGTTCCCAGGCCACAGTTTTCCAGAATCACGCCTCAGTCATGTTCCCAGGCCACAGGGATCCAGAATCAAACGTCAGTCATGTTGCCAGGCCACAGGTTTCTGCCATCAAACCTCAGTCACGTTCCCGGGCCACAGGGTTCCAGAATCAAGCCTCAGTCATTTTGCCAGGCCAGAGTGTTCCACCATCAAACCTCAGTCATGATCCCAGGCCACATGTTTCCACAATGAAACCTCAGTCATTTTCCCAAGCCAAAGGTCTCCAAAATCAAACCTCAGTCATGTTCCCAGGACACATGGTTCCAGAATCAAACCTGAGTCATGTTCGCGGGCCACAGGTTTCAACCATCAAACCTCAGTCATGTTCCCAGGACACAGGTGTCCAGAATCAAACCTCAGTCATGTTCCCAGGGCACAGGCTTCCAGAAACAAACCTCAGTCATGTTCCCAGGACACAAGTTTCCAGAATCAACCAGATATCATGCTTCCTGGCCACAGTCTTCCAGAATCAAACCTTAGTCATGTTGCCAAGCCACAGGTTTCCACCATCAAACCTCAGACATGTTCCCAGGCCACAGGGTTCTAGAATCCACCGATGTCATGTTCCCAGGCCACAGGGTTCGAGAATCAATCCTCAGTTATGTTTCCAGGCTACAGGGTTCTAGAATAAAACCTCAGTCATGTTCCCAATCCACAGGGTTCCAGAACCAAGGCTCAGTCAGGTTCCCGGGGCACAGTATTCCACAATCTAAACAGATGTCACATGCCCAGTCCCCAGGGTTCCAGAATCCACCGGTATCATGTTCCCAGGCCACAGGGTTCCAGAATCAATCCTCAGTTATGTTCCCAGGCTACAGGGTTCCAGAATAAAACCTCAGTCATGTTCCCAGTCCACAGGGTTTCAGAACCAAGGCTCAGTCAGGTTCCCGGGGCACAGTATTCCACAATCTAAACAGATGTCATGTTCCCAGGCCACAGTTTTCCAGAATCACGCCTCAGTCATGTTCCCAGGCCACAGGGATCCAGAATCAAACGTCAGTCATGTTGCCAGGCCACAGGTTTCTGCCATCAAACCTCAGTCACGTTCCCGGGCCACAGGGTTCCAGAATCAAGCCTCAGTCATTTTGCCAGGCCAGAGTGTTCCACCATCAAACCTCAGTCATGATCCCAGGCCACATGTTTCCACAATGAAACCTCAGTCATTTTCTCAGGCCAAAGGTTTCCAGAATCAAACCTCAGTCATATTCCCAGGACACATGGTTCCAGAATCAAACCTGAGTCATGTTCGCAGGCCACAGGTTTCAACAATCAAACATCACTCATGTTCCCAGGACACAGGTGTCCAGAATCAAACCTCAGTCATGTACCCAGGGAACAGGCTTCCAGCAACAAACCTTTGTCATATTCCCAGGACACAGGGTTCCAGAATCAAACCTCAGTCTTGTTCCCAGGACAGAAGTTTCCAGAATCAACCCGATATCATGTTTCCTGGCCACAGTCTTCCAGTATCAAACCTCAGTCATGTTGCCAGGCCACAGGGTTCCACCATCAATCCTCACTCATGTTCGAGGCCACAGGGTTCCAGAATCAAACCGTTCTCATGTTCCCAGGCCACAGGGTTCCAGAATCCACCGATGTCATGTTAAAGGCCACAGGGTTCCAGAATCAAACCGTTCTCATGTTCCCGGGCCACAGGGTTCCAGAATCAAGCCTCAGTCATTTTGCCAGGCCAGAGTGTTCCACCATCAAACCTCAGTCATGATCCCAGGGCACATGTTTCCACAATGAAACCTCAGTCATTTTCCCAGGCCAAAGGTTTCCAAAATCAAACCTCAGTCATGTTCCCAGGACACATGGTTCCAGAATCAAACCTGAGTCATGTTCGCGGGCCACAGGTTTCAACCATCAAACCTCAGTCATGTTCCCAGGACACAGGTGTCCAGAATCAAACCTCAGTCATGTTCCCAGGGCACAGGCTTCCAGAAACACACCTCAGTCATGTTCCCAGGACACAAGTTTCCAGAATCAACCAGATATCATGCTTCCTGGCCACAGTCTTCCAGAATCAAACCTTAGTCATGTTGCCAAGCCACAGGTTTCCACCATCAAACCTCAGACATGTTCCCAGGCCACAGGGTTCTAGAATCCACCGATGTCATGTTCCCAGGCCACAGGGTTCGAGAATCAATCCTCAGTTATGTTTCCAGGCTACAGGGTTCTAGAATAAAACCTCAGTCATGTTCCCAATCCACAGGGTTCCAGAACCAAGGCTCAGTCAGGTTCCCGGGGCACAGTATTCCACAATCTAAACAGATGTCACATGCCCAGTCCCCAGGGTTCCAGAATCCACCGGTATCATGTTCCCAGGCCACAGGGTTCCAGAATCAATCCTCAGTTATGTTCCCAGGCTACAGGGTTCCAGAATAAAACCTCAGTCATGTTCCCAGTCCACAGGGTTTCAGAACCAAGGCTCAGTCAGGTTCCCGGGGCACAGTATTCCACAATCTAAACAGATGTCATGTTCCCAGGCCACAGTTTTCCAGAATCACGCCTCAGTCATGTTCCCAGGCCACAGGGATCCAGAATCAAACGTCAGTCATGTTGCCAGGCCACAGGTTTCTGCCATCAAACCTCAGTCACGTTCCCGGGCCACAGGGTTCCAGAATCAAGCCTCAGTCATTTTGCCAGGCCAGAGTGTTCCACCATCAAACCTCAGTCATGATCCCAGGCCACATGTTTCCACAATGAAACCTCAGTCATTTTCTCAGGCCAAAGGTTTCCAGAATCAAACCTCAGTCATATTCCCAGGACACATGGTTCCAGAATCAAACCTGAGTCATGTTCGCAGGCCACAGGTTTCAACAATCAAACATCACTCATGTTCCCAGGACACAGGTGTCCAGAATCAAACCTCAGTCATGTACCCAGGGAACAGGCTTCCAGCAACAAACCTTTGTCATAGTCCCAGGACACAGGGTTCCAGAATCAAACCTCAGTCTTGTTCCCAGGACAGAAGTTTCCAGAATCAACCCGATATCATGTTTCCTGGCCACAGTCTTCCAGTATCAAACCTCAGTCATGTTGCCAGGCCACAGGGTTCCACCATCAATCCTCACTCATGTTCCCAGGCCACAGGGTTCCAGAATCAAACCGTTCTCATGTTCCCAGGCCACAGGGTTCCAGAACCCACCGATGTCATGTTAAAGGCCACAGGGTTCCAGAATCAAACCGTTCTCATGTTCCCGGGCCACAGGGTTCCAGAATCAAGCCTCAGTCATTTTGCCAGGCCAGAGTGTTCCACCATCAAACCTCAGTCATGATCCCAGGCCACATGTTTCCACAATGAAACCTCAGTCATTTTCCCAGGCCAAAGGTTTCCAAAATCAAACCTCAGTCATGTTCCCAGGACACATGGTTCCAGAATCAAACCTGAGTCATGTTCGCGGGCCACAGGTTTCAACCATCAAACCTCAGTCATGTTCCCAGGACACAGGTGTCCAGAATCAAACCTCAGTCATGTTCCCAGGGCACAGGCTTCCAGAAACACACCTCAGTCATGTTCCCAGGACACAAGTTTCCAGAATCAACCAGATATTATGCTTCCTGGCCACAGTCTTCCAGAATCAAACCTTAGTCATGTTGCCAAGCCACAGGTTTCCACCATCAAACCTCAGACATGTTCCCAGGCCACAGGGTTCTAGAATCCACCGATGTCATGTTCCCAGGCCACAGGGTTCGAGAATCAATCCTCAGTTATGTTTCCAGGCTACAGGGTTCTAGAATAAAACCTCAGTCATGTTCCCAATCCACAGGGTTCCAGAACCAAGGCTCAGTCAGGTTCCCGGGGCACAGTATTCCACAATCTAAACAGATGTCACATGCCCAGTCCCCAGGGTTCCAGAATCCACCGGTATCATGTTCCCAGGCCACAGGGTTCCAGAATCAATCCTCAGTTATGTTCCCAGGCTACAGGGTTCCAGAATAAAACCTCAGTCATGTTCCCAGTCCACAGGGTTTCAGAACCAAGGCTCAGTCAGGTTCCCGGGGCACAGTATTCCACAATCTAAACAGATGTCATGTTCCCAGGCCACAGTTTTCCAGAATCACGCCTCAGTCATGTTCCCAGGCCACAGGGATCCAGAATCAAACGTCAGTCATGTTGCCAGGCCACAGGTTTCTGCCATCAAACCTCAGTCACGTTCCCGGGCCACAGGGTTCCAGAATCAAGCCTCAGTCATTTTGCCAGGCCAGAGTGTTCCACCATCAAACCTCAGTCATGATCCCAGGCCACATGTTTCCACAATGAAACCTCAGTCATTTTCTCAGGCCAAAGGTTTCCAGAATCAAACCTCAGTCATATTCCCAGGACACATGGTTCCAGAATCAAACCTGAGTCATGTTCGCAGGCCACAGGTTTCAACAATCAAACATCACTCATGTTCCCAGGACACAGGTGTCCAGAATCAAACCTCAGTCATGTACCCAGGGAACAGGCTTCCAGCAACAAACCTTTGTCATAGTCCCAGGACACAGGGTTCCAGAATCAAACCTCAGTCTTGTTCCCAGGACAGAAGTTTCCAGAATCAACCCGATATCATGTTTCCTGGCCACAGTCTTCCAGTATCAAACCTCAGTCATGTTGCCAGGCCACAGGGTTCCACCATCAATCCTCACTCATGTTCCCAGGCCACAGGGTTCCAGAATCAAACCGTTCTCATGTTCCCAGGCCACAGGGTTCCAGAACCCACCGATGTCATGTTAAAGGCCACAGGGTTCCAGAATCAAACCGTTCTCATGTTCCCGGGCCACAGGGTTCCAGAATCAAGCCTCAGTCATTTTGCCAGGCCAGAGTGTTCCACCATCAAACCTCAGTCATGATCCCAGGCCACATGTTTCCACAATGAAACCTCAGTCATTTTCCCAGGCCAAAGGTTTCCAAAATCAAACCTCAGTCATGTTCCCAGGACACATGGTTCCAGAATCAAACCTGAGTCATGTTCGCGGGCCACAGGTTTCAACCATCAAACCTCAGTCATGTTCCCAGGACACAGGTGTCCAGAATCAAACCTCAGTCATGTTCCCAGGGCACAGGCTTCCAGAAACACACCTCAGTCATGTTCCCAGGACACAAGTTTCCAGAATCAACCAGATATCATGCTTCCTGGCCACAGTCTTCCAGAATCAAACCTTAGTCATGTTGCCAAGCCACAGGTTTCCACCATCAAACCTCAGACATGTTCCCAGGCCACAGGGTTCTAGAATCCACCGATGTCATGTTCCCAGGCCACAGGGTTCGAGAATCAATCCTCAGTTATGTTTCCCGGCTACAGGGTTCTAGAATAAAACCTCAGTCATGTTCCCAATCCACAGGGTTCCAGAACCAAGGCTCAGTCAGGTTCCCGGGGCACAGTATTCCACAATCTAAACAGATGTCACATGCCCAGTCCCCAGGGTTCCAGAATCCACCGGTATCATGTTCCCAGGCCACAGGGTTCCAGAATCAATCCTCAGTTATGTTCCCAGGCTACAGGGTTCCAGAATAAAACCTCAGTCATGTTCCCAGTCCACAGGGTTTCAGAACCAAGGCTCAGTCAGGTTCCCGGGGCACAGTATTCCACAATCTAAACAGATGTCATGTTCCCAGGCCACAGTTTTCCAGAATCACGCCTCAGTCATGTTCCCAGGCCACAGGGATCCAGAATCAAACGTCAGTCATGTTGCCAGGCCACAGGTTTCTGCCATCAAACCTCAGTCACGTTCCCGGGCCACAGGGTTCCAGAATCAAGCCTCAGTCATTTTGCCAGGCCAGAGTGTTCCACCATCAAACCTCAGTCATGATCCCAGGCCACATGTTTCCACAATGAAACCTCAGTCATTTTCTCAGGCCAAAGGTTTCCAGAATCAAACCTCAGTCATATTCCCAGGACACATGGTTCCAGAATCAAACCTGAGTCATGTTCGCAGGCCACAGGTTTCAACAATCAAACATCACTCATGTTCCCAGGACACAGGTGTCCAGAATCAAACCTCAGTCATGTACCCAGGGAACAGGCTTCCAGCAACAAACCTTTGTCATAGTCCCAGGACACAGGTTTCCAGAATCAAACCTCAGTCTTGTTCCCAGGACAGAAGTTTCCAGAATCAACCCGATATCATGTTTCCTGGCCACAGTCTTCCAGTATCAAACCTCAGTCATGTTGCCAGGCCACAGGGTTCCACCATCAATCCTCACTCATGTTCCCAGGCCACAGGGTTCCAGAATCAAACCGTTCTCATGTTCCCAGGCCACAGGGTTCCAGAATCCACCGATGTCATGTTAAAGGCCACAGGGTTCCAGAATCAAACCGTTCTCATGTTCCCGGGCCACAGGGTTCCAGAATCAAGCCTCAGTCATTTTGCCAGGCCAGAGTGTTCCACCATCAAACCTCAGTCATGATCCCAGGCCACATGTTTCCACAATGAAACCTCAGTCATTTTCCCAGGCCAAAGGTTTCCAAAATCAAACCTCAGTCATGTTCCCAGGACACATGGTTCCAGAATCAAACCTGAGTCATGTTCGCGGGCCACAGGTTTCAACCATCAAACCTCAGTCATGTTCCCAGGACACAGGTGTCCAGAATCAAACCTCAGTCATGTTCCCAGGGCACAGGGTTCCAGAATCAATCCTCAGTTATGTTCCCAGGCTACAGGGTTCCAGAATAAAACCTCAGTCATGTTCCCAGTCCACAGGGTTTCAGAACCAAGGCTCAGTCAGGTTCCCGGGGCACAGTATTCCACAATCTAAACAGATGTCATGTTCCCAGGCCACAGTTTTCCAGAATCACGCCTCAGTCATGTTCCCAGGCCACAGGGATCCAGAATCAAACGTCAGTCATGTTGCCAGGCCACAGGTTTCTGCCATCAAACCTCAGTCACGTTCCCGGGCCACAGGGTTCCAGAATCAAGCCTCAGTCATTTTGCCAGGCCAGAGTGTTCCACCATCAAACCTCAGTCATGATCCCAGGTCACATGTTTCCACAATGAAACCTCAGTCATTTTCTCAGGCCAAAGGTTTCCAGAATCAAACCTCAGTCATATTCCCAGGACACATGGTTCCAGAATCAAACCTGAGTCATGTTCGCAGGCCAGAGGTTTCAACAATCAAACATCACTCATGTTCCCAGGACACAGGTGTCCAGAATCAAACCTCAGTCATGTACCCAGGGAACAGGCTTCCAGCAACAAACATTTGTCATATTCCCAGGACACAGGGTTCCAGAATCAAACCTCAGTCTTGTTCCCAGGACAGAAGTTTCCAGAATCAACCCGATATCATGTTTCCTGGCCACAGTCTTCCAGTATCAAACCTCAGTCATGTTGCCAGGCCACAGGGTTCCACCATCAATCCTCACTCATGTTCCCAGGCCACAGGGTTCCAGAATCCACCGATGTCATGTTAAAGGCCACAGGGTTCCAGAATCTAACCGTTCTCATGTTCCCGGGCCACAGGGTTCCAGAATCAAGCCTCAGTCATTTTGCCAGGCCAGAGTGTTCCACCATTAAACCTCAGTCATGATCCCAGGCCACATGTTTCCCCAATGAAACCTCAGTCATTTTCCCAGGCCAAAGGTTTCCAAAATCAAACCTCAGTCATGTTCCCAGGACACATGGTTCCAGAATCAAACCTGAGTCATGTTCGCGGGCCACAGGTTTCAACCATCAAACCTCAGTCATGTTCCCAGGACACAGGTGTCCAGAATCAAACCTCAGTCATGTTCCCAGGGCACAGGCTTCCAGAAACAAACCTCAGTCATGTTCCCAGGACACAAGTTTCCAGAATCAACCAGATATCATGCTTCCTGGCCACAGTCTTCCAGAATCAAACCTTAGTCATGTTGCCAAGCCACAGGTTTCCACCATCAAACCTCAGACATGTTCCCAGGCCACAGGGTTCTAGAATCCACCGATGTCATGTTCCCAGGCCACAGGGTTCGAGAATCAATCCTCAGTTATGTTTCCCGGCTACAGGGTTCTAGAATAAAACCTCAGTCATGTTCCCAATCCACAGGGTTCCAGAACCAAGGCTCAGTCAGGTTCCCGGGGCACAGTAGTCCACAATCTAAACAGATGTCACATGCCCAGTCCCCAGGGTTCCAGAATCTACCGGTATCATGTTCCCAGGCCACAGGGTTCCAGAATCAATCCTCAGTTATGTTCCCAGGGTACAGGGTTCCAGAATAAAACCTCAGTCATGTTCCCAGTCCACAGGGTTTCAGAACCAAGGCTCAGTCAGGTTCCCGGGGCACAGTATTCCACAATCTAAACAGATGTCATGTTCCCAGGCCACAGTTTTCCAGAATCACGCCTCAGTCATGTTCCCAGGCCACAGGGATCCAGAATCAAACGTCAGTCATGTTGCCAGGCCACAGGTTTCTGCCATCAAACCTCAGTCACGTTCCCGGGCCACAGGGTTCCAGAATCAAGCCTCAGTCATTTTGCCAGGCCAGAGTGTTCCACCATCAAACCTCAGTCATGATCCCAGGCCACATGTTTCCACAATGAAACCTCAGTCATTTTCTCAGGCCAAAGGTTTCCAGAATCAAACCTCAGTCATATTCCCAGGACACATGGTTCCAGAATCAAACCTGAGTCTTGTTCGCAGGCCACAGGTTTCAACAATCAAACATCACTCATGTTCCCAGGACACAGGTGTCCAGAATCAAACCTCAGTCATGTACCCAGGGAACAGGCTTCCAGCAACAAACCTTTGTCATATTCCCAGGACACAGGGTTCCAGAATCAAACCTCAGTCTTGTTCCCAGGACAGAAGTTTCCAGAATCAACCCGATATCATGTTTCCTGGCCACAGTCTTCCAGTATCAAACCTCAGTCATGTTGCCAGGCGACAGGGTTCCACCATCAATCCTCACTCATGTTCCCAGGCCACAGGGTTCCAGAATCAAACCGTTCTCATGTTCCCAGGCCACAGGGTTCCAGAATCCACCGATGTCATGTTAAAGGCCACAGGGTTCCAGAATCAAACCGTTCTCATGTTCCCGGGCCACAGGGTTCCAGAATCAAGCCTCAGTCATTTTGCCAGGCCAGAGTGTTCCACCATCAAACCTCAGTCATGATCCCAGGCCACATGTTTCCACAATGAAACCTCAGTCATTTTCCCAGGCCAAAGGTTTCCAAAATCAAACCTCAGTCATGTTCCCAGGACACATGGTTCCAGAATCAAACCTGAGTCATGTTCGCGGGCCACAGGTTTCAACCATCAAACCTCAGTCATGTTCCCAGGACACAGGTGTCCAGAATCAAACCTCAGTCATGTTCCCAGGGCACAGGCTTCCAGAAACACACCTCAGTCATGTTCCCAGGACACAAGTTTCCAGAATCAACCAGATATCATGCTTCCTGGCCACAGTCTTCCAGAATCAAACCTTAGTCATGTTGCCAAGCCACAGGTTTCCACCATCAAACCTCAGACATGTTCCCAGGCCACAGGGTTCTAGAATCCACCGATGTCATGTTCCCAGGCCACAGGGTTCGAGAATCAATCCTCAGTTATGTTTCCCGGCTACAGGGTTCTAGAATAAAACCTCAGTCATGTTCCCAATCCACAGGGTTCCAGAACCAAGGCTCAGTCAGGTTCCCGGGGCACAGTATTCCACAATCTAAACAGATGTCACATGCCCAGTCCCCAGGGTTCCAGAATCCACCGGTATCATGTTCCCAGGCCACAGGGTTGCAGATTCAATCCTCAGTTATGTTCCCAGGCTACAGGGTTCCAGAATAAAACCTCAGTCATGTTCCCAGTCCACAGGGTTTCAGAACCAAGGCTCAGTCAGGTTCCCGGGGCACAGTATTCCACAATCTAAACAGATGTCATGTTCCCAGGCCACAGTTTTCCAGAATCACGCCTCAGTCATGTTCCCAGGCCACAGGGATCCAGAATCAAACGTCAGTCATGTTGCCAGGCCACAGGTTTCTGCCATCAAACCTCAGTCACGTTCCCGGGCCACAGGGTTCCAGAATCAAGCCTCAGTCATTTTGCCAGGCCAGAGTGTTCCACCATCAAACCTCAGTCATGATCCCAGGCCACATGTTTCCACAATGAAACCTCAGTCATTTTCTCAGGCCAAAGGTTTCCAGAATCAAACCTCAGTCATATTCCCAGGACACATGGTTCCAGAATCAAACCTGAGTCATGTTCGCAGGCCACAGGTTTCAACAATCAAACATCACTCATGTTCCCAGGACACAGGTGTCCAGAATCAAACCTCAGTCATGTACCCAGGGAACAGGCTTCCAGCAACAAACCTTTGTCATATTCCCAGGACACAGGGTTCCAGAATCAAACCTCAGTCTTGTTCCCAGGACAGAAGTTTCCAGAATCAACCCGATATCATGTTTCCTGGCCACAGTCTTCCAGTATCAAACCTCAGTCATGTTGCCAGGCCACAGGGTTCCACCATCAATCCTCACTCATGTTCCCAGGCCACAGGGTTCCAGAATCAAACCGTTCTCATGTTCCCAGGCCACAGGGTTCCAGAATCCACCGATGTCATGTTAAAGGCCACAGGGTTCCAGAATCAAACCGTTCTCATGTTCCCGGGCCACAGGGTTCCAGAATCAAGCCTCAGTCATTTTGCCAGGCCAGAGTGTTCCACCATCAAACCTCAGTCATGATCCCAGGCCACATGTTTCCACAATGAAACCTCAGTCATTTTCCCAGGCCAAAGGTTTCCAAAATCAAACCTCAGTCATGTTCCCAGGACACATGGTTCCAGAATCAAACCTGAGTCATGTTCGCGGGCCACAGGTTTCAACCATCAAACCTCAGTCATGTTCCCAGGACACAGGTGTCCAGAATCAAACCTCAGTCATGTTCCCAGGGCACAGGCTTCCAGAAACACACCTCAGTCATGTTCCCAGGACACAAGTTTCCAGAATCAACCAGATATCATGCTTCCTGGCCACAGTCTTCCAGAATCAAACCTTAGTCATGTTGCCAAGCCACAGGTTTCCACCATCAAACCTCAGACATGTTCCCAGGCCACAGGGTTCTAGAATCCACCGATGTCATGTTCCCAGGCCACAGGGTTCGAGAATCAATCCTCAGTTATGTTTCCAGGCTACAGGGTTCTAGAATAAAACCTCAGTCATGTTCCCAATCCACAGGGTTCCAGAACCAAGGCTCAGTCAGGTTCCCGGGGCACAGTATTCCACAATCTAAACAGATGTCACATGCCCAGTCCCCAGGGTTCCAGAATCCACCGGTATCATGTTCCCAGGCCACAGGGTTCCAGAATCAATCCTCAGTTATGTTCCCAGGCTACAGGGTTCCAGAATAAAACCTCAGTCATGTTCCCAGTCCACAGGGTTTCAGAACCAAGGCTCAGTCAGGTTCCCGGGGCACAGTATTCCACAATCTAAACAGATGTCATGTTCCCAGGCCACAGTTTTCCAGAATCACGCCTCAGTCATGTTCCCAGGCCACAGGGATCCAGAATCAAACGTCAGTCATGTTGCCAGGCCAAAGGTTTCTGCCATCAAACCTCAGTCACGTTCCCGGGCCACAGGGTTCCAGAATCAAGCCTCAGTCATTTTGCCAGGCCAGAGTGTTCCACCATCAAACCTCAGTCATGATCCCAGGCCACATGTTTCCACAATGAAACCTCAGTCATTTTCTCAGGCCAAAGGTTTCCAGAATCAAACCTCAGTCATATTCCCAGGACACATGGTTCCAGAATCAAACCTGAGTCATGTTCGCAGGCCACAGGTTTCAACAATCAAACATCACTCATGTTCCCAGGACACAGGTGTCCAGAATCAAACCTCAGTCATGTACCCAGGGAACAGGCTTCCAGCAACAAACCTTTGTCATATTCCCAGGGCACAGGGTTCCAGAATCAAACCTCAGTCTTGTTCCCAGGACAGAAGTTTCCAGAATCAACCCGATATCATGTTTCCTGGCCACAGTCTTCCAGTATCAAACCTCAGTCATGTTGCCAGGCCACAGGGTTCCACCATCAATCCTCACTCATGTTCCCAGGCCACAGGGTTCCAGAATCAAACCGTTCTCATGTTCCCAGGCCACAGGGTTCCAGAATCCACCGATGTCATGTTAAAGGCCACAGGGTTCCAGAATCAAACCGTTCTCATGTTCCCGGGCCACAGGGTTCCAGAATCAAGCCTCAGTCATTTTGCCAGGCCAGAGTGTTCCACCATCAAACCTCAGTCATGATCCCAGGCCACATGTTTCCACAATGAAACCTCAGTCATTTTCCCAGGCCAAAAGTTTCCAAAATCAAACCTCAGTCATGTTCCCAGGACACATGGTTCCAGAATCAAACCTGAGTCATGTTCGCGGGCCACAGGTTTCAACCATCAAACCTCAGTCATGTTCCCAAGACACAGGTGTCCAGAATCAAACCTCAGTCATGTTCCCAGGGCACAGGCTTCCAGAAACACACCTCAGTCATGTTCCCAGGGCCCAGGCTTCCAGAAACACACCTCAGTCATGTTCCCAGGACACAAGTTTCCAGAATCAACCAGATATCATGCTTCCTGGCCACAGTCTTCCAGAATCAAACCTAAGTCATGTTGCCAAGCCACAGGTTTCCACCATCAAACCTCAGACATGTTCCCAGGCCACAGGGTTCTAGAATCCACCGATGTCATGTTCCCAGGCCACAGGGTTCGAGAATCAATCCTCAGTTATGTTTCCCGGCTACAGGGTTCTAGAATAAAACCTCAGTCATGTTCCCAATCCACAGGGTTCCAGAACCAAGGCTCAGTCAGGTTCCCGGGGCACAGTATTCCACAATCTAAACAGATGTCACATGCCCAGTCCCCAGGGTTCCAGAATCCACCGGTATCATTTTCCCAGGCCACAGGGTTCCAGAATCAATCCTCAGTTATGTTCCCAGGCTACAGGGTTCCAGAATAAAACCTCAGTCATGTTCCCAGTCCACTGGGTTTCAGAACCAAGGCTCAGTCAGGTTCCCGGGGCACAGTATTCCACAATCTAAACAGATGTCATGTTCCCAGGCCACAGTTTTCCAGAATCACGCCTCAGTCATGTTCCCAGGCCACAGGGATCCAGAATCAAACGTCAGTCATGTTGCCAGGCCACAGGTTTCTGCCATCAAACCTCAGTCACGTTCCCGGGCCACAGGGTTCCAGAATCAAGCCTCAGTCATTTTGCCAGGCCAGAGTGTTCCACCATCAAACCTCAGTCATGATCCCCGGCCACATGTTTCCACAATGAAACCTCAGTCATTTTCTCAGGCCAAAGGTTTCCAGAATCAAACCTCAGTCATATTCCCAGGACACATGGTTCCAGAATCAAACCTGAGTCATGTTCGCAGGCCACAGGTTTCAACAATCAAACATCACTCATGTTCTCAGGACACAGGTGTCCAGAATCAAACCTCAGTCATGTACCCAGGGAACAGGCTTCCAGCAACAAACCTTTGTCATATTCCCAGGACACAGGGTTCCAGAATCAAACCTCAGTCTTGTTCCCAGGACAGAAGTTTCCAGAATCAACCCGATATCATGTTTCCTGGCCACAGTCTTCCAGTATCAAACCTCAGGCATGTTGCCAGGCCACAGGGTTCCACCATCAATCCTCACTCATGTTCCCAGGCCACAGGGTTCCAGAATCAAACCGTTCTCATGTTCCCAGGCCACAGGGTTCCAGAATCCACCGATGTCATGTTAAAGGCCACAGGGTTCCAGAATCAAACCGTTCTCATGTTCCCGGGCCACAGGGTTCCAGAATCAAGCCTCAGTCATTTTGCCAGGCCAGAGTGTTCCACCATCAAACCTCAGTCATGATCCCAGGCCACATGTTTCCACAATGAAACCTCAGTCATTTTCCCAAGCCAAAGGTCTCCAAAATCAAACCTCAGTCATGTTCCCAGGACACATGGTTCCAGAATCAAACCTGAGTCATGTTCGCGGGCCACAGGTTTCAACCATCAAACCTCAGTCATGTTCCCAGGACACAGGTGTCCAGAAACAAACCTCAGTCATGTTCCCAGGACACAAGTTTCCAGAATCAACCAGATATCATGCTTCCTGGCCACAGTCTTCCAGAATCAAACCTTAGTCGTGTTGCCAAGCCACAGGTTTCCACCATCAAACCTCAGACATGTTCCCAGGCCACAGGGTTCTAGAATCCACTGATGTCATGTTCCCAGGCCACAGGGTTCGAGAATCAATCCTCAGTTATGTTTCCCGGCTACAGGGTTCTAGAATAAAACCTCAGTCATGTTCCCAATCCACAGGGTTCCAGAACCAAGGCTCAGTCAGGTTCCCGGGGCACAGTATTCCACAATCTAAACAGATGTCACATGCCCAGTCCCCAGGGTTCCAGAATCCACCGGTATCATGTTCCCAGGCCACAGGGTTCCAGAATCAATCCTCAGTTATGTTCCCAGGCTACAGGGTTCCAGAATAAAACCTCAGTCATGTTCCCAGTCCACAGGGTTTCAGAACCAAGGCTCAGTCAGGTTCCCGGGGCACAGTATTCCACAATCTAAACAGATGTCATGTTCCCAGGCCACAGTTTTCCAGAATCACGCCTCAGTCATGTTCCCAGGCCACAGGGATCCAGAATCAAACGTCAGTCATGTTGCCAGGCCACAGGTTTCTGCCATCAAACCTCAGTCACGTTCCCGGGCCACAGGGTTCCAGAATCAAGCCTCAGTCATTTTGCCAGGCCAGAGTGTTCCACCATCAAACCTCAGTCATGATCCCAGGCCACATGTTTCCACAATGAAACCTCAGTCATTTTCTCAGGCCAAAGGTTTCCAGAATCAAACCTCAGTCATATTCCCAGGACACATGGTTCCAGAATCAAACCTGAGTCATGTTCGCAGGCCACAGGTTTCAACAATCAAACATCACTCATGTTCCCAGGACACAGGTGTCCAGAATCAAACCTCAGTCATGTACCCAGGGAACAGGCTTCCAGCAACAAACCTTTGTCATATTCCCAGGACACAGGGTTCCAGAATCAAACCTCAGTCTTGTTCCCAGGACAGAAGTTTCCAGAATCAACCCGATATCATGTTTCCTGGCCACAGTCTTCCAGTATCAAACCTCAGTCATGTTGCCAGGCCACAGGGTTCCACCATCAATCCTCACTCATGTTCCCAGGCCACAGGGTTCCAGAATCAAACCGTTCTCATGTTCCCAGGCCACAGGGTTCCAGAATCCACCGATGTCATGTTAAAGGCCACAGGGTTCCAGAATCAAACCGTTCTCATGTTCCCGGGCCACAGGGTTCCAGAATCAAGCCTCAGTCATTTTGCCAGGCCAGAGTGTTCCACCATCAAACCTCAGTCATGATCCCAGGCCACATGTTTCCACAATGAAACCTCAGTCATTTTCCCAGGCCAAAGGTTTCCAAAATCAAACCTCAGTCATGTTCCCAGGACACATGGTTCCAGAATCAAACCTGAGTCATGTTCGCGGGCCACAGGTTTCAACCATCAAACCTCAGTCATGTTCCCAGGACACAGGTGTCCAGAATCAAACCTCAGTCATGTTCCCAGGGCACAGGCTTCCAGAAACACACCTCAGTCATGTTCCCAGGACACAAGTTTCCAGAATCAACCAGATATCATGCTTCCTGGCCACAGTCTTCCAGAATCAAACCTTAGTCATGTTGCCAAGCCACAGGTTTCCACCATCAAACCTCAGACATGTTCCCAGGCCACAGGGTTCTAGAATCCACCGATGTCATGTTCCCAGGCCACAGGGTTCGAGAATCAATCCTCAGTTATGTTTCCCGGCTACAGGGTTCTAGAATAAAACCTCAGTCATGTTCCCAATCCACAGGGTTCCAGAACCAAGGCTCAGTCAGGTTCCCGGGGCACAGTATTCCACAATCTAAACAGATGTCACATGCCCAGTCCCCAGGGTTCCAGAATCCACCGGTATCATGTTCCCAGGACACAGGGTTGCAGATTCAATCCTCAGTTATGTTCCCAGGCTACAGGGTTCCAGAATAAAACCTCAGTCATGTTCCCAGTCCACAGGGTTTCAGAACCAAGGCTCAGTCAGGTTCCCGGGGCACAGTATTCCACAATCTAAACAGATGTCATGTTCCCAGGCCACAGTTTTCCAGAATCACGCCTCAGTCATGTTCCCAGGCCACAGGGATCCAGAATCAAACGTCAGTCATGTTGCCAGGCCACAGGTTTCTGCCATCAAACCTCAGTCACGTTCCCGGGCCACAGGGTTCCAGAATCAAGCCTCAGTCATTTTGCCAGGCCAGAGTGTTCCACCATCAAACCTCAGTCATGATCCCAGGCCACATGTTTCCACAATGAAACCTCAGTCATTTTCTCAGGCCAAAGGTTTCCAGAATCAAACCTCAGTCATATTCCCAGGACACATGGTTCCAGAATCAAACCTGAGTCATGTTCGCAGGCCACAGGTTTCAACAATCAAACATCACTCATGTTCCCAGGACACAGGTGTCCAGAATCAAACCTCAGTCATGTACCCAGGGAACAGGCTTCCAGCAACAAACCTTTGTCATATTCCCAGGGCACAGGGTTCCAGAATCAAACCTCAGTCTTGTTCCCAGGACAGAAGTTTCCAGAATCAACCCGATATCATGTTTCCTGGCCACAGTCTTCCAGTATCAAACCTCAGTCATGTTGCCAGGCCACAGGGTTCCACCATCAATCCTCACTCATGTTCCCAGGCCACAGGGTTCCAGAATCAAACCGTTCTCATGTTCCCAGGCCACAGGGTTCCAGAATCCACCGATGTCATGTTAAAGGCCACAGGGTTCCAGAATCAAACCGTTCTCATGTTCCCGGGCCACAGGGTTCCAGAATCAAGCCTCAGTCATTTTGCCAGGCCAGAGTGTTCCACCATCAAACCTCAGTCATGATCCCAGGCCACATGTTTCCACAATGAAACCTCAGTCATTTTCCCAGGCCAAAAGTTTCCAAAATCAAACCTCAGTCATGTTCCCAGGACACATGGTTCCAGAATCAAACCTGAGTCATGTTCGCGGGCCACAGGTTTCAACCATCAAACCTCAGTCATGTTCCCAGGACACAGGTGTCCAGAATCAAACCTCAGTCATGTTCCCAGGGCACAGGCTTCCAGAAACACACCTCAGTCATGTTCCCAGGGCCCAGGCTTCCAGAAACACACCTCAGTCATGTTCCCAGGACACAAGTTTCCAGAATCAACCAGATATCATGCTTCCTGGCCACAGTCTTCCAGAATCAAACCTAAGTCATGTTGCCAAGCCACAGGTTTCCACCATCAAACCTCAGACATGTTCCCAGGCCACAGGGTTCTAGAATCCACCGATGTCATGTTCCCAGGCCACAGGGTTCGAGAATCAATCCTCAGTTATGTTTCCCGGCTACAGGGTTCTAGAATAAAACCTCAGTCATGTTCCCAATCCACAGGGTTCCAGAACCAAGGCTCAGTCAGGTTCCCGGGGCACAGTATTCCACAATCTAAACAGATGTCACATGCCCAGTCCCCAGGGTTCCAGAATCCACCGGTATCATTTTCCCAGGCCACAGGGTTCCAGAATCAATCCTCAGTTATGTTCCCAGGCTACATGGTTCCAGAATAAAACCTCAGTCATGTTCCCAGTCCACTGGGTTTCAGAACCAAGGCTCAGTCAGGTTCCCGGGGCACAGTATTCCACAATCTAAACAGATGTCATGTTCCCAGGCCACAGTTTTCCAGAATCACGCCTCAGTCATGTTCCCAGGCCACAGGGATCCAGAATCAAACGTCAGTCATGTTGCCAGGCCACAGGTTTCTGCCATCAAACCTCAGTCACGTTCCCGGGCCACAGGGTTCCAGAATCAAGCCTCAGTCATTTTGCCAGGCCAGAGTGTTCCACCATCAAACCTCAGTCATGATCCCCGGCCACATGTTTCCACAATGAAACCTCAGTCATTTTCTCAGGCCAAAGGTTTCCAGAATCAAACCTCAGTCATATTCCCAGGACACATGGTTCCAGAATCAAACCTGAGTCATGTTCGCAGGCCACAGGTTTCAACAATCAAACATCACTCATGTTCTCAGGACACAGGTGTCCAGAATCAAACCTCAGTCATGTACCCAGGGAACAGGCTTCCAGCAACAAACCTTTGTCATATTCCCAGGACACAGGGTTCCAGAATCAAACCTCAGTCTTGTTCCCAGGACAGAAGTTTCCAGAATCAACCCGATATCATGTTTCCTGGCCACAGTCTTCCAGTATCAAACCTCAGGCATGTTGCCAGGCCACAGGGTTCCACCATCAATCCTCACTCATGTTCCCAGGCCACAGGGTTCCAGAATCAAACCGTTCTCATGTTCCCAGGCCACAGGGTTCCAGAATCCACCGATGTCATGTTAAAGGCCACAGGGTTCCAGAATCAAACCGTTCTCATGTTCCCGGGCCACAGGGTTCCAGAATCAAGCCTCAGTCATTTTGCCAGGCCAGAGTGTTCCACCATCAAACCTCAGTCATGATCCCAGGCCACATGTTTCCACAATGAAACCTCAGTCATTTTCCCAAGCCAAAGGTCTCCAAAATCAAACCTCAGTCATGTTCCCAGGACACATGGTTCCAGAATCAAACCTGAGTCATGTTCGCGGGCCACAGGTTTCAACCATCAAACCTCAGTCATGTTCCCAGGACACAGGTGTCCAGAAACAAACCTCAGTCATGTTCCCAGGACACAAGTTTCCAGAATCAACCAGATATCATGCTTCCTGGCCACAGTCTTCCAGAATCAAACCTTAGTCATGTTGCCAAGCCACAGGTTTCCACCATCAAACCTCAGACATGTTCCCAGGCCACAGGGTTCTAGAATCCACTGATGTCATGTTCCCAGGCCACAGGGTTCGAGAATCAATCCTCAGTTATGTTTCCCGGCTACAGGGTTCTAGAATAAAACCTCAGTCATGTTCCCAATCCACAGGGTTCCAGAACCAAGGCTCAGTCAGGTTCCCGGGGCACAGTATTCCACAATCTAAACAGATGTCACATGCCCAGTCCCCAGGGTTCCAGAATCCACCGGTATCATGTTCCCAGGCCACAGGGTTCCAGAATCAATCCTCAGTTATGTTCCCAGGCTACAGGGTTCCAGAATAAAACCTCAGTCATGTTCCCAGTCCACAGGGTTTCAGAACCAAGGCTCAGTCAGGTTCCCGGGGCACAGTATTCCACAATCTAAACAGATGTCATGTTCCCAGGCCACAGTTTTCCAGAATCACGCCTCAGTCATGTTCCCAGGCCACAGGGATCCAGAATCAAACGTCAGTCATGTTGCCAGGCCACAGGTTTCTGCCATCAAACCTCAGTCACGTTCCCGGGCCACAGGGTTCCAGAATCAAGCCTCAGTCATTTTGCCAGGCCAGAGTGTTCCACCATCAAACCTCAGTCATGATCCCAGGCCACATGTTTCCACAATGAAACCTCAGTCATTTTCTCAGGCCAAAGGTTTCCAGAATCAAACCTCAGTCATATTCCCAGGACACATGGTTCCAGAATCAAACCTGAGTCATGTTCGCAGGCCACAGGTTTCAACAATCAAACATCACTCATGTTCCCAGGACACAGGTGTCCAGAATCAAACCTCAGTCATGTACCCAGGGAACAGGCTTCCAGCAACAAACCTTTGTCATATTCCCAGGACACAGGGTTCCAGAATCAAACCTCAGTCTTGTTCCCAGGACAGAAGTTTCCAGAATCAACCCGATATCATGTTTCCTGGCCACAGTCTTCCAGTATCAAACCTCAGTCATGTTGCCAGGCCACAGGGTTCCACCATCAATCCTCACTCATGTTCCCAGGCCACAGGGTTCCAGAATCAAACCGTTCTCATGTTCCCAGGCCACAGGGTTCCAGAATCCACCGATGTCATGTTAAAGGCCACAGGGTTCCAGAATCAAACCGTTCTCATGTTCCCGGGCCACAGGGTTCCAGAATCAAGCCTCAGTCATTTTGCCAGGCCAGAGTGTTCCACCATCAAACCTCAGTCATGATCCCAGGCCACATGTTTCCACAATGAAACCTCAGTCATTTTCCCAGGCCAAAGGTTTCCAAAATCAAACCTCAGTCATGTTCCCAGGACACATGGTTCCAGAATCAAACCTGAGTCATGTTCGCGGGCCACAGGTTTCAACCATCAAACCTCAGTCATGTTCCCAGGACACAGGTGTCCAGAATCAAACCTCAGTCATGTTCCCAGGGCACAGGCTTCCAGAAACACACCTCAGTCATGTTCCCAGGACACAAGTTTCCAGAATCAACCAGATATCATGCTTCCTGGCCACAGTCTTCCAGAATCAAACCTTAGTCATGTTGCCAAGCCACAGGTTTCCACCATCAAACCTCAGACATGTTCCCAGGCCACAGGGTTCTAGAATCCACCGATGTCATGTTCCCAGGCCACAGGGTTCGAGAATCAATCCTCAGTTATGTTTCCCGGCTACAGGGTTCTAGAATAAAACCTCAGTCATGTTCCCAATCCACAGGGTTCCAGAACCAAGGCTCAGTCAGGTTCCCGGGGCACAGTATTCCACAATCTAAACAGATGTCACATGCCCAGTCCCCAGGGTTCCAGAATCCACCGGTATCATGTTCCCAGGACACAGGGTTGCAGATTCAATCCTCAGTTATGTTCCCAGGCTACAGGGTTCCAGAATAAAACCTCAGTCATGTTCCCAGTCCACAGGGTTTCAGAACCAAGGCTCAGTCAGGTTCCCGGGGCACAGTATTCCACAATCTAAACAGATGTCATGTTCCCAGGCCACAGTTTTCCAGAATCACGCCTCAGTCATGTTCCCAGGCCACAGGGCTCCAGAATCAAACGTCAGTCATGTTGCCAGGCCACAGGTTTCTGCCATCAAACCTCAGTCACGTTCCCGGGCCACAGGGTTCCAGAATCAAGCCTCAGTCATTTTGCCAGGCCAGAGTGTTCCACCATCAAACCTCAGTCATGATCCCAGGCCACATGTTTCCACAATGAAACCTCAGTCATTTTCTCAGGCCAAAGGTTTCCAGAATCAAACCTCAGTCATATTCCCAGGACACATGGTTCCAGAATCAAACCTGAGTCATGTTCGCAGGCCACAGGTTTCAACAATCAAACATCACTCATGTTCCCAGGACACAGGTGTCCAGAATCAAACCTCAGTCATGTACCCAGGGAACAGGCTTCCAGCAACAAACCTTTGTCATATTCCCAGGGCACAGGGTTCCAGAATCAAACCTCAGTCTTGTTCCCAGGACAGAAGTTTCCAGAATCAACCCGATATCATGTTTCCTGGCCACAGTCTTCCAGTATCAAACCTCAGTCATGTTGCCAGGCCACAGGGTTCCACCATCAATCCTCACTCATGTTCCCAGGCCACAGGGTTCCAGAATCAAACCGTTCTCATGTTCCCAGGCCACAGGGTTCCAGAATCCACCGATGTCATGTTAAAGGCCACAGGGTTCCAGAATCAAACCGTTCTCATGTTCCCGGGCCACAGGGTTCCAGAATCAAGCCTCAGTCATTTTGCCAGGCCAGAGTGTTCCACCATCAAACCTCAGTCATGATCCCAGGCCACATGTTTCCACAATGAAACCTCAGTCATTTTCCCAGGCCAAAAGTTTCCAAAATCAAACCTCAGTCATGTTCCCAGGACACATGGTTCCAGAATCAAACCTGAGTCATGTTCGCGGGCCACAGGTTTCAACCATCAAACCTCAGTCATGTTCCCAGGACACAGGTGTCCAGAATCAAACCTCAGTCATGTTCCCAGGGCACAGGCTTCCAGAAACAAACCTCAGTCATGTTCCCAGGACACAAGTTTCCAGAATCAACCAGATATCATGCTTCCTGGCCACAGTCTTCCAGAATCAAACCTAAGTCATGTTGCCAAGCCACAGGTTTCCACCATCAAACCTCAGACATGTTCCCAGGCCACAGGGTTCTAGAATCCACCGATGTCATGTTCCCAGGCCACAGGGTTCGAGAATCAATCCTCAGTTATGTTTCCCGGCTACAGGGTTCTAGAATAAAACCTCAGTCATGTTCCCAATCCACAGGGTTCCAGAACCAAGGCTCAGTCAGGTTCCCGGGGCACAGTATTCCACAATCTAAACAGATGTCACATGCCCAGTCCCCAGGGTTCCAGAATCCACCGGTATCATTTTCCCAGGCCACAGGGTTCCAGAATCAATCCTCAGTTATGTTCCCAGGCTACAGGGTTCCAGAATAAAACCTCAGTCATGTTCCCAGTCCACAGGGTTTCAGAACCAAGGCTCAGTCAGGTTCCCGGGGCACAGTATTCCACAATCTAAACAGATGTCATGTTCCCAGGCCACAGTTTTCCAGAATCACGCCTCAGTCATGTTCCCAGGCCACAGGGATCCAGAATCAAACGTCAGTCATGTTGCCAGGCCACAGGTTTCTGCCATCAAACCTCAGTCACGTTCCCGGGCCACAGGGTTCCAGAATCAAGCCTCAGTCATTTTGCCAGGCCAGAGTGTTCCACCATCAAACCTCAGTCATGATCCCAGGCCACATGTTTCCACAATGAAACCTCAGTCATTTTCCCAAGCCAAAGGTCTCCAAAATCAAACCTCAGTCATGTTCCCAGGACACATGGTTCCAGAATCAAACCTGAGTCATGTTCGCGGGCCACAGGTTTCAACCATCAAACCTCAGTCATGTTCCCAGGACACAGGTGTCCAGAATCAAACCTCAGTCATGTTCCCAGGGCACAGGCTTCCAGAAACAAACCTCAGTCATGTTCCCAGGACACAAGTTTCCAGAATCAACCAGATATCATGCTTCCTGGCCACAGTCTTCCAGAATCAAACCTTAGTCATGTTGCCAAGCCACAGGTTTCCACCATCAAACCTCAGACATGTTCCCAGGCCACAGGGTTCTAGAATCCACCGATGTCATGTTCCCAGGCCACAGGGTTCGAGAATCAATCCTCAGTTATGTTTCCAGGCTACAGGGTTCTAGAATAAAACCTCAGTCATGTTCCCAATCCACAGGGTTCCAGAACCAAGGCTCAGTCAGGTTCCCGGGGCACAGTATTCCACAATCTAAACAGATGTCACATGCCCAGTCCCGAGGGTTCCAGAATCCACCGGTATCATGTTCCCAGGCCACAGGGTTCCAGAATCAATCCTCAGTTATGTTCCCAGGCTACAGAGTTCCAGAATAAAACCTCAGTCATGTTCCCAGTCCACAGGGTTTCAGAACCAAGGCTCAGTCAGGTTCCCGGGGCACAGTATTCCACAATCTAAACAGATGTCATGTTCCCAGGCCACATTTTTCCAGAATCACGCCTCAGTCATGTTCCCAGGCCACAGGGATCCAGAATCAAACGTCAGTCATGTTGCCAGGCCACAGGTTTCTGCCATCAAACCTCAGTCACGTTCCCGGGTCACAGGGTTCCTGAATGAAGCCTCAGTCATTTTGCCAGGACAGAGTGTTCCACCATCAAACCTCAGTCATGATCCCAGGCCACATGTTTCCACAATTAAACCTCAGTCATTTTCTCAGACCAAAGGTTTCCAGAATCAAACCTCAGTCATATTCCCAGGACACATGGTTCCAGAATCAAACCTGAGTCATGTTCGCAGGCCACAGGTTTCAACAATCAAACATCACTCATGTTCCCAGGACACAGGTGTCCAGAATCAAACCTCAGTCATGTACCCAGGGAACAGGCTTCCAGCAACAAACCTTTGTCATATTCCCAGGGCACAGGGTTCCAGAATCAAACCTCAGTCTTGTTCCCAGGACAGAAGTTTCCAGAATCAACCCGATATCATGTTTCCTGGCCACAGTCTTCCAGTATCAAACCTCAGTCATGTTGCCAGGCCACAGGGTTCCACCATCAATCCTCACTCATGTTCCCAGGCCACAGGGTTCCAGAATCAAACCGTTCTCATGTTCCCAGGCCACAGGGTTCCAGAATCCACCGATGTCATGTTAAAGGCCACAGGGTTCCAGAATCAAACCGTTCTCATGTTCCCGGGCCACAGGGTTCCAGAATCAAGCCTCAGTCATTTTGCCAGGCCAGAGTGTTCCACCATCAAACCTCAGTCATGATCCCAGGCCACATGTTTCCACAATGAAACCTCAGTCGTTTTCCCAAGCCAACGGTCTCCAAAATCAAACCTCAGTCATGTTCCCAGGACACATGGTTCCAGAATCAAACCTGAGTCATGTTCGCGGGCCACAGGTTTCAACCATCAAACCTCAGTCATGTTCCCAGGACACAGGTGTCCAGAATCAAACCTCAGTCATGTTCCCAGGGCACAGGCTTCCAGAAACAAACCTCAGTCATGTTCCCAGGACACAAGTTTCCAGAATCAACCAGATATCATGCTTCCTGGCCACAGTCTTCCAGAATCAAACCTTAGTCATGTTGCCAAGCCACAGATTTCCACCATCAAACCTCAGACATGTTCCCAGGCCACAGGGTTCTAGAATCCACCGATGTCATGTTCCCAGGCCACAGGGTTCGAGAATCAATCCTCAGTTATGTTTCCAGGCTACAGGGTTCTAGAATAAAACCTCAGTCATGTTCCCAATCCACAGGGTTCCAGAACCAAGGCTCAGTCAGGTTCCCGGGGCACAGTATTCCACAATCTAAACAGATGTCACATGCCCAGTCCCCAGGGTTCCAGAATCCACCGGTATCATGTTCCCAGGCCACAGGGTTCCAGAATCAATCCTCAGTTATGTTCCCAGGCTACAGGGTTCCAGAATAAAACCTCAGTCATGTTCCCAGTCCACAGGGTTTCAGAACCAAGGCTCAGTCAGGTTCCCGGGGCACAGTATTCCACAATCTAAACAGATGTCATGTTCCCAGGCCACAGTTTTCCAGAATCACGCCTCAGTCATGTTCCCAGGCCACAGGGATCCAGAATCAAACGTCAGTCATGTTGCCAGGCCACAGGTTTCTGCCATCAAACCTCAGTCACGTTCCCGGGCCACAGGGTTCCAGAATCAAGCCTCAGTCATTTTGCCAGGCCAGAGTGTTCCACCATCAAACCTCAGTCATGATCCCAGGCCACATGTTTCCACAATGAAACCTCAGTCATTTTCTCAGGCCAAAGGTTTCCAGAATCAAACCTCAGTCATATTCCCAGGACACATGGTTCCAGAATCAAACCTGAGTCATGTTCGCAGGCCACAGGTTTCAACAATCAAACATCACTCATGTTCCCAGGACACAGGTGTCCAGAATCAAACCTCAGTCATGTACCCAGGGAACAGGCTTCCAGCAACAAACCTTTGTCATATTCCCAGGACACAGGGTTCCAGAATCAAACCTCAGTCTTGTTCCCAGGACAGAAGTTTCCAGAATCAACCCGATATCATGTTTCCTGGCCACAGTCTTCCAGTATCAAACCTCAGTCATGTTGCCAGGCCACAGGGTTCCACCATCAATCCTCACTCATGTTCGAGGCCACAGGGTTCCAGAATCAAACCGTTCTCATGTTCCCAGGCCACAGGGTTCCAGAATCCACCGATGTCATGTTAAAGGCCACAGGGTTCCAGAATCAAACCGTTCTCATGTTCCCGGGCCACAGGGTTCCAGAATCAAGCCTCAGTCATTTTGCCAGGCCAGAGTGTTCCACCATCAAACCTCAGTCATGATCCCAGGCCACATGTTTCCACAATGAAACCTCAGTCATTTTCCCAGGCCAAAGGTTTCCAAAATCAAACCTCAGTCATGTTCCCAGGACACATGGTTCCAGAATCAAACCTGAGTCATGTTCGCGGGCCACAGGTTTCAACCATCAAACCTCAGTCATGTTCCCAGGACACAGGTGTCCAGAATCAAACCTCAGTCATGTTCCCAGGGCACAGGCTTCCAGAAACACACCTCAGTCATGTTCCCAGGACACAAGTTTCCAGAATCAACCAGATATCATGCTTCCTGGCCACAGTCTTCCAGAATCAAACCTTAGTCATGTTGCCAAGCCACAGGTTTCCACCATCAAACCTCAGACATGTTCCCAGGCCACAGGGTTCTAGAATCCACCGATGTCATGTTCCCAGGCCACAGGGTTCGAGAATCAATCCTCAGTTATGTTTCCAGGCTACAGGGTTCTAGAATAAAACCTCAGTCATGTTCCCAATCCACAGGGTTCCAGAACCAAGGCTCAGTCAGGTTCCCGGGGCACAGTATTCCACAATCTAAACAGATGTCACATGCCCAGTCCCCAGGGTTCCAGAATCCACCGGTATCATGTTCCCAGGCCACAGGGTTCCAGAATCAATCCTCAGTTATGTTCCCAGGCTACAGGGTTCCAGAATAAAACCTCAGTCATGTTCCCAGTCCACAGGGTTTCAGAACCAAGGCTCAGTCAGGTTCCCGGGGCACAGTATTCCACAATCTAAACAGATGTCATGTTCCCAGGCCACAGTTTTCCAGAATCACGCCTCAGTCATGTTCCCAGGCCACAGGGATCCAGAATCAAACGTCAGTCATGTTGCCAGGCCACAGGTTTCTGCCATCAAACCTCAGTCACGTTCCCGGGCCACAGGGTTCCAGAATCAAGCCTCAGTCATTTTGCCAGGCCAGAGTGTTCCACCATCAAACCTCAGTCATGATCCCAGGCCACATGTTTCCACAATGAAACCTCAGTCATTTTCTCAGGCCAAAGGTTTCCAGAATCAAACCTCAGTCATATTCCCAGGACACATGGTTCCAGAATCAAACCTGAGTCATGTTCGCAGGCCACAGGTTTCAACAATCAAACATCACTCATGTTCCCAGGACACAGGTGTCCAGAATCAAACCTCAGTCATGTACCCAGGGAACAGGCTTCCAGCAACAAACCTTTGTCATATTCCCAGGACACAGGGTTCCAGAATCAAACCTCAGTCTTGTTCCCAAGACAGAAGTTTCCAGAATCAACCTGATATCATGTTTCCTGGCCACAGTCTTCCAGTATCAAACCTCAGTCATGTTGCCAGGCCACAGGGTTCCACCATCAATCCTCACTCATGTTCCCAGGCCACAGGGTTCCAGAATCAAACCGTTCTCATGTTCCCAGGCCACAGGGTTCCAGAACCCACCGATGTCATGTTAAAGGCCACAGGGTTCCAGAATCAAACCGTTCTCATGTTCCCGGGCCACAGGGTTCCAGAATCAAGCCTCAGTCATTTTGCCAGGCCAGAGTGTTCCACCATCAAACCTCAGTCATGATCCCAGGCCACATGTTTCCACAATGAAACCTCAGTCATTTTCCCAGGCCAAAGGTTTCCAAAATCAAACCTCAGTCATGTTCCCAGGACACATGGTTCCAGAATCAAACCTGAGTCATGTTCGCGGGCCACAGGTTTCAACCATCAAACCTCAGTCATGTTCCCAGGACACAGGTGTCCAGAATCAAACCTCAGTCATGTTCCCAGGGCACAGGCTTCCAGAAACACACCTCAGTCATGTTCCCAGGACACAAGTTTCCAGAATCAACCAGATATTATGCTTCCTGGCCACAGTCTTCCAGAATCAAACCTTAGTCATGTTGCCAAGCCACAGGTTTCCACCATCAAACCTCAGACATGTTCCCAGGCCACAGGGTTCTAGAATCCACCGATGTCATGTTCCCAGGCCACAGGGTTCGAGAATCAATCCTCAGTTATGTTTCCAGGCTACAGGGTTCTAGAATAAAACCTCAGTCATGTTCCCAATCCACAGGGTTCCAGAACCAAGGCTCAGTCAGGTTCCCGGGGCACAGTATTCCACAATCTAAACAGATGTCACATGCCCAGTCCCCAGGGTTCCAGAATCCACCGGTATCATGTTCCCAGGCCACAGGGTTCCAGAATCAATCCTCAGTTATGTTCCCAGGCTACAGGGTTCCAGAATAAAACCTCAGTCATGTTCCCAGTCCACAGGGTTTCAGAACCAAGGCTCAGTCAGGTTCCCGGGGCACAGTATTCCACAATCTAAACAGATGTCATGTTCCCAGGCCACAGTTTTCCAGAATCACGCCTCAGTCATGTTCCCAGGCCACAGGGATCCAGAATCAAACGTCAGTCATGTTGCCAGGCCACAGGTTTCTGCCATCAAACCTCAGTCACGTTCCCGGGCCACAGGGTTCCAGAATCAAGCCTCAGTCATTTTGCCAGGCCAGAGTGTCCCACCATCAAACCTCAGTCATGATCCCAGGCCACATGTTTCCACAATGAAACCTCAGTCATTTTCTCAGGCCAAAGGTTTCCAGAATCAAACCTCAGTCATATTCCCAGGACACATGGTTCCAGAATCAAACCTGAGTCATGTTCGCAGGCCACAGGTTTCAACAATCAAACATCACTCATGTTCCCAGGACACAGGTGTCCAGAATCAAACCTCAGTCATGTACCCAGGGAACAGGCTTCCAGCAACAAACCTTTGTCATAGTCCCAGGACACAGGGTTCCAGAATCAAACCTCAGTCTTGTTCCCAGGACAGAAGTTTCCAGAATCAACCCGATATCATGTTTCCTGGCCACAGTCTTCCAGTATCAAACCTCAGTCATGTTGCCAGGCCACAGGGTTCCACCATCAATCCTCACTCATGTTCCCAGGCCACAGGGTTCCAGAATCAAACCGTTCTCATGTTCCCAGGCCACAGGGTTCCAGAACCCACCGATGTCATGTTAAAGGCCACAGGGTTCCAGAATCAAACCGTTCTCATGTTCCCGGGCCACAGGGTTCCAGAATCAAGCCTCAGTCATTTTGCCAGGCCAGAGTGTTCCACCATCAAACCTCAGTCATGATCCCAGGCCACATGTTTCCACAATGAAACCTCAGTCATTTTCCCAGGCCAAAGGTTTCCAAAATCAAACCTCAGTCATGTTCCCAGGACACATGGTTCCAGAATCAAACCTGAGTCATGTTCGCGGGGCACAGGTTTCAACCATCAAACCTCAGTCATGTTCCCAGGACACAGGTGTCCAGAATCAAACCTCAGTCATGTTCCCAGGGCACAGGCTTCCAGAAACACACCTCAGTCATGTTCCCAGGACACATGGTTCCAGAATCAAACCTGAGTCATGTTCGCAGGCCACAGGTTTCAACAATCAAACATCACTCATGTTCCCAGGACACAGGTGTCCAGAATCAAACCTCAGTCATGTACCCAGGGAACAGGCTTCCAGCAACAAACCTTTGTCATAGTCCCAGGACACAGGTTTCCAGAATCAAACCTCAGTCTTGTTCCCAGGACAGAAGTTTCCAGAATCAACCCGATATCATGTTTCCTGGCCACAGTCTTCCAGTATCAAACCTCAGTCATGTTGCCAGGCCACAGGGTTCCACCATCAATCCTCACTCATGTTCCCAGGCCACAGGGTTCCAGAATCAAACCGTTCTCATGTTCCCAGGCCACAGGGTTCCAGAATCCACCGATGTCATGTTAAAGGCCACAGGGTTCCAGAATCAAACCGTTCTCATGTTCCCGGGCCACAGGGTTCCAGAATCAAGCCTCAGTCATTTTGCCAGGCCAGAGTGTTCCACCATCAAACCTCAGTCATGATCCCAGGCCACATGTTTCCACAATGAAACCTCAGTCATTTTCCCAGGCCAAAGGTTTCCAAAATCAAACCTCAGTCATGTTCCCAGGACACATGGTTCCAGAATCAAACCTGAGTCATGTTCGCGGGCCACAGGTTTCAACCATCAAACCTCAGTCATGTTCCCAGGACACAGGTGTCCAGAATCAAACCTCAGTCATGTTCCCAGGGCACAGGGTTCCAGAATCAATCCTCAGTTATGTTCCCAGGCTACAGGGTTCCAGAATAAAACCTCAGTCATGTTCCCAGTCCACAGGGTTTCAGAACCAAGGCTCAGTCAGGTTCCCGGGGCACAGTATTCCACAATCTAAACAGATGTCATGTTCCCAGGCCACAGTTTTCCAGAATCACGCCTCAGTCATGTTCCCAGGCCACAGGGATCCAGAATCAAACGTCAGTCATGTTGCCAGGCCACAGGTTTCTGCCATCAAACCTCAGTCACGTTCCCGGGCCACAGGGTTCCAGAATCAAGCCTCAGTCATTTTGCCAGGCCAGAGTGTTCCACCATCAAACCTCAGTCATGATCCCAGGTCACATGTTTCCACAATGAAACCTCAGTCATTTTCTCAGGCCAAAGGTTTCCAGAATCAAACCTCAGTCATATTCCCAGGACACATGGTTCCAGAATCAAACCTGAGTCATGTTCGCAGGCCAGAGGTTTCAACAATCAAACATCACTCATGTTCCCAGGACACAGGTGTCCAGAATCAAACCTCAGTCATGTACCCAGGGAACAGGCTTCCAGCAACAAACATTTGTCATATTCCCAGGACACAGGGTTCCAGAATCAAACCTCAGTCTTGTTCCCAGGACAGAAGTTTCCAGAATCAACCCGATATCATGTTTCCTGGCCACAGTCTTCCAGTATCAAACCTCAGTCATGTTGCCAGGCCACAGGGTTCCACCATCAATCCTCACTCATGTTCCCAGGCCACAGGGTTCCAGAATCCACCGATGTCATGTTAAAGGCCACAGGGTTCCAGAATCAAACCGTTCTCATGTTCCCGGGCCACAGGGTTCCAGAATCAAGCCTCAGTCATTTTGCCAGGCCAGAGTGTTCCACCATTAAACCTCAGTCATGATCCCAGGCCACATGTTTCCCCAATGAAACCTCAGTCATTTTCCCAGGCCAAAGGTTTCCAAAATCAAACCTCAGTCATGTTCCCAGGACACATGGTTCCAGAATCAAACCTGAGTCATGTTCGCGGGCCACAGGTTTCAACCATCAAACCTCAGTCATGTTCCCAGGACACAGGTGTCCAGAATCAAACCTCAGTCATGTTCCCAGGGCACAGGCTTCCAGAAACAAACCTCAGTCATGTTCCCAGGACACAAGTTTCCAGAATCAACCAGATATCATGCTTCCTGGCCACAGTCTTCCAGAATCAAACCTTAGTCATGTTGCCAAGCCACAGGTTTCCACCATCAAACCTCAGACATGTTCCCAGGCCACAGGGTTCTAGAATCCACCGATGTCATGTTCCCAGGCCACAGGGTTCGAGAATCAATCCTCAGTTATGTTTCCCGGCTACAGGGTTCTAGAATAAAACCTCAGTCATGTTCCCAATCCACAGGGTTCCAGAACCAAGGCTCAGTCAGGTTCCCGGGGCACAGTAGTCCACAATCTAAACAGATGTCACATGCCCAGTCCCCAGGGTTCCAGAATCCACCGGTATCATGTTCCCAGGCCACAGGGTTCCAGAATCAATCCTCAGTTATGTTCCCAGGGTACAGGGTTCCAGAATAAAACCTCAGTCATGTTCCCAGTCCACAGGGTTTCAGAACCAAGGCTCAGTCAGGTTCCCGGGGCACAGTATTCCACAATCTAAACAGATGTCATGTTCCCAGGCCACAGTTTTCCAGAATCACGCCTCAGTCATGTTCCCAGGCCACAGGGATCCAGAATCAAACGTCAGTCATGTTGCCAGGCCACAGGTTTCTGCCATCAAACCTCAGTCACGTTCCCGGGTCACAGGGTTCCTGAATCAAGCCTCAGTCATTTTGCCAGGCCAGAGTGTTCCACCATCAAACCTCAGTCATGATCCCAGGCCACATGTTTCCACAATGAAACCTCAGTCATTTTCTCAGGCCAAAGGTTTCCAGAATCAAACCTCAGTCATATTCCCAGGACACATGGTTCCAGAATCAAACCTGAGTCATGTTCGCAGGCCACAGGTTTCAACAATCAAACATCACTCATGTTCCCAGGACACAGGTGTCCAGAATCAAACCTCAGTCATGTACCCAGGGAACAGGCTTCCAGCAACAAACCTTTGTCATATTCCCAGGACACAGGGTTCCAGAATCAAACCTCAGTCTTGTTCCCAGGACAGAAGTTTTCAGAATCAACCCGATATCATGTTTCCTGGCCACAGTCTTCCAGTATCAAACTTCAGTCATGTTGCCAGGCCACAGGGTTCCACCATCAATCCTCACTCATGTTCCCAGGCCACAGGGTTCCAGAATCAAACCGTTCTCATGTTCCCAGGCCACAGGGTTCCAGAATCCACCGATGTCATGTTAAAGGCCACAGGGTTCCAGAATCAAACCGTTCTCATGTTCCCGGGCCACAGGGTTCCAGAATCAAGCCTCAGTCATTTTGCCAGGCCAGAGTGTTCCACCATCAAACCTCAGTCATGATCCCAGGCCACATGTTTCCACAATGAAACCTCAGTCATTTTCCCAGGCCAAAGGTTTCCAAAATCAAACCTCAGTCATGTTCCCAGGACACATGGTTCCAGAATCAAACCTGAGTCATGTTCGCGGGCCACAGGTTTCAACCATCAAACCTCAGTCATGTTCCCAGGACACAGGTGTCCAGAATCAAACCTCAGTCATGTTCCCAGGGCACAGGCTTCCAGAAACAAACCTCAGTCATGTTCCCAGGACACAAGTTTCCAGAATCAACCAGATATCATGCTTCCTGGCCACAGTCTTCCAGAATCAAACCTTAGTCATGTTGCCAAGCCACAGGTTTCCACCATCAAACCTCAGACATGTTCCCAGGCCACAGGGTTCTAGAATCCACCGATGTCATGTTCCCAGGCCACAGGGTTCGAGAATCAATCCTCAGTTATGTTTCCCGGCTACAGGGTTCTAGAATAAAACCTCAGTCATGTTCCCAATCCACAGGGTTCCAGAACCAAGGCTCAGTCAGGTTCCCGGGGCACAGTATTCCACAATCTAAACAGATGTCACATGCCCAGTCCCGAGGGTTACAGAATCCACCGGTATCATGTTCCCAGGCCACAGGGTTCCAGAATCAATCCTCAGTTATGTTCCCAGGCTACAGGGTTCCAGAATAAAACCTCAGTCATGTTCCCAGTCCACAGGTTTTCAGAACCAAGGCTCAGTCAGGTTCCCGGGGCACAGTATTCCACAATCTAAACAGATGTCATGTTCCCAGGCCACAGTTTTCCAGAATCACGCCTCAGTCATGTTCCCAGGCCACAGGGATCCAGAATCAAACGTCAGTCATGTTGCCAGGCCACAGGTTTCTGCCATCAAACCTCAGTCACGTTCCCGGGCCACAGGGTTCCAGAATCAAGCCTCAGTCATTTTGCCAGGCCAGAGTGTTCCACCATCAAACCTCAGTCATGATCCCAGGCCACATGTTTCCACAATGAAACCTCAGTCATTTTCTCAGACCAAAGGTTTCCAGAATCAAACCTCAGTCATATTCCCAGGACACATGGTTCCAGAATCAAACCTGAGTCATGTTCGAAGGCCACAGGTTTCAACAATCAAACATCACTCATGTTCCCAGGACACAGGTGTCCAGAATCAAACCTCAGTCATGTACCCAGGGAACAGGCTTCCAGCAACAAACCTTTGTCATATTCCCAGGGCACAGGGTTCCAGAATCAAACCTCAGTCTTGTTCCCAGGACAGAAGTTTCCAGAATCAACCCGATATCATGTTTCCTGGCCACAGTCTTCCAGTATCAAACCTCAGTCATGTTGCCAGGCCACAGGGTTCCACCATCAATCCTCACTCATGTTCCCAGGCCACAGGGTTCCAGAATCAAACCGTTCTCATGTTCCCAGGCCACAGGGTTCCAGAATCCACCGATGTCATGTTAAAGGCCACAGAGTTCCAGAATCAAACCGTTCTCATGTTCCCGGGCCACAGGGTTCCAGAATCAAGCCTCAGTCATTTTGCCAGGCCAGAGTGTTCCACCATCAAACCTCAGTCATGATCCCAGGCCACATGTTTCCCCAATGAAACCTCAGTCATTTTCCCAGGCCAAAGGTTTCCAAAATCAAACCTCAGTCATGTTCCCAGGACACATGGTTCCAGAATCAAACCTGAGTCATGTTCGCGGGCCACAGGTTTCAACCATCAAACCTCAGTCATGTTCCCAGGACACAGGTGTCCAGAATCAAACCTCAGTCATGTTCCCAGGGCACAGGCTTCCAGAAACAAACCTCAGTCATGTTCCCAGGACACAAGTTTCCAGAATCAACCAGATATCATGCTTCCTGGCCACAGTCTTCCAGAATCAAACCTTAGTCATGTTGCCAAGCCACAGGTTTCCACCATCAAACCTCAGACATGTTCCCAGGCCACAGGGTTCTAGAATCCACCGATGTCATGTTCCCAGGCCACAGGGTTCGAGAATCAATCCTCAGTTATGTTTCCCGGCTACAGGGTTCTAGAATAAAACCTCAGTCATGTTCCCAATCCACAGGGTTCCAGAACCAAGGCTCAGTCAGGTTCCCGGGGCACAGTATTCCACAATCTAAACAGATGTCACATGCCCAGTCCCGAGGGTTACAGAATCCACCGGTATCATGTTCCCAGGCCACAGGGTTCCAGAATCAATCCTCAGTTATGTTCCCAGGCTACAGGGTTCCAGAATAAAACCTCAGTCATGTTCCCAGTCCACAGGTTTTCAGAACCAAGGCTCAGTCAGGTTCCCGGGGCACAGTATTCCACAATCTAAACAGATGTCATGTTCCCAGGCCACAGTTTTCCAGAATCACGCCTCAGTCATGTTCCCAGGCCACAGGGATCCAGAATCAAACGTCAGTCATGTTGCCAGGCCACAGGTTTCTGCCATCAAACCTCAGTCACGTTCCCGGGCCACAGGGTTCCAGAATCAAGCCTCAGTCATTTTGCCAGGCCAGAGTGTTCCACCATCAAACCTCAGTCATGATCCCAGGCCACATGTTTCCACAATGAAACCTCAGTCATTTTCTCAGACCAAAGGTTTCCAGAATCAAACCTCAGTCATATTCCCAGGACACATGGTTCCAGAATCAAACCTGAGTCATGTTCGAAGGCCACAGGTTTCAACAATCAAACATCACTCATGTTCCCAGGACACAGGTGTCCAGAATCAAACCTCAGTCATGTACCCAGGGAACAGGCTTCCAGCAACAAACCTTTGTCATATTCCCAGGGCACAGGGTTCCAGAATCAAACCTCAGTCTTGTTCCCAGGACAGAAGTTTCCAGAATCAACCCGATATCATGTTCCCTGGCCACAGTCTTCCAGTATCAAACCTCAGTCATGTTGCCAGGCCACAGGGTTCCACCATCAATCCTCACTCATGTTCCCAGGCCACAGGGTTCCAGAATCAAACCGTTCTCATGTTCCCAGGCCACAGGGTTCCAGAATCCACCGATGTCATGTTAAAGGCCACAGGGTTCCAGAATCAAACCGTTCTCATGTTCCCGGGCCACAGGGTTCCAGAATCAAGCCTCAGTCATTTTGCCAGGCCAGAGTGTTCCACCATCAAACCTCAGTCATGATCCCAGGCCACATGTTTCCACAATGAAACCTCAGTCGTTTTCCCAAGCCAACGGTCTCCAAAATCAAACCTCAGTCATGTTCCCAGGACACATGGTTCCAGAATCAAACCTGAGTCATGTTCGCGGGCCACAGGTTTCAACCATCAAACCTCAGTCATGTTCCCAGGACACAGGTGTCCAGAATCAAACCTCAGTCATGTTCCCAGGGCACAGGCTTCCAGAAACAAACCTCAGTCATGTTCCCAGGACACAAGTTTCCAGAATCAACCAGATATCATGCTTCCTGGCCACAGTCTTCCAGAATCAAACCTTAGTCATGTTGCCAAGCCACAGATTTCCACCATCAAACCTCAGACATGTTCCCAGGCCACAGGGTTCTAGAATCCACCGATGTCATGTTCCCAGGCCACAGGGTTCGAGAATCAATCCTCAGTTATGTTTCCAGGCTACAGGGTTCTAGAATAAAACCTCAGTCATGTTCCCAATCCACAGGGTTCCAGAACCAAGGCTCAGTCAGGTTCCCGGGGCACAGTATTCCACAATCTAAACAGATGTCACATGCCCAGTCCCCAGGGTTCCAGAATCCACCGGTATCATGTTCCCAGGCCACAGGGTTCCAGAATCAATCCTCAGTTATGTTCCCAGGCTACAGGGTTCCAGAATAAAACCTCAGTCATGTTCCCAGTCCACAGGGTTTCAGAACCAAGGCTCAGTCAGGTTCCCGGGGCACAGTATTCCACAATCTAAACAGATGTCATGTTCCCAGGCCACAGTTTTCCAGAATCACGCCTCAGTCATGTTCCCAGGCCACAGGGATCCAGAATCAAACGTCAGTCATGTTGCCAGGCCACAGGTTTCTGCCATCAAACCTCAGTCACGTTCCCGGGCCACAGGGTTCCAGAATCAAGCCTCAGTCATTTTGCCAGGCCAGAGTGTTCCACCATCAAACCTCAGTCATGATCCCAGGCCACATGTTTCCCCAATGAAACCTCAGTCATTTTCCCAGGCCAAAGGTTTCCAAAATCAAACCTCAGTCATGTTCCCAGGACACATGGTTCCAGAATCAAACCTGAGTCATGTTCGCGGGCCACAGGTTTCAACCATCAAACCTCAGTCATGTTCCCAGGACACAGGTGTCCAGAATCAAACCTCAGTCATGTTCCCAGGGCACAGGCTTCCAGAAACAAACCTCAGTCATGTTCCCAGGACACAAGTTTCCAGAATCAACCAGATATCATGCTTCCTGGCCACAGTCTTCCAGAATCAAACCTTAGTCATGTTGCCAAGCCACAGGTTTCCACCATCAAACCTCAGACATGTTCCCAGGCCACAGGGTTCTAGAATCCACCGATGTCATGTTCCCAGGCCACAGGGTTCGAGAATCAATCCTCAGTTATGTTTCCCGGCTACAGGGTTCTAGAATAAAACCTCAGTCATGTTCCCAATCCACAGGGTTCCAGAACCAAGGCTCAGTCAGGTTCCCGGGGCACAGTATTCCACAATCTAAACAGATGTCACATGCCCAGTCCCGAGGGTTACAGAATCCACCGGTATCATGTTCCCAGGCCACAGGGTTCCAGAATCAATCCTCAGTTATGTTCCCAGGCTACAGGGTTCCAGAATAAAACCTCAGTCATGTTCCCAGTCCACAGGTTTTCAGAACCAAGGCTCAGTCAGGTTCCCGGGGCACAGTATTCCACAATCTAAACAGATGTCATGTTCCCAGGCCACAGTTTTCCAGAATCACGCCTCAGTCATGTTCCCAGGCCACAGGGATCCAGAATCAAACGTCAGTCATGTTGCCAGGCCACAGGTTTCTGCCATCAAACCTCAGTCACGTTCCCGGGCCACAGGGTTCCAGAATCAAGCCTCAGTCATTTTGCCAGGCCAGAGTGTTCCACCATCAAACCTCAGTCATGATCCCAGGCCACATGTTTCCACAATGAAACCTCAGTCATTTTCTCAGACCAAAGGTTTCCAGAATCAAACCTCAGTCATATTCCCAGGACACATGGTTCCAGAATCAAACCTGAGTCATGTTCGAAGGCCACAGGTTTCAACAATCAAACATCACTCATGTTCCCAGGACACAGGTGTCCAGAATCAAACCTCAGTCATGTACCCAGGGAACAGGCTTCCAGCAACAAACCTTTGTCATATTCCCAGGGCACAGGGTTCCAGAATCAAACCTCAGTCTTGTTCCCAGGACAGAAGTTTCCAGAATCAACCCGATATCATGTTTCCTGGCCACAGTCTTCCAGTATCAAACCTCAGTCATGTTGCCAGGCCACAGGGTTCCACCATCAATCCTCACTCATGTTCCCAGGCCACAGGGTTCCAGAATCAAACCGTTCTCATGTTCCCAGGCCACAGGGTTCCAGAATCCACCGATGTCATGTTAAAGGCCACAGGGTTCCAGAATCAAACCGTTCTCATGTTCCCGGGCCACAGGGTTCCAGAATCAAGCCTCAGTCATTTTGCCAGGCCAGAGTGTTCCACCATCAAACCTCAGTCATGATCCCAGGCCACATGTTTCCACAATGAAACCTCAGTCGTTTTCCCAAGCCAACGGTCTCCAAAATCAAACCTCAGTCATGTTCCCAGGACACATGGTTCCAGAATCAAACCTGAGTCATGTTCGCGGGCCACAGGTTTCAACCATCAAACCTCAGTCATGTTCCCAGGACACAGGTGTCCAGAATCAAACCTCAGTCATGTTCCCAGGGCACAGGCTTCCAGAAACAAACCTCAGTCATGTTCCCAGGACACAAGTTTCCAGAATCAACCAGATATCATGCTTCCTGGCCACAGTCTTCCAGAATCAAACCTTAGTCATGTTGCCAAGCCACAGATTTCCACCATCAAACCTCAGACATGTTCCCAGGCCACAGGGTTCTAGAATCCACCGATGTCATGTTCCCAGGCCACAGGGTTCGAGAATCAATCCTCAGTTATGTTTCCAGGCTACAGGGTTCTAGAATAAAACCTCAGTCATGTTCCCAATCCACAGGGTTCCAGAACCAAGGCTCAGTCAGGTTCCCGGGGCACAGTATTCCACAATCTAAACAGATGTCACATGCCCAGTCCCCAGGGTTCCAGAATCCACCGGTATCATGTTCCCAGGCCACAGGGTTCCAGAATCAATCCTCAGTTATGTTCCCAGGCTACAGGGTTCCAGAATAAAACCTCAGTCATGTTCCCAGTCCACAGGGTTTCAGAACCAAGGCTCAGTCAGGTTCCCGGGGCACAGTATTCCACAATCTAAACAGATGTCATGTTCCCAGGCCACAGTTTTCCAGAATCACGCCTCAGTCATGTTCCCAGGCCACAGGGATCCAGAATCAAACGTCAGTCATGTTGCCAGGCCACAGGTTTCTGCCATCAAACCTCAGTCACGTTCCCGGGCCACAGGGTTCCAGAATCAAGCCTCAGTCATTTTGCCAGGCCAGAGTGTTCCACCATCAAACCTCAGTCATGATCCCAGGCCACATGTTTCCACAATGAAACCTCAGTCATTTTCTCAGGCCAAAGGTTTCCAGAATCAAACCTCAGTCATATTCCCAGGACACATGGTTCCAGAATCAAACCTGAGTCATGTTCGCAGGCCACAGGTTTCAACAATCAAACATCACTCATGTTCCCAGGACACAGGTGTCCAGAATCAAACCTCAGTCATGTACCCAGGGAACAGGCTTCCAGCAACAAACCTTTGTCATATTCCCAGGACACAGGGTTCCAGAATCAAACCTCAGTCTTGTTCCCAGGACAGAAGTTTCCAGAATCAACCCGATATCATGTTTCCTGGCCACAGTCTTCCAGTATCAAACCTCAGTCATGTTGCCAGGCCACAGGGTTCCACCATCAATCCTCACTCATGTTCGAGGCCACAGGGTTCCAGAATCAAACCGTTCTCATGTTCCCAGGCCACAGGGTTCCAGAATCCACCGATGTCATGTTAAAGGCCACAGGGTTCCAGAATCAAACCGTTCTCATGTTCCCGGGCCACAGGGTTCCAGAATCAAGCCTCAGTCATTTTGCCAGGCCAGAGTGTTCCACCATCAAACCTCAGTCATGATCCCAGGCCACATGTTTCCACAATGAAACCTCAGTCATTTTCCCAGGCCAAAGGTTTCCAAAATCAAACCTCAGTCATGTTCCCAGGACACATGGTTCCAGAATCAAACCTGAGTCATGTTCGCGGGCCACAGGTTTCAACCATCAAACCTCAGTCATGTTCCCAGGACACAGGTGTCCAGAATCAAACCTCAGTCATGTTCCCAGGGCACAGGCTTCCAGAAACACACCTCAGTCATGTTCCCAGGACACAAGTTTCCAGAATCAACCAGATATCATGCTTCCTGGCCACAGTCTTCCAGAATCAAACCTTAGTCATGTTGCCAAGCCACAGGTTTCCACCATCAAACCTCAGACATGTTCCCAGGCCACAGGGTTCTAGAATCCACCGATGTCATGTTCCCAGGCCACAGGGTTCGAGAATCAATCCTCAGTTATGTTTCCAGGCTACAGGGTTCTAGAATAAAACCTCAGTCATGTTCCCAATCCACAGGGTTCCAGAACCAAGGCTCAGTCAGGTTCCCGGGGCACAGTATTCCACAATCTAAACAGATGTCACATGCCCAGTCCCCAGGGTTCCAGAATCCACCGGTATCATGTTCCCAGGCCACAGGGTTCCAGAATCAATCCTCAGTTATGTTCCCAGGCTACAGGGTTCCAGAATAAAACCTCAGTCATGTTCCCAGTCCACAGGGTTTCAGAACCAAGGCTCAGTCAGGTTCCCGGGGCACAGTATTCCACAATCTAAACAGATGTCATGTTCCCAGGCCACAGTTTTCCAGAATCACGCCTCAGTCATGTTCCCAGGCCACAGGGATCCAGAATCAAACGTCAGTCATGTTGCCAGGCCACAGGTTTCTGCCATCAAACCTCAGTCACGTTCCCGGGCCACAGGGTTCCAGAATCAAGCCTCAGTCATTTTGCCAGGCCAGAGTGTTCCACCATCAAACCTCAGTCATGATCCCAGGCCACATGTTTCCACAATGAAACCTCAGTCATTTTCTCAGGCCAAAGGTTTCCAGAATCAAACCTCAGTCATATTCCCAGGACACATGGTTCCAGAATCAAACCTGAGTCATGTTCGCAGGCCACAGGTTTCAACAATCAAACATCACTCATGTTCCCAGGACACAGGTGTCCAGAATCAAACCTCAGTCATGTACCCAGGGAACAGGCTTCCAGCAACAAACCTTTGTCATATTCCCAGGACACAGGGTTCCAGAATCAAACCTCAGTCTTGTTCCCAGGACAGAAGTTTCCAGAATCAACCCGATATCATGTTTCCTGGCCACAGTCTTCCAGTATCAAACCTCAGTCATGTTGCCAGGCCACAGGGTTCCACCATCAATCCTCACTCATGTTCCCAGGCCACAGGGTTCCAGAATCAAACCGTTCTCATGTTCCCAGGCCACAGGGTTCCAGAACCCACCGATGTCATGTTAAAGGCCACAGGGTTCCAGAATCAAACCGTTCTCATGTTCCCGGGCCACAGGGTTCCAGAATCAAGCCTCAGTCATTTTGCCAGGCCAGAGTGTTCCACCATCAAACCTCAGTCATGATCCCAGGCCACATGTTTCCACAATGAAACCTCAGTCATTTTCCCAGGCCAAAGGTTTCCAAAATCAAACCTCAGTCATGTTCCCAGGACACATGGTTCCAGAATCAAACCTGAGTCATGTTCGCGGGCCACAGGTTTCAACCATCAAACCTCAGTCATGTTCCCAGGACACAGGTGTCCAGAATCAAACCTCAGTCATGTTCCCAGGGCACAGGCTTCCAGAAACACACCTCAGTCATGTTCCCAGGACACAAGTTTCCAGAATCAACCAGATATCATGCTTCCTGGCCACAGTCTTCCAGAATCAAACCTTAGTCATGTTGCCAAGCCACAGGTTTCCACCATCAAACCTCAGACATGTTCCCAGGCCACAGGGTTCTAGAATCCACCGATGTCATGTTCCCAGGCCTCAGGGTTCGAGAATCAATCCTCAGTTATGTTTCCAGGCTACAGGGTTCTAGAATAAAACCTCAGTCATGTTCCCAATCCACAGGGTTCCAGAACCAAGGCTCAGTCAGGTTCCCGGGGCACAGTATTCCACAATCTAAACAGATGTCACATGCCCAGTCCCCAGGGTTCCAGAATCCACCGGTATCATGTTCCCAGGCCACAGGGTTCCAGAATCAATCCTCAGTTATGTTCCCAGGCTACAGGGTTCCAGAATAAAACCTCAGTCATGTTCCCAGTCCACAGGGTTTCAGAACCAAGGCTCAGTCAGGTTCCCGGGGCACAGTATTCCACAATCTAAACAGATGTCATGTTCCCAGGCCACAGTTTTCCAGAATCACGCCTCAGTCATGTTCCCAGGCCACAGGGATCCAGAATCAAACGTCAGTCATGTTGCCAGGACACAGGTTTCTGCCATCAAACCTCAGTCACGTTCCCGGGCCACAGGGTTCCAGAATCAAGCCTCAGTCATTTTGCCAGGCCAGAGTGTTCCACCATCAAACCTCAGTCATGATCCCAGGCCACATGTTTCCACAATGAAACCTCAGTCATTTTCTCAGGCCAAAGGTTTCCAGAATCAAACCTCAGTCATATTCCCAGGACACATGGTTCCAGAATCAAACCTGAGTCATGTTCGCAGGCCACAGGTTTCAACAATCAAACATCACTCATGTTCCCAGGACACAGGTGTCCAGAATCAAACCTCAGTCATGTACCCAGGGAACAGGCTTCCAGCAACAAACCTTTGTCATATTCCCAGGACACAGGGTTCCAGAATCAAACCTCAGTCTTGTTCCCAGGACAGAAGTTTCCAGAATCAACCCGATATCATGTTTCCTGGCCACAGTCTTCCAGTATCAAACCTCAGTCATGTTGCCAGGCCACAGGGTTCCACCATCAATCCTCACTCATGTTCCCAGGCCACAGGGTTCCAGAATCAAACCGTTCTCATGTTCCCAGGCCACAGGGTTCCAGAACCCACCGATGTCATGTTAAAGGCCACAGGGTTCCAGAATCAAACCGTTCTCATGTTCCCGGGCCACAGGGTTCCAGAATCAAGCCTCAGTCATTTTGCCAGGCCAGAGTGTTCCACCATCAAACCTCAGTCATGATCCCAGGCCACATGTTTCCACAATGAAACCTCAGTCATTTTCCCAGGCCAAAGGTTTCCAAAATCAAACCTCAGTCATGTTCCCAGGACACATGGTTCCAGAATCAAACCTGAGTCATGTTCGCGGGCCACAGGTTTCAACCATCAAACCTCAGTCATGTTCCCAGGACACAGGTGTCCAGAATCAAACCTCAGTCATGTTCCCAGGGCACAGGCTTCCAGAAACACACCTCAGTCATGTTCCCAGGACACAAGTTTCCAGAATCAACCAGATATTATGCTTCCTGGCCACAGTCTTCCAGAATCAAACCTTAGTCATGTTGCCAAGCCACAGGTTTCCACCATCAAACCTCAGACATGTTCCCAGGCCACAGGGTTCTAGAATCCACCGATGTCATGTTCCCAGGCCACAGGGTTCGAGAATCAATCCTCAGTTATGTTTCCAGGCTACAGGGTTCTAGAATAAAACCTCAGTCATGTTCCCAATCCACAGGGTTCCAGAACCAAGGCTCAGTCAGGTTCCCGGGGCACAGTATTCCACAATCTAAACAGATGTCACATGCCCAGTCCCCAGGGTTCCAGAATCCACCGGTATCATGTTCCCAGGCCACAGGGTTCCAGAATCAATCCTCAGTTATGTTCCCAGGCTACAGGGTTCCAGAATAAAACCTCAGTCATGTTCCCAGTCCACAGGGTTTCAGAACCAAGGCTCAGTCAGGTTCCCGGGGCACAGTATTCCACAATCTAAACAGATGTCATGTTCCCAGGCCACAGTTTTCCAGAATCACGCCTCAGTCATGTTCCCAGGCCACAGGGATCCAGAATCAAACGTCAGTCATGTTGCCAGGCCACAGGTTTCTGCCATCAAACCTCAGTCACGTTCCCGGGCCACAGGGTTCCAGAATCAAGCCTCAGTCATTTTGCCAGGCCAGAGTGTTCCACCATCAAACCTCAGTCATGATCCCAGGCCACATGTTTCCACAATGAAACCTCAGTCATTTTCTCAGGCCAAAGGTTTCCAGAATCAAACCTCAGTCATATTCCCAGGACACATGGTTCCAGAATCAAACCTGAGTCATGTTCGCAGGCCACAGGTTTCAACAATCAAACATCACTCATGTTCCCAGGACACAGGTGTCCAGAATCAAACCTCAGTCATGTACCCAGGCAACAGGCTTCCAGCAACAAACCTTTGTCATAGTCCCAGGACACAGGGTTCCAGAATCAAACCTCAGTCTTGTTCCCAGGACAGAAGTTTCCAGAATCAACCCGATATCATGTTTCCTGGCCACAGTCTTCCAGTATCAAACCTCAGTCATGTTGCCAGGCCACAGGGTTCCACCATCAATCCTCACTCATGTTCCCAGGCCACAGGGTTCCAGAATCAAACCGTTCTCATGTTCCCAGGCCACAGGGTTCCAGAACCCACCGATGTCATGTTAAAGGCCACAGGGTTCCAGAATCAAACCGTTCTCATGTTCCCGGGCCACAGGGTTCCAGAATCAAGCCTCAGTCATTTTGCCAGGCCAGAGTGTTCCACCATCAAACCTCAGTCATGATCCCAGGCCACATGTTTCCACAATGAAACCTCAGTCATTTTCCCAGGCCAAAGGTTTCCAAAATCAAACCTCAGTCATGTTCCCAGGACACATGGTTCCAGAATCAAACCTGAGTCATGTTCGCGGGGCACAGGTTTCAACCATCAAACCTCAGTCATGTTCCCAGGACACAGGTGTCCAGAATCAAACCTCAGTCATGTTCCCAGGGCACAGGCTTCCAGAAACACACCTCAGTCATGTTCCCAGGACACAAGTTTCCAGAATCAACCAGATATCATGCTTCCTGGCCACAGTCTTCCAGAATCAAACCTTAGTCATGTTGCCAAGCCACAGGTTTCCACCATCAAACCTCAGACATGTTCCCAGGCCACAGGGTTCTAGAATCCACCGATGTCATGTTCCCAGGCCACAGGGTTCGAGAATCAATCCTCAGTTATGTTTCCAGGCTACAGGGTTCTAGAATAAAACCTCAGTCATGTTCCCAATCCACAGGGTTCCAGAACCAAGGCTCAGTCAGGTTCCCGGGGCACAGTATTCCACAATCTAAACAGATGTCACATGCCCAGTCCCCAGGGTTCCAGAATCCACCGGTATCATGTTCCCAGGCCACAGGGTTCCAGAATCAATCCTCAGTTATGTTCCCAGGCTACAGGGTTCCAGAATAAAACCTCAGTCATGTTCCCAGTCCACAGGGTTTCAGAACCAAGGCTCAGTCAGGTTCCCGGGGCACAGTATTCCACAATCTAAACAGATGTCATGTTCCCAGGCCACAGTTTTCCAGAATCACGCCTCAGTCATGTTCCCAGGCCACAGGGATCCAGAATCAAACGTCAGTCATGTTGCCAGGACACAGGTTTCTGCCATCAAACCTCAGTCACGTTCCCGGGCCACAGGGTTCCAGAATCAAGCCTCAGTCATTTTGCCAGGCCAGAGTGTTCCACCATCAAACCTCAGTCATGATCCCAGGCCACATGTTTCCACAATGAAACCTCAGTCATTTTCTCAGGCCAAAGGTTTCCAGAATCAAACCTCAGTCATATTCCCAGGACACATGGTTCCAGAATCAAACCTGAGTCATGTTCGCAGGCCACAGGTTTCAACAATCAAACATCACTCATGTTCCCAGGACACAGGTGTCCAGAATCAAACCTCAGTCATGTACCCAGGGAACAGGCTTCCAGCAACAAACCTTTGTCATATTCCCAGGACACAGGGTTCCAGAATCAAACCTCAGTCTTGTTCCCAGGACAGAAGTTTCCAGAATCAACCCGATATCATGTTTCCTGGCCACAGTCTTCCAGTATCAAACCTCAGTCATGTTGCCAGGCCACAGGGTTCCACCATCAATCCTCACTCATGTTCCCAGGCCACAGGGTTCCGGAATCAAACCGTTCTCATGTTCCCAGGCCACAGGGTTCCAGAACCCACCGATGTCATGTTAAAGGCCACAGGGTTCCAGAATCAAACCGTTCTCATGTTCCCGGGCCACAGGGTTCCAGAATCAAGCCTCAGTCATTTTGCCAGGCCAGAGTGTTCCACCATCAAACCTCAGTCATGATCCCAGGCCACATGTTTCCACAATGAAACCTCAGTCATTTTCCCAGGCCAAAGGTTTCCAAAATCAAACCTCAGTCATGTTCCCAGGACACATGGTTCCAGAATCAAACCTGAGTCATGTTCGCGGGCCACAGGTTTCAACCATCAAACCTCAGTCATGTTCCCAGGACACAGGTGTCCAGAATCAAACCTCAGTCATGTTCCCAGGGCACAGGCTTCCAGAAACACACCTCAGTCATGTTCCCAGGACACAAGTTTCCAGAATCAACCAGATATTATGCTTCCTGGCCACAGTCTTCCAGAATCAAACCTTAGTCATGTTGCCAAGCCACAGGTTTCCACCATCAAACCTCAGACATGTTCCCAGGCCACAGGGTTCTAGAATCCACCGATGTCATGTTCCCAGGCCACAGGGTTCGAGAATCAATCCTCAGTTATGTTTCCAGGCTACAGGGTTCTAGAATAAAACCTCAGTCATGTTCCCAATCCACAGGGTTCCAGAACCAAGGCTCAGTCAGGTTCCCGGGGCACAGTATTCCACAATCTAAACAGATGTCACATGCCCAGTCCCCAGGGTTCCAGAATCCACCGGTATCATGTTCCCAGGCCACAGGGTTCCAGAATCAATCCTCAGTTATGTTCCCAGGCTACAGGGTTCCAGAATAAAACCTCAGTCATGTTCCCAGTCCACAGGGTTTCAGAACCAAGGCTCAGTCAGGTTCCCGGGGCACAGTATTCCACAATCTAAACAGATGTCATGTTCCCAGGCCACAGTTTTCCAGAATCACGCCTCAGTCATGTTCCCAGGCCACAGGGATCCAGAATCAAACGTCAGTCATGTTGCCAGGCCACAGGTTTCTGCCATCAAACCTCAGTCACGTTCCCGGGCCACAGGGTTCCAGAATCAAGCCTCAGTCATTTTGCCAGGCCAGAGTGTTCCACCATCAAACCTCAGTCATGATCCCAGGCCACATGTTTCCACAATGAAACCTCAGTCATTTTCTCAGGCCAAAGGTTTCCAGAATCAAACCTCAGTCATATTCCCAGGACACATGGTTCCAGAATCAAACCTGAGTCATGTTCGCAGGCCACAGGTTTCAACAATCAAACATCACTCATGTTCCCAGGACACAGGTGTCCAGAATCAAACCTCAGTCATGTACCCAGGGAACAGGCTTCCAGCAACAAACCTTTGTCATAGTCCCAGGACACAGGGTTCCAGAATCAAACCTCAGTCTTGTTCCCAGGACAGAAGTTTCCAGAATCAACCCGATATCATGTTTCCTGGCCACAGTCTTCCAGTATCAAACCTCAGTCATGTTGCCAGGCCACAGGGTTCCACCATCAATCCTCACTCATGTTCCCAGGCCACAGGGTTCCAGAATCAAACCGTTCTCATGTTCCCAGGCCACAGGGTTCCAGAACCCACCGATGTCATGTTAAAGGCCACAGGGTTCCAGAATCAAACCGTTCTCATGTTCCCGGGCCACAGGGTTCCAGAATCAAGCCTCAGTCATTTTGCCAGGCCAGAGTGTTCCACCATCAAACCTCAGTCATGATCCCAGGCCACATGTTTCCACAATGAAACCTCAGTCATTTTCCCAGGCCAAAGGTTTCCAAAATCAAACCTCAGTCATGTTCCCAGGACACATGGTTCCAGAATCAAACCTGAGTCATGTTCGCGGGGCACAGGTTTCAACCATCAAACCTCAGTCATGTTCCCAGGACACAGGTGTCCAGAATCAAACCTCAGTCATGTTCCCAGGGCACAGGCTTCCAGAAACACACCTCAGTCATGTTCCCAGGACACATGGTTCCAGAATCAAACCTGAGTCATGTTCGCAGGCCACAGGTTTCAACAATCAAACATCACTCATGTTCCCAGGACACAGGTGTCCAGAATCAAACCTCAGTCATGTACCAAGGGAACAGGCTTCCAGCAACAAACCTTTGTCATAGTCCCAGGACACAGGTTTCCAGAATCAAACCTCAGTCTTGTTCCCAGGACAGAAGTTTCCAGAATCAACCCGATATCATGTTTCCTGGCCACAGTCTTCCAGTATCAAACCTCAGTCATGTTGCCAGGCCACAGGGTTCCACCATCAATCCTCACTCATGTTCCCAGGCCACAGGGTTCCAGAATCAAACCGTTCTCATGTTCCCAGGCCACAGGGTTCCAGAATCCACCGATGTCATGTTAAAGGCCACAGGGTTCCAGAATCAAACCGTTCTCATGTTCCCGGGCCACAGGGTTCCAGAATCAAGCCTCAGTCATTTTGCCAGGCCAGAGTGTTCCACCATCAAACCTCAGTCATGATCCCAGGCCACATGTTTCCACAATGAAACCTCAGTCATTTTCCCAGGCCAAAGGTTTCCAAAATCAAACCTCAGTCATGTTCCCAGGACACATGGTTCCAGAATCAAACCTGAGTCATGTTCGCGGGCCACAGGTTTCAACCATCAAACCTCAGTCATGTTCCCAGGACACAGGTGTCCAGAATCAAACCTCAGTCATGTTCCCAGGGCACAGGGTTCCAGAATCAATCCTCAGTTATGTTCCCAGGCTACAGGGTTCCAGAATAAAACCTCAGTCATGTTCCCAGTCCACAGGGTTTCAGAACCAAGGCTCAGTCAGGTTCCCGGGGCACAGTATTCCACAATCTAAACAGATGTCATGTTCCCAGGCCACAGTTTTCCAGAATCACGCCTCAGTCATGTTCCCAGGCCACAGGGATCCAGAATCAAACGTCAGTCATGTTGCCAGGCCACAGGTTTCTGCCATCAAACCTCAGTCACGTTCCCGGGCCACAGGGTTCCAGAATCAAGCCTCAGTCATTTTGCCAGGCCAGAGTGTTCCACCATCAAACCTCAGTCATGATCCCAGGTCACATGTTTCCACAATGAAACCTCAGTCATTTTCTCAGGCCAAAGGTTTCCAGAATCAAACCTCAGTCATATTCCCAGGACACATGGTTCCAGAATCAAACCTGAGTCATGTTCGCAGGCCAGAGGTTTCAACAATCAAACATCACTCATGTTCCCAGGACACAGGTGTCCAGAATCAAACCTCAGTCATGTACCCAGGGAACAGGCTTCCAGCAACAAACATTTGTCATATTCCCAGGACACAGGGTTCCAGAATCAAACCTCAGTCTTGTTCCCAGGACAGAAGTTTCCAGAATCAACCCGATATCATGTTTCCTGGCCACAGTCTTCCAGTATCAAACCTCAGTCATGTTGCCAGGCCACAGGGTTCCACCATCAATCCTCACTCATGTTCCCAGGCCACAGGGTTCCAGAATCCACCGATGTCATGTTAAAGGCCACAGGGTTCCAGAATCAAACCGTTCTCATGTTCCCGGGCCACAGGGTTCCAGAATCAAGCCTCAGTCATTTTGCCAGGCCAGAGTGTTCCACCATTAAACCTCAGTCATGATCCCAGGCCACATGTTTCCCCAATGAAACCTCAGTCATTTTCCCAGGCCAAAGGTTTCCAAAATCAAACCTCAGTCATGTTCCCAGGACACATGGTTCCAGAATCAAACCTGAGTCATGTTCGCGGGCCACAGGTTTCAACCATCAAACCTCAGTCATGTTCCCAGGACACAGGTGTCCAGAATCAAACCTCAGTCATGTTCCCAGGGCACAGGCTTCCAGAAACAAACCTCAGTCATGTTCCCAGGACACAAGTTTCCAGAATCAACCAGATATCATGCTTCCTGGCCACAGTCTTCCAGAATCAAACCTTAGTCATGTTGCCAAGCCACAGGTTTCCACCATCAAACCTCAGACATGTTCCCAGGCCACAGGGTTCTAGAATCCACCGATGTCATGTTCCCAGGCCACAGGGTTCGAGAATCAATCCTCAGTTATGTTTCCCGGCTACAGGGTTCTAGAATAAAACCTCAGTCATGTTCCCAATCCACAGGGTTCCAGAACCAAGGCTCAGTCAGGTTCCCGGGGCACAGTAGTCCACAATCTAAACAGATGTCACATGCCCAGTCCCCAGGGTTCCAGAATCCACCGGTATCATGTTCCTAGGCCACAGGGTTCCAGAATCAATCCTCAGTTATGTTCCCAGGCTACAGGGTTCCAGAATAAAACCTCAGTCATGTTCCCAGTCCACAGGGTTTCAGAACCAAGGCTCAGTCAGGTTCCCGGGGCACAGTATTCCACAATCTAAACAGATGTCATGTTCCCAGGCCACAGTTTTCCAGAATCACGCCTCAGTCATGTTCCCAGGCCACAGGGATCCAGAATCAAACGTCAGTCATGTTGCCAGGCCACAGGTTTCTGCCATCAAACCTCAGTCACGTTCCCGGGTCACAGGGTTCCTGAATCAAGCCTCAGTCATTTTGCCAGGCCAGAGTGTTCCACCATCAAACCTCAGTCATGATCCCAGGCCACATGTTTCCACAATGAAACCTCAGTCATTTTCCCAGGCCAAAGGTTTCCAAAATCAAACCTCAGTCATGTTCCCAGGACACATGGTTCCAGAATCAAACCTGAGTCATGTTCGCGGGCCACAGGTTTCAACCATCAAACCTCAGTCATGTTCCCAGGACACAGGTGTCCAGAATCAAACCTCAGTCATGTTCCCAGGGCACAGGCTTCCAGAAACAAACCTCAGTCATGTTCCCAGGACACAAGTTTCCAGAATCAACCAGATATCATGCTTCCTGGCCACAGTCTTCCAGAATCAAACCTTAGTCATGTTGCCAAGCCACAGGTTTCCACCATCAAACCTCAGACATGTTCCCAGGCCACAGGGTTCTAGAATCCACCGATGTCATGTTCCCAGGCCACAGGGTTCGAGAATCAATCCTCAGTTATGTTTCCCGGCTGCAGGGTTCTAGAATAAAACCTCAGTCATGTTCCCAATCCACAGGGTTCCAGAACCAAGGCTCAGTCAAGTTCCCGGGGCACAGTATTCCACAATCTAAACAGATGTCACATGCCCAGTCCCCAGGGTTCCAGAATCCACCGGTATCATGTTCCCAGGGCACAGGGTTCCAGAATCAATCCTCAGTTATGTTCCCAGGCTACAGGGTTCCAGAATAAAACCTCAGTCATGTTCCCAGTCCACAGGGTTTCAGAACCAAGGCTCAGTCAGGTTCCCGGGGCACAGTATTCCACAATCTAAACAGATGTCATGTTCCCAGGCCACAGTTTTCCAGAATCACGCCTCAGTCATGTTCCCAGGCCACAGGGATCCAGAATCAAATGTCAGTCATGTTGCCAGGCCACAGGTTTCTGCCATCAAACCTCAGTCACGTTCCCGGGCCACAGGGTTCCAGAATCAAGCCTCAGTCATTTTGCCAGGCCAGAGTGTCCCACCATCAAACCTCAGTCATGATCCCAGTCCACATGTTTCCACAATGAAACCTCAGTCATTTTCTCAGGCCAAAGGTTTCCAGAATCAAACCTCAGTCATATTCCCAGGACACATGGTTCCAGAATCAAACCTGAGTCATGTTCGCAGGCCACAGGTTTCAACAATCAAACATCACTCATGTTCCCAGGACACAGGTGTCCAGAATCAAACCTCAGTCATGTACCCAGGGAACAGGCTTCCACCAACAAACCTTTGTCATATTCCCAGGACACAGGGTTCCAGAATCAAACCTCAGTCTTGTTCCCAGGACAGAAGTTTCCAGAATCAACCCGATATCATGTTTCCTGGCCACAGTCTTCCAGTATCAAACCTCAGTCATGTTGCCAGGCCACAGGGTTCCACCATCAATCCTCACTCATGTTCCCAGGCCACAGGGTTCCAGAATCAAACCGTTCTCATGTTCCCAGGCCACAGGGTTCCAGAATCCACCGATGTCATGTTAAAGGCCACAGGGTTCCAGAATCAAACCGTTCTCATGTTCCCGGGCCACAGGGTTCCAGAATCAAGCCTCAGTCATTTTGCCAGGCCAGAGTGTTCCACCATCAAACCTCAGTCATGATCCCAGGCCACATGTTTCCACAATGAAACCTCAGTCATTTTCCCAGGCCAAAGGTTTCCAAAATCAAACCTCAGTCATGTTCCCAGGACACATGGTTCCAGAATCAAACCTGAGTCATGTTCGCGGGCCACAGGTTTCAACCATCAAACCTCAGTCATGTTCCCAGGACACAGGTGTCCAGAATCAAACCTCAGTCATGTTCCCAGGGCACAGGCTTCCAGAAACAAACCTCAGTCATGTTCCCAGGACACAAGTTTCCAGAATCAACCAGATATCATGCTTCCTGGCCACAGTCTTCCAGAATCAAACCTTAGTCATGTTGCCAAGCCACAGGTTTCCACCATCAAACCTCAGACATGTTCCCAGGCCACAGGGTTCTAGAATCCACCGATGTCATGTTCCCAGGCCACTGGGTTCGAGAATCAATCCTCAGTTATGTTTCCCGGCTACAGGGTTCTAGAATAAAACCTCAGTCATGTTCCCAATCCACAGGGTTCCAGAACCAAGGCTCAGTCAGGTTCCCGGGGCACAGTATTCCACAATCTAAACAGATGTCACATGCCCAGTCCCGAGGGTTCCAGAATCCACTGGTATCATGTTCCCAGGCCACAGGGTTCCAGAATCAATCCTCAGTTATGTTCCCAGGCTACAGGGTTCCAGAATAAAACCTCAGTCATGTTCCCAGTCCACAGGGTTTCAGAACCAAGGCTCAGTCAGGTTCCCGGGGCACTGTATTCCACAATCTAAACAGATGTCATGTTCCCAGGCCACAGTTTTCCAAAATCACGCCTCAGTCATGTTCCCAGGCCACAGGGATCCAGAATCAAACGTCAGTCATGTTGCCAGGCCACAGGTTTCTGCCATCAAACCTCAGTCACGTTCCCGGGTCACAGGGTTCCTGAATCAAGCCTCAGTCATTTTGCCAGGCCAGAGTGTTCCACCATCAAACCTCAGTCATGATCCCAGGCCACATGTTTCCACAATGAAACCTCAGTCATTTTCTCAGGCCAAAGGTTTCCAGAATCAAACCTCAGTCATATTCCCAGGACACATGGTTCCAGAATCAAACCTGAGTCATGTTCGCAGGCCACAGGTTTCAACAATCAAACATCACTCATGTTCCCAGGACACAGGTGTCCAGAATCAAACCTCAGTCATGTACCCAGGGAACAGGCTTCCAGAAACAAACCTCAGTCATGATCCCAGGCCACATGTTTCCACAATGAAACCTCAGTCATTTTCTCAGGCCAAAGGTTTCCAGAATCAAACCTCAGTCATATTCCCAGGACACATGGTTCCAGAATCAAACCTGAGTCATGTTCGCAGGCCACAGGTTTCAACAATCAAACATCACTCATGTTCCCAGGACACAGGTGTCCAGAATCAAACCTCAGTCATGTACCCAGGGAACAGGCTTCCAGCAACAAACCTTTGTCATATTCCCAGGACACAGGGTTCCAGAATCAAACCTCAGTCTTGTTCCCAGGACAGAAGTTTCCAGAATCAACCCGATATCATGTTTCCTGGCCACAGTCTTCCAGTATCAAACCTCAGTCATGTTGCCAGGCCACAGGGTTCCACCATCAATCCTCACTCATGTTCCCAGGCCACAGGGTTCCAGAATCAAACCGTTCTCATGTTCCCAGGCCACAGGGTTCCAGAATCCACCGATGTCATGTTAAAGGCCACAGGGTTCCAGAATCAAACCGTTCTCATGTTCCCGGGCCACAGGGTTCCAGAATCAAGCCTCAGTCATTTTGCCAGGCCAGAGTGTTCCACCATCAAACCTCAGTCATGATCCCAGGCCACATGTTTCCACAATGAAACCTCAGTCATTTTCCCAGGCCAAAGGTTTCCAAAATCAAACCTCAGTCATGTTCCCAGGACACATGGTTCCAGAATCAAACCTGAGTCATGTTCGCGGGCCACAGGTTTCAACCATCAAACCTCAGTCATGTTCCCAGGACACATGGTTCCAGAATCAAACCTGAGTCATGTTCGCAGGCCACAGGTTTCAACAATCAAACATCACTCATGTTCCCAGGACACAGGTGTCCAGAATCAAACCTCAGTCATGTACCCAGGGAACAGGCTTCCAGAAACAAACCTCAGTCATGATCCCAGGCCACATGTTTCCACAATGAAACCTCAGTCATTTTCTCAGGCCAAAGGTTTCCAGAATCAAACCTCAGTCATATTCCCAGGACACATGGTTCCAGAATCAAACCTGAGTCATGTTCGCAGGCCACAGGTTTCAACAATCAAACATCACTCATGTTCCCAGGACACAGGTGTCCAGAATCAAACCTCAGTCATGTACCCAGGGAACAGGCTTCCAGCAACAAACCTTTTTCATATTCCCAGGACACAGTGTTCCAGAATCAAACCTCAGTCTTGTTCCCAGGACAGAAGTTTCCAGAATCAACCCGATATCATGTTTCCTGGCCACAGTCTTCCAGTATCAAACCTCAGTCATGTTGCCAGGCCACAGGGTTCCACCATCAATCCTCACTCATGTTCCCAGGCCACAGGGTTCCAGAATCAAACCGTTCTCATGTTCCCAGGCCACAGGGTTCCAGAATCCACCGATGTCATGTTAAAGCCACAGGGTTCCAGAATCAAACCGTTCTCATGTTCCCGGGCCACAGGGTTCCAGAATCAAGCCTCAGTCATTTTGCCAGGCCAGAGTGTTCCACCATCAAACCTCAGTCATGATCCCAGGCCACATGTTTCCACAATGAAACCTCAGTCATTTTCCCAGGCCAAAGGTTTCCAAAATCAAACCTCAGTCATGTTCCCAGGACACATGGTTCCAGAATCAAACCTGAGTCATGTTCGCGGGCCACAGGTTTCAACCATCAAACCTCAGTCATGTTCCCAGGACACATGGTTCCAGAATCAAACCTGAGTCATGTTCGCAGGCCACAGGTTTCAACAATCAAACATCACTCATGTTCCCAGGACACAGGTGTCCAGAATCAAACCTCAGTCATGTACCCAGGGAACAGGCTTCCAGAAACAAACCTCAGTCATGATCCCAGGCCACATGTTTCCACAATGAAACCTCAGTCATTTTCTCAGGCCAAAGGTTTCCAGAATCAAACCTCAGTCATATTCCCAGGACACATGGTTCCAGAATCAAACCTGAGTCATGTTCGCAGGCCACAGGTTTCAACAATCAAACATCACTCATGTTCCCAGGACACAGGTGTCCAGAATCAAACCTCAGTCATGTACCCAGGGAACAGGCTTCCAGCAACAAACCTTTGTCATATTCCCAGGACACAGGGTTCCAGAATCAAACCTCAGTCTTGTTCCCAGGACAGAAGTTTCCAGAATCAACCCGATATCATGTTTCCTGGCCACAGTCTTCCAGTATCAAACCTCAGTCATGTTGCCAGGCCACAGGGTTCCACCATCAATCCTCACTCATGTTCCCAGGCCACAGGGTTCCAGAATCAAACCGTTCTCATGTTCCCAGGCCACAGGGTTCCAGAATCCACCGATGTCATGTTAAAGGCCACAGGGTTCCAGAATCAAACCGTTCTCATGTTCCCGGGCCACAGGGTTCCAGAATCAAGCCTCAGTCATTTTGCCAAGCCAGAGTGTTCCACCATTAAACCTCAGTCATGATCCCAGGCCACATGTTTCCCCAATGAAACCTCAGTCATTTTCCCAGGCCAAAGGTTTCCAAAATCAAACCTCAGTCATGTTCCCAGGACACATGGTTCCAGAATCAAACCTGAGTCATGTTCGCGGGCCACAGGTTTCAACCATCAAACCTCAGTCATGTTCCCAGGACACAGGTGTCCAGAATCAAACCTCAGTCATGTTCCCAGGGCACAGGCTTCCAGAAACAAACCTCAGTCATATTCCCAGGACACAAGTTTCCAGAATCAACCAGATATCATGCTTCCTGGCCACAGTCTTCCAGAATCAAACCTTAGTCATGTTGCCAAGCCACAGGTTTCCACCATCAAACCTCAGACATGTTCCCAGGCCACAGGGTTCTAGAATCCACCGATGTCATGTTCCCAGGCCACTGGGTTCGAGAATCAATCCTCAGTTATGTTTCCCGGCTACAGGGTTCTAGAATAAAACCTCAGTCATGTTCCCAATCCACAGGGTTCCAGAACCAAGGCTCAGTCAGGTTCCCGGGGCACAGTATTCCACAATCTAAACAGATGTCACATGCCCAGTCCCGAGGGTTCCAGAATCCACCGGTATCATGTTCCCAGGCCACAGGGTTCCAGAATCAATCCTCAGTTATGTTCCCAGGCTACAGGGTTCCAGAATAAAACCTCAGTCATGTTCCCAGTCCACAGGGTTTCAGAACCAAGGCTCAGTCAGGTTCCCGCGGCACAGTATTCCACAATCTAAACAGATGTCATGTTCCCAGGCCACAGTTTTCCAAAATCACGCCTCAGTCATGTTCCCAGGCCACAGGGATCCAGAATCAAACGTCAGTCATGTTGCCAGGCCACAGGTTTCTGCCATCAAACCTCAGTCACGTTCCCGGGTCACAGGGTTCCTGAATCAAGCCTCAGTCATTTTGCCAGGCCAGAGTGTTCCACCATCAAACCTCAGTCATGATCCCAGGCCACATGTTTCCACAATGAAACCTCAGTCATTTTCTCAGGCCAAAGGTTTCCAGAATCAAACCTCAGTCATATTCCCAGGACACATGGTTCCAGAATCAAACCTGAGTCATGTTCGCAGGCCACAGGTTTCAACAATCAAACATCACTCATGTTCCCAGGACACAGGTGTCCAGAATCAAACCTCAGTCATGTACCCAGGGAACAGGCTTCCAGCAACAAACCTTTGTCATATTCCCAGGACACAGGGTTCCAGAATCAAACCTCAGTCTTGTTCCCAGGACAGAAGTTTCCAGAATCAACCCGATATCATGTTTCCTGGCCACAGTCTTCCAGTATCAAACCTCAGTCATGTTGCCAGGCCACAGGGTTCCACCATCAATCCTCACTCATGTTCCCAGGCCACAGGGTTCCAGAATCAAACCGTTCTCATGTTCCCAGGCCACAGGGTTCCAGAATCCACCGATGTCATGTTAAAGGCCACAGGGTTCCAGAATCAAACCGTTCTCATGTTCCCGGGCCACAGGGTTCCAGAATCAAGCCTCAGTCATTTTGCCAGGCCAGAGTGTTCCACCATCAAACCTCAGTCATGATCCCAGGCCACATGTTTCCACAATGAAACCTCAGTCATTTTCCCAGGCCAAAGGTTTCCAAAATCAAACCTCAGTCATGTTCCCAGGACACATGGTTCCAGAATCAAACCTGAGTCATGTTCGCGGGCCACAGGTTTCAACCATCAAACCTCAGTCATGTTCCCAGGACACAGGTGTCCAGAATCAAACCTCAGTCATGTTCCCAGGGCACAGGCTTCCAGAAACAAACCTCAGTCATGTTCCCAGGACACAAGTTTCCAGAATCAACCAGATATCATGCTTCCTGGCCACAGTCTTCCAGAATCAAACCTTAGTCATGTTGCCAAGCCACAGGTTTCCACCATCAAACCTCAGACATGTTCCCAGGCCACAGGGTTCTAGAATCCACCGATGTCATGTTCCCAGGCCACAGGGTTCGAGAATCAATCCTCAGTTATGTTTCCCGGCTACAGGGTTCTAGAATAAAACCTCAGTCATGTTCCCAATCCACAGGGTTCCAGAACCAAGGCTCAGTCAGGTTCCCGGGGCACAGTATTCCACAATCTAAACAGATGTCACATGCCCAGTCCCCAGGGTTCCAGAATCCACCGGTATCATTTTCCCAGGACACAGGGTTCCAGAATCAATCCTCAGTTATGTTCCCAGGCTACAGGGTTCCAGAATAAAACCTCAGTCATGTTCCCAGTCCACAGGGTTTCAGAACCAAGGCTCAGTCAGGTTCCCGGGGCACAGTATTCCACAATCTAAACAGATGTCATGTTCCCAGGCCACAGTTTTCCAGAATCACGCCTCAGTCATGTTCCCAGGCCACAGGGATCCAGAATCAAACGTCAGTCATGTTGCCAGGCCACAGGTTTCTGCCATCAAACCTCAGTCACGTTCCCGGGCCACAGGGTTCCAGAATCAAGCCTCAGTCATTTTGCCAGGCCAGAGTGTTCCACCATCAAACCTCAGTCATGATCCCAGGTCACATGTTTCCACAATGAAACCTCAGTCATTTTCTCAGGCCAAAGGTTTCCAGAATCAAACCTCAGTCATATTCCCAGGACACATGGTTCCAGAATCAAACCTGAGTCATGTTCGCAGGCCACAGGTTTCAACAATCAAACATCACTCATGTTCCCAGGACACAGGTGTCCAGAATCAAACCTCAGTCATGTACCCAGGGAACAGGCTTCCAGCAACAAACCTTTGTCATATTCCCAGGACACAGGGTTCCAGAATCAAACCTCAGTCTTGTTCCCAGGACAGAAGTTTCCAGAATCAACCCGATATCATGTTTCCTGGCCACAGTCTTCCAGTATCAAACCTCAGTCATGTTGCCAGGCCACAGGGTTCCACCATCAATCCTCACTCATGTTCCCAGGCCACAGGGTTCCAGAATCAAACCGTTCTCATGTTCCCAGGCCACAGGGTTCCAGAATCCACCGATGTCATGTTAAAGGCCACAGGGTTCCAGAATCAAACCGTTCTCATGTTCCCGGGCCACAGGGTTCCAGAATCAAGCCTCAGTCATTTTGCCAGGCCAGAGTGTTCCACCATTAAACCTCAGTCATGATCCCAGGCCACATGTTTCCCCAATGAAACCTCAGTCATTTTCCCAGGCCAAAGGTTTCCAAAATCAAACCTCAGTCATGTTCCCAGGACACATGGTTCCAGAATCAAACCTGAGTCATGTTCGCGGGCCACAGGTTTCAACCATCAAACCTCAGTCATGTTCCCAGGACACAGGTGTCCAGAATCAAACCTCAGTCATGTTCCCAGGGCACAGGCTTCCAGAAACAAACCTCAGTCATGTTCCCAGGACACAAGTTTCCAGAATCAACCAGATATCATGCTTCCTGGCCACAGTCTTCCAGAATCAAACCTTAGTCATGTTGCCAAGCCACAGGTTTCCACCATCAAACCTCAGACATGTTCCCAGGCCACAGGGTTCTAGATTCCACCGATGTCATGTTCCCAGGCCACAGGGTTCGAGAATCAATCCTCAGTTATGTTTCCCGGCTACAGGGTTCTAGAATAAAACCTCAGTCATGTTCCCAATCCACAGGTTTCCAGAACCAAGGCTCAGTCAGGTTCCCGGGGCACAGTATTCCACAATCTAAACAGATGTCACATGCCCAGTCCCCAGGGTTCCAGAATCCACCGGTATCATGTTCCCAGGCCACAGGGTTCCAGAATCAATCCTCAGTTATGTTCCCAGGCTACAGGGTTCCAGAATAAAACCTCAGTCATGTTCCCAGTCCACAGGGTTTCAGAACCAAGGCTCAGTCAGGTTCTCGGGGCACAGTATTCCACAATCTAAACAGATGTCATGTTCCCAGGCCACAGTTTTCCAGAATCACGCCTCAGTCATGTTCCCAGGCCACAGGGATCCAGAATCAAACGTCAGTCATGTTGCCAGGCCACAGGTTTCTGCCATCAAACCTCAGTCACGTTCCCGGGCCACAGGGTTCCTGAATCAAGCCTCAGTCATTTTGCCAGGCCAGAGTGTTCCACCATCAAACCTCAGTCATGATCCCAGGTCACATGTTTCCACAATGAAACCTCAGTCATTTTCTCAGGCCAAAGGTTTCCAGAATCAAACCTCAGTCATATTCCAGGACACATGGTTCCAGAATCAAACCTGAGTCATGTTCGCAGGCCACAGGTTTCAACAATCAAACATCACTCATGTTCCCAGGACACAGGTGTCCAGAATCAAACCTCAGTCATGTACCCAGGGAACAGGCTTCCAGCAACAAACCTTTGTCATATTCCCAGGACACAGGGTTCCAGAATCAAACCTCAGTCTTGTTCCCAGGACAGAAGTTTCCAGAATCAACCCGATATCATGTTTCCTGGCCACAGTCTTCCAGTATCAAACCTCAGTCATGTTGCCAGGCCACAGGGTTCCACCATCAATCCTCACTCATGTACCCAGGCCACAGGGTTCCAGAATCAAACCGTTCTCATGTTCCCAGGCCACAGGGTTCCAGAATCCACCGATGTCATGTTAAAGGCCACAGGGTTCCAGAATCAAACCGTTCTCATGTTCCCGGGCCACAGGGTTCCAGAATCAAGCCTCAGTCATTTTGCCAGGCCAGAGTGTTCCACCATTAAACCTCAGTCATGATCCCAGGCCACATGTTTCCCCAATGAAACCTCAGTCATTTTCCCAGGCCAAAGGTTTCCAAAATCAAACCTCAGTCATGTTCCCAGGACACATGGTTCCAGAATCAAACCTGAGTCATGTTCGCGGGCCACAGGTTTCAACCATCAAACCTCAGTCATGTTCCCAGGACACAGGTGTCCAGAATCAAACCTCAGTCATGTTCCCAGGGCACAGGCTTCCAGAAACAAACCTCAGTCATGTTCCCAGGACACAAGTTTCCAGAATCAACCAGATATCATGCTTCCTGGCCACAGTCTTCCAGAATCAAACCTTAGTCATGTTGCCAAGCCACAGGTTTCCACCATCAAACCTCAGACATGTTCCCAGGCCACAGGGTTCTAGATTCCACCGATGTCATGTTCCCAGGCCACAGGGTTCGAGAATCAATCCTCAGTTATGTTTCCCGGCTACAGGGTTCTAGAATAAAACCTCAGTCATGTTCCCAATCCACAGGTTTCCAGAACCAAGGCTCAGTCAGGTTCCCGGGGCACAGTATTCCACAATCTAAACAGATGTCACATGCCCAGTCCCCAGGGTTCCAGAATCCACCAGTATCATGTTCCCAGGCCACAGGGTTCCAGAATCAATCCTCAGTTATGTTCCCAGGCTACAGGGTTCCAGAATAAAACCTCAGTCATGTTCCCAGTCCACAGGGTTTCAGAACCAAGGCTCAGTCAGGTTCCCGGGGCACAGTATTCCACAATCTAAACAGATGTCATGTTCCCAGGCCACAGTTTTCCAGAATCACGCCTCAGTCATGTTCCCAGGCCACAGGGATCCAGAATCAAACGTCAGTCATGTTGCCAGGCCACAGGTTTCTGCCATCAAACCTCAGTCACGTTCCCAGGCCACAGGGTTCCAGAATCAAGCCTCACTCATTTTGCCAGGCCAGAGTGTTCCACCATCAAACCTCAGTCATGATCCCAGGCCACATGTTTCCACAATGAAACCTCAGTCATTTTCTCAGGCCAAAGGTTTCCAGAATCAAACCTCAGTCATATTCCCAGGACACATGGTTCCAGAATCAAACCTGAGTCATGTTCGCAGGCCACAGGTTTCAACAATCAAACATCACTCATGTTCCCAGGACACAGGTGTCCAGAATCAAACCTCAGTCATGTACCCAGGGAACAGGCTTCCAGCAACAAACCTTTGTCATATTCCCAGGACACAGGGTTCCAGAATCAAACCTCAGTCTTGTTCCCAGGACAGAAGTTTTCAGAATCAACCCGATATCATGTTTCCTGGCCACAGTCTTCCAGTATCAAAAGTCAGTCATGTTGCCAGGCCACAGGGTTCCACCATCAATCCTCACTCATGTTCCCAGGCCACAGGGTTCCAGAATCAAACCGTTCTCATGTTCCCAGGCCACAGGGTTCCAGAATCCACCGATGTCATGTTAAAGGCCACAGGGTTCCAGAATCAAACCGTTCTCATGTTCCCGGGCCACAGGGTTCCAGAATCAAGCCTCAGTCATTTTGCCAGGCCAGAGTGTTCCACCATCAAACCTCAGTCATGATCCCAGGCCACATGTTTCCACAATGAAACCTCAGTCATTTTCCCAGGCCAAAGGTTTCCAAAATCAAACCTCAGTCATGTTCCCAGGACACATGGTTCCAGAATCAAACCTGAGTCATGTTCGCGGGGCACAGGTTTCAACCATCAAACCTCAGTCATGTTCCCAGGACACAGGTGTCCAGAATCAAACCTCAGTCATGTTCCCAGGGCACAGGCTTCCAGAAACAAACCTCAGTCATGTTCCCAGGACACAAGTTTCCAGAATCAACCAGATATCATGCTTCCTGGCCACAGTCTTCCAGAATCAAACCTTAGTCATGTTGCCAAGCCACAGGTTTCCACCATCAAACCTCAGACATGTTCCCAGGCCACAGGGTTCTAGAATCCACCGATGTCATGTTCCCAGGCCACAGGGTTCGAGAATCAATCCTCAGTTATGTTTCCCGGCTGCAGGGTTCTAGAATAAAACCTCAGTCATGTTCCCAATCCACAGGGTTCCAGAACCAAGGCTCAGTCAAGTTCCCGGGGCACAGTATTCCACAATCTAAACAGATGTCACATGCCCAGTCCCCAGGGTTCCAGAATCCACCGGTATCATGTTCCCAGGCCACAGGGTTCCAGAATCAATCCTCAGTTATGTTCCCAGGCTACAGGGTTCCAGAATAAAACCTCAGTCAGGTTCCCAGTCCACAGGGTTTCAGAACCAAGGCTCAGTCAGGTTCCCGGGGCACAGTATTCCACAATCTAAACAGATGTCATGTTCCCAGGCCACAGTTTTCCAGAATCACGCCTCAGTCATGTTCCCAGGCCACAGGGATCCAGAATCAAATGTCAGTCATGTTGCCAGGCCACAGGTTTCTGCCATCAAACCTCAGTCACGTTCCCGGGCCACAGGGTTCCAGAATCAAGCCTCAGTCATTTTGCCAGGCCAGAGTGTCCCACCATCAAACCTCAGTCATGATCCCAGGCCACATGTTTCCACAATGAAACCTCAGTCATTTTCTCAGGCCAAAGGTTTCCAGAATCAAACCTCAGTCATATTCCCAGGACACATGGTTCCAGAATCAAACCTGAGTCATGTTCGCAGGCCACAGGTTTCAACAATCAAACATCACTCATGTTCCCAGGACACAGGTGTCCGGAATCAAACCTCAGTCATGTACCCAGGGAACAGTCTTCCAGCAACAAACCTTTGTCATATTCCCAGGACACAGGGTTCCAGAATCAAACCTCAGTCTTGTTCCCAGGACAGAAGTTTCCAGAATCAACCCGATATCATGTTTCCTGGCCACAGTCTTCCAGTATCAAACCTCAGTCATGTTGCCAGGCCACAGGGTTCCACCATCAATCCTCACTCATGTTCCCAGGCCACAGGGTTCCAGAATCAAACCGTTCTCATGTTCCCAGGCCACAGGGTTCCAGAATCCACCGATGTCATGTTAAAGGCCACAGGGTTCCAGAATCAAACCGTTCTCATGTTCCCGGGCCACAGGGTTCCAGAATCAAGCCTCAGTCATTTTGCCAAGCCAGAGTGTTCCACCATTAAACCTCAGTCATGATCCCAGGCCACATGTTTCCCCAATGAAACCTCAGTCATTTTCCCAGGCCAAAGGTTTCCAAAATCAAACCTCAGTCATGTTCCCAGGACACATGGTTCCAGAATCAAACCTGAGTCATGTTCGCGGGCCACAGGTTTCAACCATCAAACCTCAGTCATGTTCCCAGGACACAGGTGTCCAGAATCAAACCTCAGTCATGTTCCCAGGGCACAGGCTTCCAGAAACAAACCTCAGTCATATTCCCAGGACACAAGTTTCCAGAATCAACCAGATATCATGCTTCCTGGCCACAGTCTTCCAGAATCAAACCTTAGTCATGTTGCCAAGCCACAGGTTTCCACCATCAAACCTCAGACATGTTCCCAGGCCACAGGGTTCTAGAATCCACCGATGTCATGTTCCCAGGCCACTGGGTTCGAGAATCAATCCTCAGTTATGTTTCCCGGCTACAGGGTTCTAGAATAAAACCTCAGTCATGTTCCCAATCCACAGGGTTCCAGAACCAAGGCTCAGTCAGGTTCCCGGGGCACAGTATTCCACAATCTAAACAGATGTCACATGCCCAGTCCCGAGGGTTCCAGAATCCACCGGTATCATGTTCCCAGGCCACAGGGTTCCAGAATCAATCCTCAGTTATGTTCCCAGGCTACAGGGTTCCAGAATAAAACCTCAGTCATGTTCCCAGTCCACAGGGTTTCAGAACCAAGGCTCAGTCAGGTTCCCGGGGCACAGTATTCCACAATCTAAACAGATGTCATGTTCCCAGGCCACAGTTTTCCAGAATCACGCCTCAGTCATGTTCCCAGGCCACAGGGATCCAGAATCAAACGTCAGTCATGTTGCCAGGCCACAGGTTTCTGCCATCAAACCTCAGTCACGTTCCCGGGCCACAGGGTTCCAGAATCAAGCCTCACTCATTTTGCCAGGCCAGAGTGTTCCACCATCAAACCTCAGTCATGATCCCAGGCCACATGTTTCCACAATGAAACCTCAGTCATTTTCTCAGGCCAAAGGTTTCCAGAATCAAACCTCAGTCATATTCCCAGGACACATGGTTCCAGAATCAAACCTGAGTCATGTTCGCAGGCCACAGGTTTCAACAATCAAACATCACTCATGTTCCCAGGACACAGGTGTCCAGAATCAAACCTCAGTCATGTACCCAGGGAACAGGCTTCCAGCAACAAACCTTTGTCATATTCCCAGGACACAGGGTTCCAGAATCAAACCTCAGTCTTGTTCCCAGGACAGAAGTTTTCAGAATCAACCCGATATCATGTTTCCTGGCCACAGTCTTCCAGTATCAAAAGTCAGTCATGTTGCCAGGCCACAGGGTTCCACCATCAATCCTCACTCATGTTCCCAGGCCACAGGGTTCCAGAATCAAACCGTTCTCATGTTCCCAGGCCACAGGGTTCCAGAATCCACCGATGTCATGTTAAAGGCCACAGGGTTCCAGAATCAAACCGTTCTCATGTTCCCGGGCCACAGGGTTCCAGAATCAAGCCTCAGTCATTTTGCCAGGCCAGAGTGTTCCACCATCAAACCTCAGTCATGATCCCAGGCCACATGTTTCCACAATGAAACCTCAGTCATTTTCCCAGGCCAAAGGTTTCCAAAATCAAACCTCAGTCATGTTCCCAGGACACATGGTTCCAGAATCAAACCTGAGTCATGTTCGCGGGGCACAGGTTTCAACCATCAAACCTCAGTCATGTTCCCAGGACACAGGTGTCCAGAATCAAACCTCAGTCATGTTCCCAGGGCACAGGCTTCCAGAAACAAACCTCAGTCATGTTCCCAGGACACAAGTTTCCAGAATCAACCAGATATCATGCTTCCTGGCCACAGTCTTCCAGAATCAAACCTTAGTCATGTTGCCAAGCCACAGGTTTCCACCATCAAACCTCAGACATGTTCCCAGGCCACAGGGTTCTAGAATCCACCGATGTCATGTTCCCAGGCCACAGGGTTCGAGAATCAATCCTCAGTTATGTTTCCCGGCTGCAGGGTTCTAGAATAAAACCTCAGTCATGTTCCCAATCCACAGGGTTCCAGAACCAAGGCTCAGTCAAGTTCCCGGGGCACAGTATTCCACAATCTAAACAGATGTCACATGCCCAGTCCCCAGGGTTCCAGAATCCACCGGTATCATGTTCCCAGGCCACAGGGTTCCAGAATCAATCCTCAGTTATGTTCCCAGGCTACAGGGTTCCAGAATAAAACCTCAGTCAGGTTCCCAGTCCACAGGGTTTCAGAACCAAGGCTCAGTCAGGTTCCCGGGGCACAGTATTCCACAATCTAAACAGATGTCATGTTCCCAGGCCACAGTTTTCCAGAATCACGCCTCAGTCATGTTCCCAGGCCACAGGGATCCAGAATCAAATGTCAGTCATGTTGCCAGGCCACAGGTTTCTGCCATCAAACCTCAGTCACGTTCCCGGGCCACAGGGTTCCAGAATCAAGCCTCAGTCATTTTGCCAGGCCAGAGTGTCCCACCATCAAACCTCAGTCATGATCCCAGGCCACATGTTTCCACAATGAAACCTCAGTCATTTTCTCAGGCCAAAGGTTTCCAGAATCAAACCTCAGTCATATTCCCAGGACACATGGTTCCAGAATCAAACCTGAGTCATGTTCGCAGGCCACAGGTTTCAACAATCAAACATCACTCATGTTCCCAGGACACAGGTGTCCGGAATCAAACCTCAGTCATGTACCCAGGGAACAGTCTTCCAGCAACAAACCTTTGTCATATTCCCAGGACACAGGGTTCCAGAATCAAACCTCAGTCTTGTTCCCAGGACAGAAGTTTCCAGAATCAACCCGATATCATGTTTCCTGGCCACAGTCTTCCAGTATCAAACCTCAGTCATGTTGCCAGGCCACAGGGTTCCACCATCAATCCTCACTCATGTTCCCAGGCCACAGGGTTCCAGAATCAAACCGTTCTCATGTTCCCAGGCCACAGGGTTCCAGAATCCACCGATGTCATGTTAAAGGCCACAGGGTTCCAGAATCAAACCGTTCTCATGTTCCCGGGCCACAGGGTTCCAGAATCAAGCCTCAGTCATTTTGCCAAGCCAGAGTGTTCCACCATTAAACCTCAGTCATGATCCCAGGCCACATGTTTCCCCAATGAAACCTCAGTCATTTTCCCAGGCCAAAGGTTTCCAAAATCAAACCTCAGTCATGTTCCCAGGACACATGGTTCCAGAATCAAACCTGAGTCATGTTCGCGGGCCACAGGTTTCAACCATCAAACCTCAGTCATGTTCCCAGGACACAGGTGTCCAGAATCAAACCTCAGTCATGTTCCCAGGGCACAGGCTTCCAGAAACAAACCTCAGTCATATTCCCAGGACACAAGTTTCCAGAATCAACCAGATATCATGCTTCCTGGCCACAGTCTTCCAGAATCAAACCTTAGTCATGTTGCCAAGCCACAGGTTTCCACCATCAAACCTCAGACATGTTCCCAGGCCACAGGGTTCTAGAATCCACCGATGTCATGTTCCCAGGCCACTGGGTTCGAGAATCAATCCTCAGTTATGTTTCCCGGCTACAGGGTTCTAGAATAAAACCTCAGTCATGTTCCCAATCCACAGGGTTCCAGAACCAAGGCTCAGTCAGGTTCCCGGGGCACAGTATTCCACAATCTAAACAGATGTCACATGCCCAGTCCCGAGGGTTCCAGAATCCACCGGTATCATGTTCCCAGGCCACAGGGTTCCAGAATCAATCCTCAGTTATGTTCCCAGGCTACAGGGTTCCAGAATAAAACCTCAGTCATGTTCCCAGTCCACAGGGTTTCAGAACCAAGGCTCAGTCAGGTTCCCGCGGCACAGTATTCCACAATCTAAACAGATGTCATGTTCCCAGGCCACAGTTTTCCAAAATCACGCCTCAGTCATGTTCCCAGGCCACAGGGATCCAGAATCAAACGTCAGTCATGTTGCCAGGCCACAGGTTTCTGCCATCAAACCTCAGTCACGTTCCCGGGTCACAGGGTTCCTGAATCAAGCCTCAGTCATTTTGCCAGGCCAGAGTGTTCCACCATCAAACCTCAGTCATGATCCCAGGCCACATGTTTCCACAATGAAACCTCAGTCATTTTCTCAGGCCAAAGGTTTCCAGAATCAAACCTCAGTCATATTCCCAGGACACATGGTTCCAGAATCAAACCTGAGTCATGTTCGCAGGCCACAGGTTTCAACAATCAAACATCACTCATGTTCCCAGGACACAGGTGTCCAGAATCAAACCTCAGTCATGTACCCAGGGAACAGGCTTCCAGCAACAAACCTTTGTCATATTCCCAGGACACAGGGTTCCAGAATCAAACCTCAGTCTTGTTCCCAGGACAGAAGTTTCCAGAATCAACCCGATATCATGTTTCCTGGCCACAGTCTTCCAGTATCAAACCTCAGTCATGTTGCCAGGCCACAGGGTTCCACCATCAATCCTCACTCATGTTCCCAGGCCACAGGGTTCCAGAATCAAACCGTTCTCATGTTCCCAGGCCACAGGGTTCCAGAATCCACCGATGTCATGTTAAAGGCCACAGGGTTCCAGAATCAAACCGTTCTCATGTTCCCGGGCCACAGGGTTCCAGAATCAAGCCTCAGTCATTTTGCCAGGCCAGAGTGTTCCACCATCAAACCTCAGTCATGATCCCAGGCCACATGTTTCCACAATGAAACCTCAGTCATTTTCCCAGGCCAAAGGTTTCCAAAATCAAACCTCAGTCATGTTCCCAGGACACATGGTTCCAGAATCAAACCTGAGTCATGTTCGCGGGCCACAGGTTTCAACCATCAAACCTCAGTCATGTTCCCAGGACACATGGTTCCAGAATCAAACCTGAGTCATGTTCGCAGGCCACAGGTTTCAACAATCAAACATCACTCATGTTCCCAGGACACAGGTGTCCAGAATCAAACCTCAGTCATGTACCCAGGGAACAGGCTTCCAGAAACAAACCTCAGTCATGATCCCAGGCCACATGTTTCCACAATGAAACCTCAGTCATTTTCTCAGGCCAAAGGTTTCCAGAATCAAACCTCAGTCATATTCCCAGGACACATGGTTCCAGAATCAAACCTGAGTCATGTTCGCAGGCCACAGGTTTCAACAATCAAACATCACTCATGTTCCCAGGACACAGGTGTCCAGAATCAAACCTCAGTCATGTACCCAGGGAACAGGCTTCCAGCAACAAACCTTTTTCATATTCCCAGGACACAGGGTTCCAGAATCAAACCTCAGTCTTGTTCCCAGGACAGAAGTTTCCAGAATCAACCCGATATCATGTTTCCTGGCCACAGTCTTCCAGTATCAAACCTCAGTCATGTTGCCAGGCCACAGGGTTCCACCATCAATCCTCACTCATGTTCCCAGGCCACAGGGTTCCAGAATCAAACCGTTCTCATGTTCCCAGGCCACAGGGTTCCAGAATCCACCGATGTCATGTTAAAGCCACAGGGTTCCAGAATCAAACCGTTCTCATGTTCCCGGGCCACAGGGTTCCAGAATCAAGCCTCAGTCATTTTGCCAGGCCAGAGTGTTCCACCATCAAACCTCAGTCATGATCCCAGGCCACATGTTTCCACAATGAAACCTCAGTCATTTTCCCAGGCCAAAGGTTTCCAAAATCAAACCTCAGTCATGTTCCCAGGACACATGGTTCCAGAATCAAACCTGAGTCATGTTCGCGGGCCACAGGTTTCAACCATCAAACCTCAGTCATGTTCCCAGGACACATGGTTCCAGAATCAAACCTGAGTCATGTTCGCAGGCCACAGGTTTCAACAATCAAACATCACTCATGTTCCCAGGACACAGGTGTCCAGAATCAAACCTCAGTCATGTACCCAGGGAACAGGCTTCCAGAAACAAACCTCAGTCATGATCCCAGGCCACATGTTTCCACAATGAAACCTCAGTCATTTTCTCAGGCCAAAGGTTTCCAGAATCAAACCTCAGTCATATTCCCAGGACACATGGTTCCAGAATCAAACCTGAGTCATGTTCGCAGGCCACAGGTTTCAACAATCAAACATCACTCATGTTCCCAGGACACAGGTGTCCAGAATCAAACCTCAGTCATGTACCCAGGGAACAGGCTTCCAGCAACAAACCTTTGTCATATTCCCAGGGCACAGGGTTCCAGAATCAAACCTCAGTCTTGTTCCCAGGACAGAAGTTTTCAGAATCAACCCGATATCATGTTTCCTGGCCACAGTCTTCCAGTATCAAAAGTCAGTCATGTTGCCAGGCCACAGGGTTCCACCATCAATCCTCACTCATGTTCCCAGGCCACAGGGTTCCAGAATCAAACCGTTCTCATGTTCCCAGGCCACAGGGTTCCAGAATCCACCGATGTCATGTTAAAGGCCACAGGGTTCCAGAATCAAACCGTTCTCATGTTCCCGGGCCACAGGGTTCCAGAATCAAGCCTCAGTCATTTTGCCAGGCCAGAGTGTTCCACCATCAAACCTCAGTCATGATCCCAGGCCACATGTTTCCACAATGAAACCTCAGTCATTTTCCCAGGCCAAAGGTTTCCAAAATCAAACCTCAGTCATGTTCCCAGGACACATGGTTCCAGAATCAAACCTGAGTCATGTTCGCGGGCCACAGGTTTCAACCATCAAACCTCAGTCATGTTCCCAGGACACAGGTGTCCAGAATCAAACCTCAGTCATGTTCCCAGGGCACAGGCTTCCAGAAACAAACCTCAGTCATGTTCCCAGGACACAAGTTTCCAGAATCAACCAGATATCATGCTTCCTGGCCACAGTCTTCCAGAATCAAACCTTAGTCATGTTGCCAAGCCACAGGTTTCCACCATCAAACCTCAGACATGTTCCCAGGCCACAGGGTTCTAGAATCCACCGATGTCATGTTCCCAGGCCACAGGGTTCGAGAATCAATCCTCAGTTATGTTTCCCGGCTGCAGGGTTCTAGAATAAAACCTCAGTCATGTTCCCAATCCACAGGGTTCCAGAACCAAGGCTCAGTCAAGTTCCTGGGGCACAGTATTCCACAATCTAAACAGATGTCACATGCCCAGTCCCCAGGGTTCCAGAATCCACCGGTATCATGTTCCCAGGCCACAGGGTTCCAGAATCAATCCTCAGTTATGTTCCCAGGCTACAGGGTTCCAGAATAAAACCTCAGTCAGGTTCCCAGTCCACAGGGTTTCAGAACCAAGGCTCAGTCAGGTTCCCGGGGCACAGTATTCCACAATCTAAACAGATGTCATGTTCCCAGGCCACAGTTTTCCAGAATCACGCCTCAGTCATGTTCCCAGGCCACAGGGATCCAGAATCAAATGTCAGTCATGTTGCCAGGCCACAGGTTTCTGCCATCAAACCTCAGTCACGTTCCCGGGCCACAGGGTTCCAGAATCAAGCCTCAGTCATTTTGCCAGGCCAGAGTGTCCCACCATCAAACCTCAGTCATGATCCCAGGCCACATGTTTCCACAATGAAACCTCAGTCATTTTCTCAGGCCAAAGGTTTCCAGAATCAAACCTCAGTCATATTCCCAGGACACATGGTTCCAGAATCAAACCTGAGTCATGTTCGCAGGCCACAGGTTTCAACAATCAAACATCACTCATGTTCCCAGGACACAGGTGTCCGGAATCAAACCTCAGTCATGTACCCAGGGAACAGTCTTCCAGCAACAAACCTTTGTCATATTCCCAGGACACAGGGTTCCAGAATCAAACCTCAGTCTTGTTCCCAGGACAGAAGTTTCCAGAATCAACCCGATATCATGTTTCCTGGCCACAGTCTTCCAGTATCAAACCTCAGTCATGTTGCCAGGCCACAGGGTTCCACCATCAATCCTCACTCATGTTCCCAGGCCACAGGGTTCCAGAATCAAACCGTTCTCATGTTCCCAGGCCACAGGGTTCCAGAATCCACCGATGTCATGTTAAAGGCCACAGGGTTCCAGAATCAAACCGTTCTCATGTTCCCGGGCCACAGGGTTCCAGAATCAAGCCTCAGTCATTTTGCCAAGCCAGAGTGTTCCACCA